>NC_092345.1:82336526-82668255 GCF_963676685.1 Mytilus edulis | reverse complement strand
TGAAAATGTTGTGTTTTAAAAAAAAAAGAAAAAAGGATGTAATATACATATAGCTATGTCAGCATGCCCTCACATGAGTATCTTCCAAGAATGCTTTCATCAAATAGTAAAATTGGAATTGCCCTGTCTGAATCAGATACACCAAACGAATTCCCCAGTCTCAATGGAATAAAACAACACAGTTCTTATATACATTGTATACTTTACATTGAATATTTATCTGAAGATAACATGCAGTTTGCCCTTTTTAAGCATTCAGGCCATTATTACATGAGATAACATTTTATGGTCTTCTTGACTAGTAGCATTGTTTGGTTCAATCTTTTATTATGTTATGCACTTGTTTTTGACTTCATTATTTACATACATCAGTGGTATTGTTAGGGGTTCCTTCATCCTGTAGTGGTACATCCACAAGCTGACCAACAGCAGGGCTGGCAGACTGGTCCCCTAACTTCTTTGGTGTACTCTCTGCCTGTGGAATACCAAAATCCTGTCCATCACCTTTACCAGTCTGAGGACTTCCTTGTTTTCCATTCTGTTTTGATGTTTCTTGCTTTGGACTTTCAGTTGCACTTGAATCATTCTATAAACAATTTGTAAAAGTTAGTATATACATGTATATATACGAGTCTATTAGAACAGAGGTACATGTAGTACGTACCCTGTATACTTTGTATGTTACTGTAAATTCTGTTTACATCATGTCCAGTCTTAATTTTATTTTTTTAGACATTTTATGGTTACCAAATTTAAAAGATCATAAAAGTTAAAACATGCAAGACCTTTGACATAAAACTTTGGATTCATGCTGGAATTTTGCTGCATCAAATTGATTTACTTTGGATAAACATATTTAAATAATATAATTTCTCAGAGTTTGCAAAAACTTTTTTGAAGAAATTGGCAGCAGGTACATCTGATGACCGATGCAAACATGCATTAGAAATAGTTTCTATACATCTAATAACTGATGTAAATCAAAGGGCAGATTGCTCTGAGGGATACGATTGCCTTTGTTTTCATTGACACATGTATACATGTAGCTGGATAATATTATTTTCAAAACTAATTGAACTGCACATGTAAAATGTAATTTACGTAATCTAAATAGTTACAAAATAGCCGGAAACAAGTGTATGAACAATGTACTTATTGTGTTTTATTTCTGTACTATCAATTCCAAGTTTACTTTCCACAGCAGTCACTGAGACTCAGAGTGAGAAAAGGTATTTCACTTCGTATCTTTATCACTTCCTATGTTAATTCTAGGAGGAACCCCATTCCTAACTCTTTAAATATTTAATTTCCTTTGGGTCAGTGGGCATGACTCCTTTCCGTACACATTCCTTGGTTTAAATTGCGATCGTTTTTAATATAATACGACGTTTATCGACAGAACGAGTTAATTTTTCTTGACATGTCGTATCGTATTTTGATTCAGAATTGACAACTCGATTCGATAATATGGAAGACTCCATTTCAGCTGAAGGGGTGTTGTAATTACACCTTTACGATGTGGAATACCTTTATTTTAATTTAAATAATGCATGTGATTTAAAATTATGCAACAACAATGACCCTCAATAGCAGACATACATAGAAAGGATCCCATGAGTTTCAAATTAATCAATGGAGTGGGGAATCCAAAGCAACCATTCAATCTGAAAATGTCTGATACCCCTTGAAGTCAAGAAAACTATACGAATGCGCATAATTACCTAAACAAACCCTGGAGCAAGAATATATATTAAATGTTAATTAAACGACCTAGACGGTTCTCTATTTCTTTATGGAAGTACAATATCAAATATCAGTTTCATAACGGTGACATATAAGAACAAGAGTGCACACGCTGAAATGTCTCGCCTTCTATACTAATCATTGATATTATGTTGATAGTCCTAAGTATAAAGCTAAGCTTTATAACAACTGTACCATAAACTTAACATTAACCAAGATAACTAAACAAAGACCAATGAACCTTGAAAATGAGGTCAAGGTCAGATGAACCATGCCAGGCAGACATGTACAGCTAACAATGCTTCTATACAACATATATAGTTGACCTATTACTTATTGTTTAAGAAAAATAGACCAAAACACAAAAACTTAACACTGTGCAATGAACAGTGAAAATGAGGTCAAGGTCAAATAAAACCTGCGCGACTGACATAAAGATCATAAAATATTTCCATACACCAAATATAGTTGACCTATGGCATATAGTATTAGATAAAAAGACCAAAACTCAAAAACTTAACTTTGACCACTGAACCATGAAAATGAGGTCAAGGTCACATGACATCTGCCCGCTAGACATGTACACCTTACAATCATTCCATACAACAAATATAGTAGACCTATTGCATATAGTATGAGAATAACAGACCAAAACAAAAATCTAACTATAACCACTGAACCATGAAAATGAGGTCAAGGTCAGATGACACCTGCCAGTTGGACATGTACACCTTACAGTCCTTCCATACACCGAATATATTAGCCCTATTGCTTATAGTATCTGAGATATGGACTTGACCACCAAAACTTAACCTTGTTCACTGATCCATGAAATGAGGTCGAGGTCAAGTGAAAACTGTCTGACAGACATGAGGACCTTGCAAGGTACGCACATATCAAATATAGTTATCCTATTACTTATAATAAGAGAGAATTCAACATTACAAAAAATTTGAACTTTTTTTTCAAGTGGTCACTGAACCATGAAAATGAGGTCAAGGACATTGGACATGTGACTGACGGAAACTTCGTAACATGAGGCATCTATATACAAAGTATGAAGCATCCAGTTCTTCCACCTTCTAAAATATAAAGCTTTTAAGAAGTTAGTTAACACCGCCGCCGTAGCCGCCGCTGTAGCCGCCGACGCTGCCGGATCACTATCCCTATGTCGAGCTTTCTGCAACAAAAGTTGCAGGCTCGACAAAAACTCCACTTTAGTTCTTATATGACAGAAATAGATTTATCGGAGTTCAGAGAACTCTCGCATTTTTATCAAAACTGGGGATTTCCTCTGACGTGCTTCTAAATTTATAAAAACACTAAATATAAATACTGCTTAATTCTGATTTTCTGTGTTGTTAAAAACACGCATATAAGTCAAGGGAAATATCAAACATGAAGATTATGAAAAGAACATTATAGGAAAGTTGTTTAAGTTCAATCCCTTTGTTTGTTTTTACCTTTTAAAGCAAGACAATCATAAGAATCTGAGATATTCCTTAATGTTTAGAATAAAACGGTTGACGTGAGGGCATGGCCCTTAGCCAATGGTATAAGTCTACAGATTGCTTGAAAGCAATCGTATCCCAAAAAGTGCAGAAATATGCACTGCCAAGCTGTTTTTACATCGGTCATAAGGACCGGCACTAGCCTTCAAAATAATGGTTTGAGCCTCATTTTGACCGAAAGGATCTAAGATATTTTCGAGAACTCTGATTTCTTGTCATTTGCAAGTAAACCCATGTTTAGAAATAATTAAATATCTAAAATGTAATAAACATTGAAACTAATTGAAGCAATCATGGATTACCAGTAAAAACAGATTATGACACCTGTTGTAACCGTTGATTAGCTTGGTGTCATAAACAAAGTCATACACTTGTCGCAAGGTAAAATTTCATAATGGCAGATCATAAATTTTTTTTTTTTAAATAAAATATAATCGATCTTCGAAAAAGGCAGGGCACAATGAAAACTGAAAAAGGCACAGGGCTGCACGCAGGAAAAGGCAGGCGGACCTTCCTGGGCCCCTTCCCCTAAACACTAGGAAAATCACTGTCCCTGTGAAAACGGGCGATATCTTTTTGCGCCAAAAAGTAACTCATTTGCGCCACAACTTAATTGCGCCAATACTTCTTTTGCGCCACCTAATTTTCAAAACTATAGGTATCATTTGCGCCAATAAAATAATCATCCTAATAAAATTATCTCGCTTTCTGACTCGTTACACAACACAAAGTCATCAATTTTCTTCTTCAATTTTGAAGAGCTCCGATTTATTTTATTTTTAAAGGTTGCTCTGGCAACATATCGGTTGCTAAAATTCTTTTGCACGCAGTTCTCAAAATTTGACGTTCTCATTTCTGGACTTTTATTTCATGACATATAATAATCTAATTCTCCATTCAAAATAATTGTACACGATTCATCTGTGGATAACCTAGCACAACACGACTTAACTGTACATCTCCACCTTATTTCTCCAGTTTTTCTTAACTGTTACATTTTGTACATCTCCACCTTATTTCTCCAGATTTCTGTACAAATGCCTGATGGAATTTTGTGTTCCTCGACAATGATGACCGGTTTTTCCTCTATCAGACTCTATTTTCTTGAATGGTATATCAGACACTCTTGAATCGTGAAAAAATATTCTATTACTAAACAATTTATTTTTTGGTGAGTTTTCTTAAAGGGAAAATTCACGATTTTTTACTTATGGTTTAAATATGTTCATTATGACATAATATATATATTCACAAAGTTTTATCGCTATAAGTGCAGTAATAAAGGAGAAATTCAATAATTAATGAAAAAATATCAACTACTTCCTGTAGGTCGTGACGTTTTCTCCTGATTTTTGCATGCCGGGATTTAAAATACAATCATTAAAAGTCTTGGTTTTTAATCATATTTTAGCGTAATCGTAAGCGCGCCGATGACTTATGCTTTATCTAATAACCATCCGATAATAAGAAGATAAAACGCACAGACGTTCAATTGTACTCATTCGTGAGATAAATTATCTATGTTAAACGTATATATTCGAATTATTTTTGTAGACAACACAAAAAGTTATAAATTTATTTTTAATTAATGCATTTTCGGACTGATAAGGTGAACAAATTAAAGTACAATAATCTGTAAAGACAATATGTTGGTGTACTCTTATTGACCTTTTACTATCTCTGCTATGACTAGGTTTATACGATGTGTGTATTCACGGTTCTGTGGCAATACTCGTAGATGGCTTGTTGAAAGGTAAATTGTTATTTGCACTTCGGTATTTAACCACGCCTCTAGGGCACACCTTGCCAGGTGTGACTGTCTATTCGGATCAGTGGTAGCATTTAATACACACATTAAAAATACATATTCAAGTTGGTGACAAATAAAAATTGATCGCCGTAGAATTATTTAATTATATTTGGTGCTATTATTTATTTGAATTCAAATAAGTTAATTTACTAAGAAATACACAATTTTCGGTTAAAGACGGGAAACTTAATTCATATGTCAAAATGAAATGATATACAAGTCTTGTCCTTGATTTATGTCTCATAAAAAAGGGGGATTTAGAAATTAGAAATAGCTTTACTAAATCATTTTTATTGGTCTTTATTAGGCGAAAAAATATACGAGAACACTTACATTTAGACTTTTGAAAGCCATGTATTAATTAATATCTGAAACTATCTGAAGATAACTCTACCGAAGCGGAAAATAATATGTACGAATAAAGAAAAAAATACTTTTGTACTTAAGAGGTTTAAAAAGTTGACAGGAAATATAAGGATCTTCATGGAATGAAATCGAAAAATTACGAATATAGATATTCTTTTCAAGTGTGAAAAACGTCAACCAAATTTATTCATAATCGGGAACGTCCTTATTTAAAAAATCTGAGACATCTATAATAGTCGTCGTCTCCCAACGTATATATATACTTAAATAACTATTTGACCAACGATGTTTAAAATTAAAAGACAACGAATTTAATGTTATCTTTCCCTATTTTTGAATGTTATTATAAGTCTGTTCAACTTGCAAGAATACCCCTAAAGCGGACAAATATCCGACAAGCAGTTTATTCTTTAAATTGCTGTCATTGAATATCAAGAAAGAAAATAAATCCCGAAATTGATACTCAATAGTTTTCCTAGAAAATATTCACATCCCTTGGGGATTATTAGTGTACGTCCAGTTGCATATATTTTACATGAATGTCGGAACAATTGTGATGATGACGAATTTCGTCCTTTATTCGAGAACAATCTAATTGGATATATAAATCTGTGAGTTTACTATGTTCTTAACTTCGATGAACCAAAGCAAGTTATAAATTGACCTGTATTTAAATCAAATTGTTTCTTTTTTTCTTCTTCTTCTTTTGGTATACAATAGTCTACCGAATTCGTTGATTACATACTGTTGGCATACGTGGACTAGTCTTTACAAAACTTTTACCACAATTTACACAAAATGTATGTTTGTTTCTTATGTTCAATGTATACATGTATACATATTTTAAATTGCGCTACTGACTATAGTTCCGTAACTTTCTACCCAGGCGTATGTATACACGAATCGTCGACAAGTGCGCACATTTTTTTAAATCAATAATTCTGGTATGTTCCAATCTGTCCTAAACTATTGACAACGAGTATTTTCCCAAATTAACCCTTGGAAAAATATGTAAATAGATTTGCATTTCTTCAAATTTTTTGTTTTGTATTATTTTTTTTTTATAAATAATATTCTTTACACCAGAAATGTTATTTATAAACAAGCGTATGAGTTCAGTAATGACTAGTATATTATATCACTTTCGGACACGCAAAACAAAAATGTATATTATACATGCACCTGATAGTTCAAAATGGAAAGTTATAAGTTACGGTCGTGTACACTGATCAATACCTACAGAAGTGAAACGATGCATGAACTTGCAAGCCCGCCGGACAGGAAATCGATTGAATACCTGGACGTGTCACCTTACACCCCTTCCAATACCTTTGGGAGTAATACCTTTAGCCATGCTGGTGATCAGATGAGGGAAGATCCGAATTTATTAAATAAAGTTTATTACTTTAAAGAATTATGAACGAATTAGATTTTCGACAACAATTTCCACGGAACACTTATTTATGATTTGAACTTTGACTTTTTAACTAATTACAATATTATCAGTTTAAAAATAACAGACTATATGGTTATTTAAAAAAATAAGACCATTTTCCGTATCAAGTTAGTCAGTCAGATAAAACAACCGTACGATTGACAAGATATCGACACGCAATTACGACTACATCGTTTACTGTAGTTTTGTTCCTTTGTGGTTTATAGACATATCGGGATTTTTCATCGGAGAAGGTGACAAAATGGCGGAGCACAGAGAACTGATACTCAAAATTTAAAATCGATGGTGATCTCTTATTTAGCGGAATAAAACTTTAATATCTATAAATTTGAGCATTTTTATACAGAATGGACATAATATCAATTTTTGATTTTTTTGCGAAGTTTCCCTTTAAATATGATGAGTGTTCAATTAAATCTTAAGTGGAAATTTAAATAATATTTTATTACTTTATATACGTCTATTGTTTACATGTGTGTAATAGTAGATTAATTATTTTTTATTCATATTGTTAACATTGTATGTAGAGAGCCTTATTGAAAATTGGTTTAATCCAAATGAGCTACATGTACTCTCTTTAAATAAAGATATTATTATTATTATTATTATATAATAGTACATGTATGATATAGGTAAAACATGTACGGGTATGATATATTAAGTAAAAAATATTTACAGGTAAATGTGGCGCAATTTCGTTTCATTTATTGGCGCAATTAATACCATAAAAATAAAACAGAGTGGCGCAATTTATACCTTTTCAAAACTGCAATTGGCGCAAATTGATTCTGCCCGTGAAAACAGCCTAGCTGGAACACTGTCTTCCTGATGGAACATAATGCCATTATTGGCATTAATGACAACAATGATATACCCAACTTGTCTCAAAAAGGGGTCTCATTCAGGGGCGGATTTAGGCGGGGGCGTGGCGGGCGTGCGCCCCCCCCCTAAAATTTGCAAAGCATGGGTTGACTTCAACATATTTAAGTATCAGAAGAGACCATTCAATCTTTTTAACATTCAAAGTATATAAAACAGCCAGTTTAACAGAATCAACGTTATTACTTATCAACTGACCTACGCTTTATTAAAGTTCTATAATAACTTCAAAGGAAGGTGTCAAACGCGGAGCTGCGTTTAATGACAAATATAATAGGTTTTTAGCAGTTAAAGTAAAAACAAATGTTACATTGTATTTGCGGTTTTTATAATCAATTTGTTTGATAATCGAAGTTCCAAAACATCCCTTACTCACTTTCACAATTTCATCATGACACGGTCAAGAAAACAGTGAGATTCTTTTATCATATCCCGGCGTAATGAATGATAGAAATACTGTTTCAAGCGAAAGGTTAGTTTATTAATTTGTTTCTCTGTGTCTATATATATTTCTCACTTGCAACCTAAATATTTAGCCGGATTCTGTACCGTATTACTGTATGCTTGGGATCCCAAGAAAATAAATATAACTGCGTAAATGCATCTCATTCTGGTTTTAGTTGTTTGTGGCGAACACGATGAAGTCTGGCACGACCTCCGAAAATCATAAAAGTAAAAAACAGATAGTATGAAAGGACAATTAAAAATCGCTGGTAAAAGTAGAAATTTTCGTTTGAAAATTATATTGGTCAGGTAAGCAATTGTGATCTGTCTCGTCTCACTTTGCTTCCGTCTGTCCGCCCGTCTATCTGTAGATTGTTGTCAGGTGTGGATTAAGGCGGTTTCAGCTTGAAACTTTAATTTCTCGCTTATTTTACCACACAATAGTTCGAGATATCTACATTTCACCCCTTTAGAAGAATAATTCAATAGTTTTACCTAAAAAAAACCAAAAATAAAACATTGCGCCCTCCCTAACTGGAAATCCTGGATCCGCCCCTGTCATTGGGGATTCTGATCCCGGATCCTGCTTAGCGTTTTGTCAGATTCCTGTATCCTGCTTACACTAAGTATGTAAGCAATTCTCATTTTTTTGTAAATTCCTGTGTCCCCCTAGATTTCATTTCTCGTTTTCACGGCACAATAATTTGACTTTCACGTGTCACACTTACTTAAAATCGGCAATCAGGGTTCGAAATAAGCGCTATCCCGCTTGCCCGAGGCAAGTAAAATCTGCAGCGGGCAAGTGAATCTCATCACATAGTTGTCTGCCGGGCAAGTTGAAATTTTGTGTTTGTGTTTCATTCTATCATGTCAATTAATATAATAATATATGCAATAGGTCTTAACCATTTATTGTTAGTGAATTTGTGCCAATAAAAATATTTGTATAACTATGTCAGACGTAATTTTGTACGATGTACAGCTGTGTATTATTGTATTACTATTTTCGCCGTCTTTATTTATTTCATATGCGCATGCCAGGAAAATCGTAAACATCGTAGTTTGTCCCGAATAATTCTATTGGTCAATTCCTATGCGTAGGCCAATGAGCGCCGTCGTTTTAGAATGTTCAGTCGCACCTGCTCGGGGATTTCCGCTACTAATCGTGAAAGGAAGTCAATACAATGATCCAATCAGAACGCGTTTTACAAACGACTTTTGAGTTGATTTAAAAATGAAAGTAGAAAGAAACAAATGGAAAACTTTTTAGTAAATTATGTCCCCCCTTTAAAAAAACTTAAAGAATCCAACGTCAACAGGGTTGAGCAACAAAAAAAATATGGAGAGGGAAATTTAGAATGAAGCATATTTTTTACAAGAAATTTGACAATTGGGTCAGTTTCTACATGTACATCTGAAATTTTTTTGTCACTTTTTTTTGTAAAAGTAAAAGTTTTTGTTTAAAAAAGAGTGTATAGAAACTTGAAATCATCTGCCAGGAGAGGTCTAGAATGCAAGATTTGGCACCATTTACCCCAGAGCTTCTGGAGGCCTTAAGTGGCCCCCAGACCCCTTGCCCTAAGTAAGACGAGCTATGCTCGTCGGCGCGGAGGCTTTGCCGTCCGCATTAGTCGGGCAAGTTAACAGATACAAGGGCAAGTTAATCTAGATATTGACTTGCCCTTTGGGCAAGTCAATGGTCTTTTCTTATTTCTACCCCTGCAGGGGTCACCACACTTCAAAATTATAGGGAGAAGTCACTTCTCCCTGGCAGCCAAACAGGGAGAAGTGAAGACCCAACAGGGAGACTTCAGGGAGAAGTGAAGGCCCAACAGGGAGACTTCAGGGAAAATCGACAGATCGCTTTTATACTTTTTATGAATAAAATTTTTTGTTACTTTTCTAATAATTTTTTCATGACAATTGCTAAGGAAGTACATTTTGTAAGTCCTTTTCTTGCCATGCTTGTAGTCTGAAATACTTTTTTTATTTACATGTGGTCCTATGCAAATTGTCAAAAAATATCATGACATAAGGACCACAAGTTAGTGGCACAAGATTGAAGAGCTATATTTATTCTGGTAGGTCTGAATGAATTGAAGATTTGACCTGGATCAAGTTATGCTGCATAAGATTTTAAAATTAAACCAAGTCCAAGAACCTTTTAAAACAAAAATGATAATCAATTAAGAAAAGTTAAAATACGGTTTCACTGTCTTTCATAGCTAAGATCATGATTCAAAATGCATTTGATCTTAAAATAATATTGAATAAGAATTCAGAGAGAAAACTGTTTGACATGTGTTGAAAATGTAAAGTAAAACTTAATTTCAAATTGTGTACATGTAATCGCACACATTTGCGGTATTTTCATGGAAATGCCGATTTCCAAAATCAAGTTGCCGTTAGAAATGTATGTTATTGATTCTAAAACACTTCACGAGTGTTTAAATATGACTAAATCACAAAAAGTAACATCGGAAAAGTCATATTTTTCATAACCAGAATTGAATAGGTATTTGTAAATCAAAAACAAATACGGTGCGATCCACGTCAAAATTTCTTACTTTATATTTTTCAAAAATATACGACTTTGGAAGTAAATATTGCCGTTCCTAATCAAATTAATGAGCAGATATTCATTGAAATACTGTTTAAAGGACCTTTAGCTGAAACAAAGCACATGTATCAGTCTGTAAAACAAAATCCTGAACAAAAAACCGACTGCGTTTTGTAGTTTATAATTGTTGTGCTGGTTCCCGGCAGTGTACTAAACTACATAAGTAGTAAAAATACAAACGAATACCAGTTGATAATATTCCGTTTTTGAAAAGAAATCTGAAATTTTTCATGGGACATCACATTTTGTCAGTAAATATAAGAACATCAAAATTAAAAGTGCATTTCAATATGGATAAGGTAAATGATGAGAGATGAAAAGATGAAATGGCGCCATCTACAATTTTCAATAACAAAGATGGCGGACAATAAACAATCATAACAAAATCTAGATTTTACTTTTTTCTTGCTTATAGTACACCCGGGCATGCAATTTTCAGATTGATGTATGATACTATCGCAGAGAAATCAGTTCTGAATTTGGGGAAACATGCTTTGTATTTCAATACCTATCGGTCGTTTAACTTTACGTTTGAATCGAGAATTTTTCAAAAATCATGAGACGACATTGGGGAATTTTACTGAAAATCGAGGGCGACTTAAACTTCTCCCTGGAGCTTCTCTAGAGCGAAGTGGGGAGACCTAGAGCGACTTTGTCGCTCACTTCGCCTGGTGTGGTGACCCCTGCCCCTGGCAATCCCGCTTCATACTTAGACCCCAATGAGACCCACTCAAGTGTCAAGAAAAAGCAACACAAGTCAAAACAGAACAAGAATGTGTCCTCAGTACACGAATGCCCCACTCGCACTATCATTTTCTATGTTCAGTGGACCGTGAAATTGGGGTAAAATCTCTAATTTGGCATTAAAATTAGAAAGATCATATCATATTCAACTTCATCAAAAACTACCTCGACCAAAAACTATAACCTGAAGCGGGACAGACGGACGAACGAACGGACGGATGGATGAACGAACGGACGGACGAACGAACGGACGCACAGACCAGAAAACATAATGCCCCTCTACTATCGTAGGTGGGGCATAAAAATGAAAAGAATTTACAGACTACGGAATAAATGAGAATTTCTGTGTGCAATTTTCTGAATTAGGAAAATGCTATATATTTCATTTTTCTCCTGATACAATATTGGGATGATCATTTTAATAAAAGGGTACAATGTATATATTACCAAGGGAGACAATTTCAAGATTTGTGATGGAACCGGATGCTGCAGAACATATATATATGCAGATAAAAAAAATACCTTTGTCACAGCACTAAGTGCTCCTTTTAACGGTGTTTGTGCAACCCCCTGTTCAAGTTTCTTTTTAAGATTTTTAAACATCACTAAAGGTGACTAATTAGCTATAGGTAGTCTGTTTCTTTTTTCATAACAAATCTTTTCGCCGTCATGCGCACCTTTGACACGGACACGTTTCAAATCTCGATCTTGTGAATGCTTGTAATACAAAAACAATAAACAGCTGCGCCATGAGCGCATGATACGCCCGACGTCTTGTGTGGATGTTTTATGCAATAATCATAAATAGTTTCTGAGAAAATTTTAAGCAATAACCATATATTGTTTTTGAGACACGGCGGGACATGTGAAACCCCCAATCCTATTTTTTTTTTACAAAAAACTAAATATCACTAAAATAAAATTTTGAATCAAAACCAAAAAATATACAGATCTTTAGATTAATATAATAAAGAAGTGTGTAAAGTTTTAGGCAATAATCATAAATTATTTTTGAGATACGGCGCGACATGATGTAAAAAAACCCTCCCCTGTTTAACAAAATACTCAATAACTCCAAAATAAAGTTTTGAATCATCACCAAAAAGTATACAGATCTTTAGATTAATATAACAAAGAAGTGTGTAAAGTTTTAAGCAAAAATCATTAATTGTTTTTGAGATACGGCACAACATGTAAAAAATAAAACCTCCCCCTTTTTTACAAAATACTCAATAACTCAAAAATGGAATTTTGAATCATCACCAAAAAGTATACAGATCTTAAGATTAATATAACAAAGACATGTGTAAAGTTTTAAGCAATAATCATAAATCGTTTTTGAGATATGGTGCGACATCATGTAAAAAAAAACATCCGCCTTTTTTACAAAATACTCAATAACTCAAAAATAAAATTTTGAATCATCACCAAAAGTATACAGATATTAAGATTAATATAACTAAGAAGTGTTTAAAGTTTTAAGCCATAATCAAGAATCGTTTTTGAGATACGGTGCGACATGTGAAAAAAACACACCCCTGTTTTAGTTACAAAGTGCCGTAACTCAAAAAGTTTTAATCTTATTTTCACCAAAAAGTATACAGATCATTTGACCATCATAAGAAACAACTATGTTAAGTTTCATGAAATTTGGATAAGTCGTTCTCAAGTTACGGTGCGACATGTTTACGCCGGACAAACGGACGGACAGACAGACAGACGGACGGACACCGGACATTTGTATACCATAATACGTCCCGTCAAAATTTTGACGGGCGTATAAAAAACAAGAGGCCTACATTAGTTTTGGATGTTTTTAGTCGAGTTCGTATGAGGTGTCGAGGAGGTGTATTGATTGACCCGGTCTCCCTGTTGTATTCCACACGCGTAAAATTATTATAGATAGAATACTATTATTGTAAGATTGTATGGACAGGGGCGGATCCAGAACCTTGATGTCTGGGGGGGGGGGGGGGCATCATGAAACCAAAATTTTAGTTTTTTAAGAGATGTATATACGGTATATGCGAGTGCGAGTGTTTTGTTTTTTGGTTGTTGTTTTTTAAAAGGGGGGAGGGTCAGATCATCGTTTCTATATCTCTATATTTCTAGATTTTTTTTATTGTTTTTACTATTTCACTTTATACTTTCTTTTCCTGCCAATTGATCTGTTATTATATTTGTCCTCAACATGCATCAAATATATGTCACTGGACGTTAAACAACATACAATCAATCAATATTTTCTTCATCACATCTATATTTTTTTGGCCTTGCTTCCAGACTTACTTTTTTTGTACATTATTCTAATATCTGTAAAACACCTTCATATCCTTACAAATGGTGACATTTTTTAGCCTCATACATGTACATGGCAATTGAAACAATAAAAATAAACAAATATAACTGTATGCTCGGGCATTTAAAGAAATGATTAAGTCCCAGATTCAGTTACAAAATAGATCTTAGGAAAATAATTTAGCATTTTATTAATGATTTTTTTATAAGAAAATGTCAATTCATCATGTTTTTCCTAGACCGGTGAAAAAAGGGGGTTTGACAAATTGTCGATTTCCCTTGAAAATAAGAGGGAAGTAAATAGGACATTCCATTCCATTTAAAAAACAAACGTGTATGGTATTAAAAAATAAATGATTTGATTTGTTGCTGAATAAAATTCACAAAAAGACCGTTTTGAAGAGAGAAAAAACATAAATTCTAAATAAAATGGTAATGTGAGTACTGTATTTTGGAATGGAGAGAAACTAAGAACCTAAATATAGATGTATACCAACATTATCGACATAAACATATAATTTGTACCTATTCTTTAAAAACACAGATCAGAAGTTTCACCTGGTAATCGATTTTAATCTGTATTGTATTATAAACCAATAAAAATTCGTACTATTCCAATCAACATGTAAATGTATTTTCCATAATTTAAGCTTGCAAAGAGAAATTAAAAACACACAAAGGTGTCAATATTTACACACCCATCGATAAGTTGTCAGCTCTAGATATTAAGAAGATTCAGAAGCAATAAAATTATGTTAAAAAAAAATTTGGTGACCTGAACTGGGGGGGGGGGGGGGGGGCACGTGCCCCCCCCCCCCGGTAAATCCGCCACTGGTATGGACACCATCAAATTTAGTACAAATTAAACACGGAAAGGTGACTGAATATAGTAAAGAGGCATTATAGCTGCCATGCAGATATAATAAAAAAAAATAAAAAATGTTCGTTTTGTTCAATCAAAATAATAATTCGCATTAAGCAGACAATTTGGTTCAATTTTGTCAACAAAGGTAAAAAAACATCGCTGATGAATTAATCACTTGCAAGAGAAAAACTCGACCTCATTGCATTCGTATGCATCATCATGATCATGTCCCTTCAATTTAACACCTTAGCTCAATAGCTGGACCACCAATGGGTCTTCAATTAAGCGAGAAATTCCCGCACCCGGAGGCGTAGTTCAGCTGGCCCCTAAACAAAAATGTATACTAGTTCAGTGATACTATACTCCGAACTATACACAAGAAACTAAGATTTAAAACCGCACAAAACTAACAAAGGCCAGAGGCTACTGACTTGGGACAGGCACAACAATGCGGCGGGGTTAAACATGTTTTTTGAGATTTTAATCCTCCCCCTAAACCTCTAGGTAATGTAGAAAAAGCAAACACACAACAATACGCACAGTTAAACTCAGTAAAAAAAGTCCGAGTCCAATGTCTGAACCATAAATGAAAAATATATACATAATTTGAGTAATTATAGTGTATTTCAAACATGCAATAATGAATACTCTAAATCAGTATCTAATTACATCCCAGCTCCTTTGTTCTAACAGGGGTGATCTGAGCCGGATCTGAGCCGGATCACCCCCTACCAGATCGAACCAGTTTGAGTTTTTTGTTATGCATGCTTTCCTTTGTTCTGTAACATTTTGGCGGGGATGTCAAATCCACTATAAAACTTATAATTGAATATACAGTTATACGGAAAAGACTATCTATCAAAATTCACGTAGAAAAAATCCAGTGTATATGCTGGGATTCGAATTTAAGACCTGTAGCATATCAAGCCACGACACATACCACTACACCAGGACGACTGGGTATGAACTATCAGTAATTCAACATACCTAAAGGAAGCAAGATATTTTTTTAAGTGGGGCGAGTTGACAGACCTTTATTCAGTGGGGTTTAAACCCTTTTCGTTAATAAGTGAGTTGTCAGACTGATTGTTCAATTTGATTTTACACTTTTTCAAAAGCTTTGCTTTAAGCTAGGTTCACACTGCCGATCAGATCAACTCGATCAAGCCCGATCAAGACAAATAACGTGATCGGGGAGACTGGTCTGACTCAATCGACAAGTATGCAGTTCGGGATAGTCTACCTTGCTCGTCATCGATCTGACTTTCTACCCGAGAGTTTTTGACATGTCAAAAACATTCGAGTTAGGATCGAGATGCAAGTCACTCGAGAAGAGATCGAGAATTCGTCGAGTAGCGGTCGAATTGATCGGGAAAGGATCGTGTAGAGATCGGATTTGGTCGGAATACGAAAAAATTACCACTGAATCAGTACTCGATCATTTCGACCTTTGCTCGGCTTATGTCCGATCATTTCCAGATTAACTCGACCAATGCCCGATCGCTTCCAGATCACTGCGACTTGTACATTTATATTACCCCAGACCAACTCGACCAATACCCGATCCCTTCACGACCACATTCGACCACTCTTCGATCTCTACTTGGCCATAAACGAGAACACATGACTGCTACACGATTCTCTAAAAGTGTGCGCAGATCCGCAAAAATATATTGGCAACATTATTTTTAAATGTACAAAAATTTCTCCATGTACAGTACGTGTCATTACTTTTGCAAGGAAATGTAACATTTTAAAAGAGAGACAAAAGACACCAAAGGAACAATCAAACTCAGAGGTCGAAAACAAACCGACACAGCCATAGCGAAAAACGGTAACCGACGAGAAGACAAACAGCAGTCCACATAACATAGAAAACTAAAAACTTAGCAACACGTAACCCAACAAAACCTTGGATGATCTCAGATGTTCCGGAAGGGAAGAAAATCCTGCAATTTTGGCACCGGCGGATTTTTCAAATATTTAAATAATTGTGCAATAGTATTCATTGTTAGACTGCTGATGACTAAGTTATCTTTCAAAGTTGGTTTATAAGAACGTTTACATCAAGATTATATTTTACCCGTTTTATGGGCTATTTTCTGTTTTGTCTCTCCGTATTTTCCGTTTGTCCAGAAATGTTTGAAGTATAAAAAAAAAAGATGTGTAAGAAAGCCAGGAAATGGGGATGGTAAAGTTTATGTATATTGCTATCTAACATAAGTACTAATCCAGTGGAAAATCTCATTTTGTGGTGTCATTTCCAAAAAAAGAGCAATAAAACATACCAGTGTCCACTATGAGGAAGTTTTTATAAGCATTGGGTTCCTCTTTATTGAGTTAGTGGAAGTCTCTCAAACTGCCCACACAGTGGTCGTCGTGTCAGCCAATGCCTCACCTAGATTTCTCGGTGCCTGTTAATGTCTACACCATCTTCTTCGTCTTCTATGCATTTTACAAGCTCCGTCACAGCTATTAACCAGTCTCTCTGAGCTCTTACCACCTTGCCCACAAATCCAACTGCTTTATTTCTGTGTAGATATTTTAAGGTATGATTTTACTAAGACCTTCTACTGAATATAACCAAATAAACGGAGAATGTGTCCATGGGACACCAATAATGCCCCAGCTAGCATATATAACATTATAAAGGGTCATGTTGTGACGTACGTGCGTACGGACGGGCAAGGGTAACACTTAATGCCCACTCCGAATTTAAGCGGCAGGGAATAAAAAATTCGGACGTTTTCATACAAAAAATGTGCATACCCGACCAATTCCTGATTATCCCTACGACCCATATACGATCAGGTCGATCTGGTCTGATCGAGATCAGGCTGAGATCGTGAATAGTTGATTTGGTCTAGCTAGTCGAGTATAGATCGTATAAAGATCGTGAATTGATCGAAATTATCGAATAAGTATTCATTTTGTTGTCGGGATGGAGTCGTGAATGGTCGAGTTAAGGTCGTGTACAGTCGGACCTCATCGAATCCGTAAAAAAATCAAAATGCATGATTCTGATACCTATTTATATCTATATTTATGTTTATATCGCTTATATGGCAATCGGAGATCATCGGAGGACAACTCAACAGTTTTAATTAGATGGCATCTAGACTCAAATACACGCGAAACGAAGGTACATATTATCGAGCCCATGTCCGGTATATTGTTTATTTTAGACTTTTTATAATTTGGATAAATGTTTAACATTTTTATAAATCAAAAATGAGTCAAATATTTTCAATGGTTCGAGATGAAATAAAGGACTACAGTTTGAAAGTGTTCATATGTGTTTATATCAGTTATTCATATATATGAAGAACAGATGTGTCATTGATTGCATTTTTCTTTCTCTGTAGTTGATACAATACGAAATAGGATATATAATGTATCGTTCATTATGCTTGTTTAGCGAACTGATCAAATTCAT
Source organism: Mytilus edulis (assembly GCF_963676685.1). Classification (NCBI taxonomy): domain Eukaryota; kingdom Metazoa; phylum Mollusca; class Bivalvia; order Mytilida; family Mytilidae; genus Mytilus; species Mytilus edulis. Next base: position 82,650,083 of record NC_092345.1, on the reverse strand, counting down.
TTGAGCCAAAAACGTATTCTTTTGCGCCAATAATTTTTTTGGACCGTTTAATTTGGAAAACTACAAGTTTAATTTGCGCCAATAAAACTAACGTACAATTCCGAAGTCATTCAAACTATATTTAGGTTACCTGTTGAGCTATGCTAACTTTATACATACATGTGAAAGTATGTTTTCAAATATAAATCGCTGGTATGTATAGTTTTCAAATGCAAACAGGTTGCGTTCTGCTCATTTCTTTCCTATTTTATCTTGTAGTATTCTGACAGCTTATGAGCAAGTACTTCGGATTTTTATAAAATGTTTATGTTGTTATCTTCAAATTTGCATTAGTAAAAGTTTGTTCTTCCCTCAGAATTGTTAACCCTTGCTTCTGTGACATTGTGGCGATAACACCTGCACCGTGTGCAGCGTCCCAGACCACTATACCATCTAGGTTGTATAAAATTATTGTTTTCGCTGGTAGAGTTATACCTTTTAGAGTCGGCTTGATATAGGGTTGTAACACAGTACATGATATATAGCAGAAAGTAGATGGTGTGCCTTTTAGATCAGCTAATTTGTGTGTCGTAAAGGATGATAATGTACTTAGTTAATGCTGATTGATTGATTGATTGATTGTTGGTCTTTTAACGCCACTTTTGGGCTCTTTCACGGCAGTCAGTTTTTCGGAGGAGGAAGATTGAGTGCCCGGAAAAAAATACCGTCCGACCTTCGATAGGGAATCTGACAACCCTAGTCAATTAAGATTGGAGTCCTAGTCAATTAAGATTGGAGTCGAGTGCACCTGAAAGAGCGGGTTTCGAACTCCCAACTTCGGTATTGACTGGCTATTGATTACAGTAGTAACTACTACGACCTCTCGGCCACTGAGGCCCCTGAAATCTTATACTGTCTGTAACTGGCTCCCAAATAATAATCATATTATAGCCTTTAAAAGCCGACTCAGAATATGGTATGGGTTTTCTAATTGTTGAAGGCCGTAATTTCTTTTGAACTTTGGTGGATAGATGTCGGAGATAGTTCTTATTGTTTTAAAATAGTAAAACAGGTAAATGCGTTTTTTTGTCTTGCAATTGTGTGGATTTTTTCGCGCAAACGTTACCGTAAGTCGCCGAGTGATAAATGGGCTATTGAACGATCGTCGCACAGCACAGATTGCAAACTAACGAATGAGACTTCAAATTAGTATAGATAAACAGAAAAGTTTATCTCAAATTTTCCAGACCCAGTATAGCACTTTCAGAAGATGTTTTGTAGTTTGTGTGGATTTTGGGGATGAAATTTTAACTGCATTTATTTTTCTGTCATCAAATTAATATACAGCTTCTTTTGTACGGCAATATGAATCGTAGGTCTTTTTGACTGGTTAAATTTCTAAAATCTGAACTTTTTGCTGTTAGATGATAACACTGCTATGTAAATATATGTATATTGAAATATTAAAATTTATTGCAAGAAGTATTTTTTTTATTGTTAACCAAGATAATGAGTATTTGTGGTAATCATAGGATGTTGGTAGTAATTAACTTGAAGCATTGGCCCTGCATATTTTTCGACAGTCGTTTCAGTGGTATTAGACAACATGTCTTTGATTTTGGCTACTTTGTATTTATTTGAAAAGCCTGTATGGAGATGCTCCCTTTTTCTTATTCATTATACAGATGTTCATTTTAGGTGTTTGGGCATCGTGTTGACACTTGTGGTTATTTTTTTACCGCAGTAATTTGTTAGATAATATATAACGAGCTGCTCGTCTTTGGATCATATCTCGCGTCGGCAATTCTCTACAATGCCTTATGGCTTGCCAGTCATCATCCTTTTTTCAATTTGCGCAAAATAGTAAAATAACAAAATTACCTAACTCTAAGATTGCCTGAGCTGTAGCAGAATGGACATTGTTCACGTAAGTACGATTGGTACGGTCCTTGTCGATCCAGCGTATGGTTTCGGGTCGAGTTGTGTATGGTGCGACTTGTCACATATTAATTTACATCCGGTTAAAAGTGAAAGTTGGAAATAACCTGCATGTGATAGAAGATAGAACAGTCAACAATATTTTGCAGAATTTTCAAAGACATTTCCAAAAGGCTATACACATACAATATTTTGCAGAATTTTGAAAGGCATTACAAACAGGTCATACAAGTATAATAATAAATCGTATTGGTACATGAATAGATGATATCTAGAGCTTTTTCATTTCTTGTTTTGGTAAAATTTCAGGTTTTCATGTAATCATTGTATTGTATTCTACTGATATGCCATTGACAATATATATCTGCACAACAATAGGTGAGTTAAACAGTGTAACAGACTTGATGTATCAACATTTTTTTAAGCTCACCTGACTCGACGTCCGGCGTCGTCTGTTAACTTTTACAAAAAACTTCTCCTCTGAAACTACTGGGTCAAACAAAAAAAAAAAAAAAAAAAAAATTAACCAAACTTGGACACAATCATCATTGTGGTATCTAGTTTAAAAAATGTGTCCAACCAACCAAGATGGCCGCCATGGCTAAAAATAGAACATAAGGGTAAAATATAGATTTCGGCTTATATCTATGAACCCAAAGCATTAAGAGCAAATCTGACAAGGGTAAAATTGGTTATCAGGTCAAGATCTATCTGCCCTGAAATTTTCATATGAATTGGACAACACGTTGTTGGGTTGCTGCCCCTGAATTGGTAATTTTAAGGAAATTTTGCTGTTTTGGGTTATTATCTTGAATATTATTATAGATAGAGATAAACTGTTAACAGCAATAATGTTCAGCAAAGTAAGATTTACAAATAAGTCATCATGACCAAAATGATCAGTTGACCCCTTTAGGAGTTATTGCCCTTTATAATCAATTTTTAACCATAGTTCGTAAATCTTAGTAATCTTTTACAAAAATCTTCTCCTCTGAAACTACTTGGCCAAATCAATCCAAACTTGGCCACAATCATCTTTGGGGTATCTAGTTTAAAAAATGTGTCTGATGACCCGGCCATTCAACCAAGATGGCCTCCATGGCTAAAAATAGAACATAGGGGTAAAATGCAGTTTTTGGCTTATAACTCAAAAACCAAAGCATTTAAAGCAAATCTGTTTATCAGGTCAAGATCTATCTGCCCTGAAATTTTCAGATGAATCGGACAACCTGTTGTTAGGTTGCTGCCCCTGAATTGGTAATTTTAAGGAAATTTTGCCGTTTTTTGTTATTATCTTGAATATTATTATAGATAGAGATAAACTGTAAAAGCAATAATGTACAGCAAATTAAAGTAAGACCTAAAAATAAGTCAACATGACCAAAATGGTTAATTGACCCCCTAAGGAGTTATTGTCCTTATAGTCGATTTTTAACAATTTTCATAAAATTTGTAAATTTTTAATAACATTTTCCACTGAAACTACTGGGCCAAGTTCATTATAGATAGAAATAATTGTAAGCAGCAAGAATGTTCAATACAAACACATCACCATCACCAAAACACAATTTTGTCATGAATCCATCTGCGTCCTTTGTTTCATATTCACATAGACCAAGGTGAGCGACACAGGCATTTTAGAGCCTCTAGTTTGGTTTTAAAAAGAATATTTTTATAATCCTGATTTTTAGGTAAAGATTGCATGAAATGCAAGTAAAACCTTATGGGACTGGCTTGATATCTAAATGTTCTAAGGCTTATCACTACCTTTTTTGATACACAAAATATAGTGCATTGATCATCGTAAAATTCTACACATCCTATCTATGATCATTTCCAGACATTTTGGATGTAATATATGCTCAGATATTTAAGGAACAAAATGATGTTACACTTGTCAAGAAATTTACATAACTTGTGCAGGAATCTAATATCTGTTCTAAAAATAGAATGATCTCATTTTTTTTAAAATCATCTTTAGAGTTATCTTCCTTTGTCTGGAATTGCTGTTAGATCAACTACAACAAATGCAATAATTAATTTTACTCCCCTCTGAAGCAAGTTGAAACAATCTTTACCGTTCAGTGCAAGTATTTTTTTTCTCTCAAGTATATTTTATTTTTATTGTATATATGAATCGTATCAACAAATTTCAGCTTTTTGTTTGTTGTTCTTACAAGTATTTTTTTTCTAACAAGTATATTTTTATAATCCTGATTTTTTTTTATTGTATAGCTATCAGGTTCAATACACACATTTTTAAACAAGAGAGGTAAAAAAAAACTCACTTTGAATGATACAAATCATACATACTAGTATTTGAAACATCTTTTTTTTTCTTTTAGTTTTATTTCATTGCTTCAAATTTGTTTTTGGGCATGACCGTCATCTAATAAGGTTTGTATTTATTGGTTGCAAAAAAACCCTGAGTAATTGGGGTAATTTTACAAACACTAGTCAATTACAATGTAGATCAGGTAGATTGTCAGTGCTCAATTAGATTAGCTGTTACTTTTACTTAATTTATGGCAAATGAACAGGGGTGCTGATGGTTAGATTTGGTCTCTGATGGATAGTTGTCTCATTGGCAATCATATCAGAACTCCTTATTTTATATCTATATATAGATTTTAATTTGTACATTGCTTTAAACAGTTGGAACACACTAAAACAAATACAATTATTTAATGATATATGTTATTAAATTCTAGTTTCAGATTTAATTGATACAAGAAAAACAACAATGATAGTTCAATACAACTCACAGTTGTAGAAAGAAAAGAAAATTCAGGATGCAAGAGGATCAAGAAGGGTAATAATTATTAGACAAGTGAATTTTATTGAACAAATATACAAAAGTTTTTGCGAGTTTTATTTGTTTCCAATACTAGTATCAGGATAACAATTTTTGAATACATGACAATGTTTACAATAACAAGTTTTTTGGAAACCTAAAATTTTGGCCATTTAATCTTTAAAGTGACATTCTAGGTTTTCTGTACTTATCATTTAAGAAATTTATATTATTTGATAAGTTTTTTTTTATCTCGTAAGTGATATTAAATGAGCATTCTTATGTTGTACTGCAATACCACTTTCCCAGGTCATGTCTGACCCCGCCACATTATGTATGTATGTGCCTGTCCCAAGCTGGGAGCCTGTAATTCAGTGGTTGTCATTTGTTTATGTGTTACATATTTGTTTTTCGTTCATTTTTAGTTCACCTGGCCCGAATTGGTAATTTTAAGGAAATTTTGCTGTTTTTGGCTATTATCTTGAATATTATTATAGATAGAGATAAACTGTAAGCAGCAATAATGTTCAGCAAAGTAAGATTTACAATTCAGTCAACATGATCGAAATGGTCAATTGACCCCCTAAGGAGTTATTGTCCTTTATAGTCAATTTTTAACAATTTTCATAAAATTTGTAAATTTTTATTAACATTTTCCACTGAAACTACTGGGCCAAGTTCATTATAGATAGAGATAATTGTAAGCAGCAATACTATTTAGTAAAGTAAGATGTACAAACACATCACCATCACCAAAACACAATTTTGTCATGAATCCATCTGCTTCCTTTGTTTAATATTCACATAGACCAAGGTGAGCGACACAGGCTCTTTAGAGCCTCTAGTTTGTAGATAAATGCGGCCTTAGTTTTCTCGTTTGAATTGCTTTACATAGTCATTTCAGGGCCTTTTATAGCTGACTATGCAGTATGGGCTTTGCTTATGTTGAAGGTCGTATGGTGACCTATGGTTGTTAATTTCTGTGTCATTTTGTTCTCTGGTGGACATCAATTTGACTAAAATTCTTATATTTGATTTATAACATACAAAAACATATCCAAATTATTAAAATTCTAAATTAAACAGTTTACAATGCCTGGGCTCAACAATATGTATCAGCATTTCATGTGTATTTTTGTCAAGTCGCCATCTAATTAACCATCGAAGTGACCTCTGAAGTGACCTCTGAATATAATCCAATACAAACATGAATAAAGATATAAATAGATAGTGAATTTAGTCGTTTGATTTTTTTTTAGGTCCGTCTGATTTCATATTATAGGTTAAAATATATGTTAATCATCATTTTTATCTGTATGAGAATGAGATTTTGTGGATCGAATCAGTCAATCAAATGTTTTTTTTCATCAGTCAATCAAATATTTTTTTTTCTTGTTTCACTTTCAATATTGACATAACAATGACTTCAGGGTTCAGCTAGCAAGCAAGCTAACTAAAGATAATACCTTTACATACACACTCAATATGCATTTTGCAATCATAACTGAACATGCTTAATTCATGCATAAGCCATCTCTAGCTAAGGGGTTAAATGAAATATCACATAAATATGGATTGAATAGCGTCAAATTATTCACTTGCTTTTTAGATTTTTTTGACTTAGTTGAACAAAACTGGTGGCTAAAAGTGAATTATTATTGAACCAAAAAATCATATTTGATTTTTTGGAATTTCGTAGCTATAATGTCACTTTAAGAAAGTTGTATTGTCATATTAAGTTCAACACTTTATTAAATGGTTAATATGAGCACTCGTCTATTTCTTTAGTTCTGCATTCCAATGCAGTTATACAGAAGAGGAAGTGGAAAGCCTTGGTATCATAGAATTAAGTGAGATATTAGAGAACAACACTATAAACTATGATAACTTGGAAACGGAGAAAGAGATGAGAGAATTAGTGTGTACATTGATGAAGAAAGGGAAGCAACCAACTGAGAAATTAGATAACACAAAAATGACATTCAAAACAGATGCCTCAGTATGTATTATATTTTTGTACAATGTTTAGTGAAACTAGCTGCATGTAAGAAAAAAGGTTTAGATGATGGAACGATGACTATAAAGAAATAACTATGATACTGACCCTATAAAAAAATTGAAGTCCAGCCAACTTCTTCATCCAAATATTCAGAAAAGAAACAGAAGAAATATGATCTACATCTCCCTTTATAAATGGAAAAATTGCTAAATCTTTAGTTTGCCTCCACCAAATGATTACACAATGTTTATTACCACCAATCACAGATCAGGTTAAATTTTGGATGGAATCACTTTTTCTGTTCAATTTAAATCATTATATTTTTGTGTGCTTGTCAAGGGGGAGCATTAAGGTTTATCCTTTGTTGTATATACATCTGTCTGTACATTTTTTTGTACCAAAATTTAGTTTGCCTCAAGCAAATGTTATGAAACTCATACACAATGCTAACTAACAATAAAACACTGATCAAGTTTGAATTTTGGTAGTCACTTTCACCTTTCTTGAATTGCTTAATTTGGCATTTCTGCACTCTAACGCTAACCAAATGTTATAAAACTTATACACAATGCTTATCAGTAACAAATATGGATCAAGTTTGAATATGGGTGTCTAGCGTCATCATTTTTTGGTTCTTTAGTTATGTCCCTTAATAAATGGGAAAAATGGCTAAATTTGTCATTTCCACACTCTAACCTTCATTTGCCTCTAATGGTATGAAACTAATACACTATACTTAATACTAAAAAACACAAATCAAGTTTAAATTTGGGTAGGGCCACTTTCACCTTTCTCAATAATGTCCCTCATTTAGTCATTTATGAATTGAAAAATTGCTGAATTTTCCATATATTTAAAACCAGGGCATCTGTAATCCATGAACACATTCTTCATTTATTTTTTTATATATTTCAGTACATTGGGTTTGCCAAAAAAAAATACAAGAATAATTAAAAGTTGTCTTATATCTATCATTGGCTGAATTTTAATGCAAACCTTCATGAAAAAAACTATATCTTTTTTTTTTAATGATACATGTATGAATGATATTTTTATTTGTCCTAACAAACAAGAATATTTTGTTATATATCTACAGAAAGGGGGGTTTGTCTAGAGATGATTGTCAACAAATAAAAGTATTTACACTTTTGGTATTTAGCTGAATTTGCCTCCGAAAGACCTTAGATTTACTCCAAATAACCTTCTGACATCAAACAACAATCACTTTTTCATTGTGATGTCAAAATTTTCAAATTGTGATGTCAAAATTTACAGGAACCTTAGTGATTGTACGTAATGGCGGACACATTTGCATACAAGTGTAAATATGTCTATTAAAATGAATTAAAGATTGAATATCTTCTTTATTTACCTTTAGCAACAAGGAGCAAAAATAATTGAGAAAATTTTAGAAAAAGACATGGAGAGGAAAAAGAAGCTGCATGACCTTTATTGTGACCTTGAAAGGTTTATGGCTAATGACCATGTTGACAGTGAATTAAAACAAGAAATGAGAACAGAATTTGGTGATGTTTTAGAAGAAATCAAGACCTATAAAGAAGAGTTAATGCAGGAGGAGTGTCCAATTGTTGTGGCAGGTATATCAGTTTTACAAATAAACTTTTGATTATGACCATTTTTGCATATATTCATCTTGATACTTTATTATGCCTTGTTTGTGATGCTTACACTGCAACTGTGCTTACAAATTTTATTGGCCGTATAACTATTTGTGATTTACAGTCAATGACAATATGATGCCTTGCTTGTGATGTTAAAAGTATGTTTCTTTAGAGTATTATTTATGAGGTCAATAAAGAATATGGATGAGTGAAACTTCTATTTTGCCCTTTTCTAATTCAAAATTGTTGGATTTTACCCCAAATATTTCATTTGAACAATAAGAAGAGTTGCAATAAATTTTAATCATAGATGGCTTGAAACACAATAGAAATGCTGGGCACAGTCTCACATTCCAAGCCTTGAACAATTATATTTCATATATTTAGACAATGCATGAAGATCAGTGTAATAATGAAATTGTATTACCGGTAAATAGTTAGGTCATCAATTGATCATTGATTTTATCTTTAATAGCAGCTTGAAACAAACCTTTATATTCAGAACTCAGTGCTTGTAAACCATTATATGACAAGTTGCATGACTTGATAGAATGGTTATCAATGATCCCAAGTTCAGTCAATCTCATCATTTTTAAAAAGCATGGATATCTCTAGCAGAAATAAAAGTCGTAGATATTTGTTGAATTTGATAGTAGGTTTAAATATGTCTTGACACACATCTCTTTCATCTAAAAATGATTACTGGTAGATTAACCTATAAGTTATAGTGAACAAGTTTTATATGTAAGTGTTGTATCTGTTTCCATTTTATTTGTTTGTAAGGTGAGACAACTGCAGGAAAAAGTAGTTTACTGAATCTGTTACTTGGAAGTGATGTGTTACCCCATTCTTTGCTGACTTGTACTACCACAATCTGTAGACTATGGAATAAGGAAGAGAAGGCTGTCTTAGTAACTGATGCAGATGATGAAATAACAAGACTTCATTTACCAAAAGACATGGAAGCTACTTTGATGAAAGAAAAATTGCAAAAATATGTCAGTGATGCAAGCCAAAATAAATATAAATTTGTAGACATACATTGGCCAATACCTATTCTGAAGGTATGTCTTACATTGAATTTGTAATATGCCTTTAGTATTCTTATTTCTGTTCATCTGGCTAATAAGCTAGTGTGAGCTATTGCAATCACTTTTGATCTGTTGCATTCTATTTTTATCTGGTGACAAACACAAGTGATATATTGCATTTAGGGCTCTTTTAATTCAATGCTATATATAACTTTTTATATTCTTCTTTGAACTATAATTAAACAACAAAGACAACAACACCCATCAATGAACGCTTTGAACTGTTAGGTCTATATCAACCAATCATATCAAGAGTTATGTATGGGAGGTCCTCTACAAATATTGTCTGCATTTGATTCTGATTGGATGAACAATGCCAATTAAGGCAATCTTTGATTTTAATTGTCCATTATATTCAAAATCTTCTGTGAAATTTCATGTTGAAATGCCTTCTAACATCAAGCAAATGATTAAAGAAAACAAATATGAGGTTAATTTGTCAGAAGTTATCTTCTCTTGTTAAATATTTTAACTACAAAATCAAATGTATCCCAGAGTTGTCAAAATATTTTTATATCTGGTGATCCCTGAATGAAGAAAAACTGCTGGTTCTCACTACTATTTCTATAACAAAAAAGCTGCTGGTTCTCACTACTATTTCTATAACAAAAAACTGCTGGTTCTCACTACTATTTCTATAACAAAATACCACAATTGTGTTGGTCCTTTACAAATCCTTGGACCACTACTTTTTGAGAACTCTGGTATCATATTTACATACTGGTATTTTTAATATCACAATATAAGATTAGGGAGATGTGGTAAGATTGTGACCAAATGACATGGGCCATTTTCTTCTAATTAATGATTTTGTCTTAACTTCACAAAATTTGATTACCAGAATGCAATATAGTATTATTATGTTTTTAATGACCAATCCCGCTATGATGTGGTGTTTCCTGCATCGAATTGAGAATGCAACAATTGCTATGTTGTTTTTGCATTGGCACATCTTACATTTTAAGATTGTGTCATATGTGCCAATAAGAGTGCTATGTTTAGTTGTCAAATGTTTTTTTTATTTATTCCATGTTGACAGTTTCATTTTATTCTATCATATGTAATCTAGATGACCAGTCTTCTTGAAATGAAATTTAATGCCATATTGACCATATGCAATTTAATTTTAGGTACTGCAAGCCAAGTCCGTAAACAGTAATATTGGAATTTCCAATCAGCTGAAAAATTGTTTATTTTCTACAAAGATTACTAGGTTGCATTGTGTTAATTATTTCATATAGCATTAAGATAAACTGTAGCAAGTTAAAATTTTGTCCATTTCAGCGCCAAGCCATTATAGTAGATACTCCAGGAATAGGATCAAGTGAAGAGCTTACCATGCGTTTACTTGACTATCTACCAAAAGCTATAGCCTTTATTTATGTTATAAACAGTAGTAATGCTGGAGGTGTTCAGAGTGACAGGGTAAGCCTTTATATATGTTATAAACAACAGTAAATCTAGAGGGGTTCAGAGTGACAGGGTAAGCCTTCAAATATGTTATAAACAACAGTAAATCTAGAGGGGTTCAGAGTGATAAGGTAAGCCTTCAAATATGTTATAAACAACAGTAAATCTAGAGGGGTTCAAAGTGATAGGGTAAGCCTTCAAATATGTTATAAACAACAGTTAATCTAGAGGTGTTCAGAGTGACAGGGTAAGCCTTTATATATGTTATAAATAAAAATTAATCTAGAGGTGTTCAGAGTGACAAGGTAAGCCTTTATTTATATTATAAACAATAGTAAATCTAGAGGGGTTCAGAGTGACACTCAGACAGGGTAGGCCTGTCATCAAAATAAACTATATCTAATTGTACATGTTATAACATGTGCTTTACCTGAATATCCATGCTTCTTTGTTGATTTTTTACCAAGGTGATAATTGGAAAACTTTGGCTTCAAAACATGACCAGTAATTAGCTGCCATAACACTGATTGAGTGAAATATTTTTTTGACGATTACATGAAATGAATGCGCAAAATATGATAAAATTGTGCTGTACATTTTTTTACAGCTCTTGAAGATATTTGAGGTACAAAAGAAGGATAGTAAGATGTATGAGTTTGATCCAACAAGAGCTATATTTGTGTGTAATAAATGGGATCAAGTTCCTGCTAAAGAGGATAATAAAGTTTGGAACAATACAAAGACAAAACTAAAAGATAACTGGCCGCACTTCAAAGAATCTCAGATGTTTAAACTAAGTTCTAAAGAGGTAAGTTTTGTATGGAGCAGAATATTTTCTGTTCATGTTTTCAAAGGAGAGGTGGTTTCTTTTAGCATCAAGATCTGTAAGAACTTAGGTTGATTATATGTTTAGCATCAGTTATATAAACATGACTAATGCACACACACAGACATTTATAAATTTTTTTATATGACTAATGTTCTATTGTGAGGTAAACATGTGTGAAATCCTTTGAGAGAATATTAAATTGGTAAACATAGCATGCTTCAAGGACTCCAATTGTTGTTTTTGTTGATTTCAGTTCTCATATTCTAAGTGACAGATAGTCATATAACAGAGAGATAAAAAGCATGAAGCATTCCATACATGACAATATTTTGTCCTCCTAAATTTTGATGTCCTATTAGTATTATATACAAGTGACCTGGGAAACAAATGGTCTACATGGACTATAAGTTGGGGGTTAAAATTTACTACAGTCATTTAAAAACATGGCACCTTATTTCTTTTTGAATTTGATAGAATATGCAATTCCTGATCAAACATCAGTGGTTTAAATATAGGCACTCCACCTTATTGAAGTTACTCCATCAATAACATTTAAAGTCATGAAATATAGAGACTTGCATTAATTTTGGGATTTTCCCTTACAAGTTCATGGACAAAGTAATGCCTGTTTCTAACAGTTTGTTAATCAGCTGAGCAACTCCTTGAAAATGTAAGTATTGATGACAAAATGTAAGGATTGATGACAAAAGTTGAATAACCAGGTTTATACCTCATGCATGAGTTCAAAATCATATATATTTTATATCTTAAAATATGTGATTATAAAAATTAGGAATAATAGATCTTTATTTGATGATATCAAAGTGATCATGTTATTTCATGGTAGGAGACAAGAAGAGCAGCTACTCCAGGATTAGAGTATACTACCAATTTCCAGAGACTTCTTACAGGAATAGGAGAGATGATTCCCGCCAGTCTAGAGGCCAAAGTTGCTAGACATTCAAGGTAAGATGGTACTATAATAGTTCATAATTCCAATTGTTATTAATAACTGAGGGCTTGCATTGTCTTGAAACTAAGTTATTTATCCAAATCAAACAAGGATAGTAGATATTTTGTAAAGACTTAATACATCCATCTCTTTATCTCTGTTTAATAAAAACTTTGTGAACATTTCAGTTTTGAATCTTAAGTGATTTATTGAATTTTGTCTTCTTTTATTCAAAGAATGAGTATGTGTATAAACTATACTCTGCCTTCCTTTCAGATGGCAGAAACAGTTCTTAGAAAAGGCATTGAAAAGAATAGTAGGGAGAATTAAATTATCCAGGAAAACTGAAGATGAAAAGAAGAAACTGAAAGTGGACATTGAGGAACGAATAAAAACATTGAGTTACAGTATTAAAGAGGTAACAAAAATTAAGTTGGATTTATTTACAAATACAAAAAAGAATACTATATAAGTATTCATTATGTATTAAAAGGACTTGATGGTTAAAAAAACAAATTGAATTTTGTGGATAGCACAACTGTGGGTTCCCTCACTGTCAACTTCCTAATTAAGGAATCCATATTTTCCCAAGAAAGTCTCTTATCTTTTCACATTTACTCTCTGACTGTTTGGGAGACTTGAAGAAGTTTACTTGATTTTTCTGTAGAAATGGTAGGATACCAGAATGACAAATATACCAGTAATGCATTAGGAGGTGACATTTTGACATTTATTCTATTGCTACATTGAAGACCCATTGGTTGCCTTCGGCTGTTGTTTGCTCTATGGTCGGGTGGTTGTCGCTTTGACATATTCACCATTTCCTTTCTCAATTTTATTTTTCTTTAAGGTGAAGAAAAGAGTGAAAGAAGAAGCTGAATTTCGCTGTGTACAGATTTCCACCAATTTATATGAGCATCTTAGGTCTAAGGAAACCTACAAACATATGTTCTTATGGTCGAATGCAGAATTACCCAAAGGTGGAGATTTTGAAGTGATAGAATACCAAGCAAAGAAATTGATAATAGAAAGAATAAATACTGAGACACGAGCCTGGTGTAATAGAGAGAAGGTCAATGACATCACTCAAGAATTGTCTAATTTATTTAAAGCAGAGTGTAAACTTATTGATGCACAATGTGAGGAGATTAATAGGACTTTACTTGACATAAGTATGCCTCTTGATGATGGACTGCATGATTACAGCAACAAACCTGAACATAGTAATGATCCACTGTTTACAAGGCATGAGAAAATTGTTCTTGCAGTTACCTCCCCTCTTTGGCTTCCTCTTGTCATTGGAGCAGGCCTGATAGCACTTCCCTTTGGAGTAGCTGCTGGTGTCAAGGACTTCGTTCAGCAGTCATGGAAAATAAATGATTATAACTCAAATAAATTGAAATATATGATGGACTGGTGCTCAGAGGTTTTACAGCAGTACAACAAGGAGGCTATTCTGAAATTAATGGAAGAGACATATCTTAAAGATTTTAAAATGAAAGTAGATTTTGTCTGTGAGACTGTTATACCTCAACAGATAAAAGCAGATGAACAGTTTATTTGTCATATCAAGAATGAACTCCGAACATCATGTGAAATTCGAAAGCAATTTCAGCCATTAGAGTTTTCCTGCAAGAGCATTCTTGGTAAACTACTTCTGATTAACATGGATTATTTCTCGGGATATAAATTATCAAAGAAAAATATAAGAAATGGTGGAGAAGAAATTGGTAAAGGACAATTTTCAGATGTGCATGCGACTGAAGTTCTTATCAATGGTCAGTGGATCAAAGCTGCTGTAAAAACACTGCGGAAACCCTTGGAGAAGACAGATTCCTATGTACAATTAAGTGAAGTGCAAAATCTAAGGTGAATATTATAAAGAAAATATGACAAATGTCTAATGGTCAATCTGATTAAGATCAGATCTTCTCTCTGTGCTTTTTGATTTGTTAGGTAACATGAGGTCATTTTAAGATGCATTTGTTTGCAAATATTTAATCAAACAATCATTAAAAGTGACAGTCTTGCATTTTGATTAACAAATTTACGGAATTGAATCAAAATTGTACCTTTGTTTTAATAAAATATTTTATTACCTTATACACAGTTTAAATTCAAGAAATATGAATTAAACAATGACACTTTACTGCTTTGCTTAGTTCAGAAATGTTTATGATTCAGTCATGCTAGATCTTTGTGATCACTCCAGATTTGGAGATGGTGCAAAATTCTAAGTTGAAGACATGTCATGAAAATAATTAAATAATTATGTGTTTCTAGGACTTAAAGAAACTTTATACACCATTTTAATCACCAACTGCCAACTTTTAATATGTTATTTGTCCTTAAATTAAGAAAAGGTTGGACAAACAACTTTCTTTATTTTGGATATACATTTATACACTTGCATATAGTTCCTTTGTAAATCAAAATTTATATTAAATTGCCATTTATAAATTAATGTGGAGAATATGATTTATCAAATTTAAACAGTTGATAAGAATAATGAAAGTGTTTTTTCAATATCTTATGTTCCTGTAAGCCATTGAATAAAATTTGGTTCAAGATGTGTATTGATATCAGTGCTGATTTCCACACTTTTTTGAAATTCTATTATTCCTGTTCTTGCATTAGGCAAATGGGATAATTGATAAAATACCAGTATGATGGACAGCTGTCATGATTTAAGTATTCATTGGATTAAACTCCACTCATAACCACAGTTTCATATGTCTGACTAGCTACAAAATTTGCTGAATCACAACAGCCCTGATGCTTTGATTTAAATTCTGCCATCATTCTTTAGTTTATTCTTGAGACCAATAAATTGATATATGTCATTTAGGAAACTGGTGCTGATGGCAGATCTTTCATAGTCTCTGTTAGATTTATTCAGAACTTTTATAAACCATTACTGATTTAGAGATTGTCATTTTGTTAAGGTTCATGTGGACCCTATGGCTAAAATGGCCGTATTTTCACCTCAAAATTTACTCTGAGTACAGGCAAATCTGTGCATTTGGAAAAGTTTTAAGGCATAGCATGCCCTAGATAAATAGAATTTTAGCCATAGGGTCCACATGAACCTTAATTACGTGTCTATCCTTGAGAATGCTGTCTAAACCTATTAAGGTTTGCATGTTATTTTTTTCTTTAAAATCATGAGATCATGAATTGATGAAAAATTCCAACTTGTGTACTTCACAGAAAACTTGATCATCAAAATATAGTGGAATTATTTGGGGTGTCATACAGACTTGGGAGTCAAAGTAAAAAGTTTCTTCAGATTTATATGGAATACTGTGATGGCAGCTTAGAACACATTGTATACAGGAAAAGAGATCCTCCACCATGTTTCAAGTTCAAGGACGTGTCATTGTGTAAAGCATCATGGGAGTTTTATCTGAAGATGATGTGTGGTGTATGTAAAGGATTAATTCATGTCCATTACATGGGATTTGTTCATAGAGACCTCAAGCTAGCTAATATTTTGGTAAGGTTAAATCTTTTGTTTGGTATCTTGGTAAGTCTAAAACCTTTACTTTATTTGCTATATATGTTTTAATATCAAAATGTGATATGATTTCCAATAGACAACTATGAAGTATAAATGAAAAGAATCAAAGGTCCTATAATATTGCATATTGCTTCAACTGTGAGATAACCCATACCTACTAGCAAGTTTAAAAAGGCCATAACATGATAAAATGTGAAACATCTGAAAAATTTAAAATGAAAATAATTATGCCCCCACTGTAGTGGAGGGGGCATTAAGTTTAACCCTTGTCTGCCTGTACGTATGTACGTTCCAAAGTTGGTTTCCATTCTCTAACTTTAGTTTGCCTCAACCAAATTTAATGACACTTATACACAATGCTTATATAAACCACAAAACACAGATTGAGTATAAATTTTTGTGGTGTCACTTCAACAGTTTTAGAGTTATGCTCCTTTATATAAGTTGAAAAATTGCTGAATTTTTAGTTTCTCTTCTCTAACTTTAGTTTGCCTCAACCAAGTGTTATGAAACTATACACAATATTTTTTAACATAAAGCTATGATGAAGTTCAAATTTGGGTAGCGTCACTTTTACCATTCTTCAGTTATGTCCCTTTTTAACTTTATATGATATGCAAGCTGAGGCATCATCTGTGTCCCATGGACACATTCCCCATTTATTTTATATTGAAAATTTTTTGGTCGTATATTGGTATCACGTTGGCGTCGTCGTCGTCCGAAGACATTTTGGTTTTTGCACTCTAACTTGAGTAAAAATAAATAGAAATCTATGAAATTTAAACACAAGGTTTATGACCATAAAAGGAAGGTTGGGATTGATTTTAGGTGTTTTGGTCCCAACAGTTTAGGAATTAGGGGCCAAAAAGGGCCCAAATAAGCATTTTTCTTGGTTTTCGCACAATAACTTTAGTATAAGTAAACAGAAATCTATGAAATTTTAACATAAGTTCTATGACCACAAAAGGAAGGTTGGGATTGATTTTGGGAGTTTTAGTCCCAACAGTTTAGGAATTAGGGGCAAAAAACAGGTCCCAAATAAGCATTTTTCTTGGTTTTTGCACAATAACTTTAGTATTAGTTTATAGAAATCTATGAAATTTTAACACAAGGTTTATGACCACAAAAGGAAGGTTTGGATTGATTTTGGGAGTTTTGGTCCCAACGAAAAATGAATTATTGGGGTTCTTTGATATACCAAATCTAACCGTGTATTCAGATTCTTAATTTTGGGTCCTGTTTTCAAATTGGTCTACATTAAGGATCATTAAGGTCCAAAGGGTCCAAAATTAAACTTAGCTTGATTTTAACAAAAATTGAATTCTTGGGGTTCTTTGATATGCTGAATCTAAATGTATTTAGATTTTTGATTATGGGCCCAGTTTTCAAGTTGGTCCAAATCGGGGTCCAACATTATTATATTAAGTATTGTGCAATAGCAAAAAAATTTCAATTGCACAGTATTGCGCAATAGCAAGAAATCTTCAATTGCACAGTATTGTGCAATAGCAAGAAATTTTCAATTGCACAGTATTGCGCAATAGCAAGAAATCTTCAATTGCACAGTATTGTGCAATAGCAAGAAATCTTCAATTGCACAGTATTGTGCAATAGCAAGAAATCTTCAATTGCACAGTATTGCGCAATAGCAAAAAATATCTAATTGCACAGTATTGTGCAATAGCAAGAAATTTTCAATTGCACAGTTTTTATGAAATATTCTTTGAAAATTGGAGTTATCTTTCTTTGTCCAGAATAGTAATTGAATCAACTTAAATCATTGTTTTATACAATATACAATGTATATTCACTTTTACTACCAACTAATAAATTAAAACAATCTTTACCATTCAGTGATTACAATATTTTATGATGAATTTAAATGAGTAGTTATTGTTGCAAACTCCATTAGAAATTTGAATTGAGATCAGTTTTGGAATAAGGGAAAGGGGGATGTGAGAAAAAAAAATTGGGGGGGGGGGGGGTTCAATTTTTCTCATTTCAGATTTCATAAATAAAAAGAAAATTTCTTCAAACATTTTTTTGAGAGGATTAATATTCAACAGCATAGTGAATTGCTCAAAGGCAAAAAAAAAATTTAAGTTCATTAGACCACATTCATTCTGTGTCAGAAACCTATGCTGTGTCAACTCTTTAATCACAATCCAACTTTAGAGCTGAGTCCAGCTTGAATGTTGTGTCCATACTTGCCCCAACTGTTCAGGGTTCAGCCTCTGCGGTCGTATAAAGCTGCGCCCTGCGGAGCATCTGGTTTGTTTTGTTTTCCATCAATCTGTTAAATGACTTGAACGATTAGATAAAATTTTACACCATGATGTAAATATTAGAAATAATCTATTTATAGAAACTACAAATAATAACTAAAATGAAATATATTTTTTTTAAGGAAAACTTATTTAAAAAAAGGGGGGACTATGAGAGCTTATGTTGTCTCTATGTTGTCTCTGTTTGTATAACTTGTCGACTGTAAATAAAGCTTATTTTTTTACTTATTTATTTATGAAAATGGCAGGTATGAATTGAATAAAACTGAAACTTCTATGGTCAGCTAAAACCATCTTTAAAAAATTATATATTATTTTCAGAAACGAAATGCATATATAACTTGTCTTGTTGTTCAAGTTGTTTCACTGATTATGTTTAATGGGAGTGTATTCCATTATTCATTCCAACATATATAATAAAAATGGATATTTTATATGACTTTTTTTCCATCAGGTGAAAGATGGTGAAGCAAAGATTGCAGATATTGGTTTAGCTAAAGAGGCAGAGGACATCTTGGGTACAGTCACTGGGACCCCAACTACAATGGCTCCTGAGGTCCTTCAGGGGAAAATGTATGGAACAGAAGCTGACATATTTAGTTTAGGGATAATTTTATGGGAAATGTGGTATGCACGTCCAGGTTACACGCACCCAGTTGGTGTAGAGTCAGAAGGATATCAATTTATAGCTAAAAATTTAAATGAGTTGAGTAAATATGTAATCAATGGTACTAGACCAGAGTTAGAAACTAAGTATAGACCTCATAACAAATTGCAATTTCTTATGAAAAAATGTTGGGATAAAGATATTGCAATTCGTCCAACAGCTGCAGACGTATTTGATCAACTTTCAGAGATGAAATCTTGAATTAGTAATATTTGGTTTTGTCTTGCCATCAAAGAATGTCAAAGAACTTTTTTTAGACATAAGGATGCTATTCCAGCAGCAACAACAGCATGAACTATTTGTATAAATCTTTAAATTTTAAAAAGTTGAAGCGCTTGATAATTTATATCTTGTATACAAATACCTCATGGCTTGAAGTTTGTATAGAAGAATTCCAAGGTGAACATGAAGTAAATCTTAGGAATTTTTACTCCCTGTCGGTTTTTGGTGGGCCCCCTTTTCTTTGTTTGAAATTGTTTAATCCTACACTGTACACCATAACTCTGTATCCACCATCGATGATGGCTTGCAATACAATATCATTGAATTGAGTAATTTATAACAATTATTTTAGGCAGTTTTAGCAACACCGTTTCTATGACATATACTTTTCAATATTTTAAGTCCATTCACCAATCCAGATTTCAACCAATTTCATTGCTTGACACATGTAAAATTGAAAATGGAAATGGGGAATGTGCCAAAGAGACAACAACCCGACCATAGAAAAAAACAACAGCAGAAGGTCACCAACAGGTCTTCAATGTAGCGAGAAATTCCCGCACCCTGAGGCGTCCTTCAGCTGACCCCTAAACAAATATATACTAGTTCAGTGATAATGAATGCCATACTAATTTCCAAATTGTACACAAGAAACTAAAATTAAAATAATACAAGACTAACAAAGGCCAGAGGCTCCTGACTTGGGACAGGCGCAAAAATGCGGCGGGGTTAAACATGTTTGTGAGATCTCAACCCTCCCCCAAAACCTCTAGCCAATGTAGAAAAGTAAACGCATAACAATACGCACATTAAAATTCAGTTCAAGAGAAGTCTGAGTCCGATGTCAGAAGATGTAACCAAAGAAAATAAACAAAATGACAATAACACATAAATAACAACAGACTACTAGCAGTTAACTGACATGCCAGCTCCAGACGTCAATTAAACTGACTGAAAGATTATGATTTCATCATATGAACATCAGGCACAATCCTTCCCGTGAGGGGTTTAGTATCATACCATCATAACATATATGAGAAGAACATAACCCGTGTCATGCCAACAACTGGTTTTTGAATAAATGTGTTTAGTTCTGATGCAAAGTATCGTAACTATATCCCTTCTACATTAATAAGTCTATTCAAAGGTTTTGTTAGTTTTTGAGGTGAATGCTGACACCTTTGTGCTTTATAAGGAATATTTCCATAAAAAATTGGATGTGCAATACCTGAACGTATAAGAAGTCTGCATGTTGAGCTATATTTATAATGATGTCCTTATACCGATGATAAAATTTAGTAAATGTTTTGAATACATGACCATGTTAAAATTTATGATTAGGTTAGTTCAAGTGATTTACTTATGATATGGTAATGATATTTTGTTTGAAGAAGTCATACTGGCATTACCAAATCTAATATCTCAGAAACTATTTGGCCCTGTTTCTTCATTTAAGGTTAGTTTGCATAATTTACACGTCAAGGTATTTAAATTATATTTCAACATTTGCATTTTATTATCAAATTATAAGCAGATGAAACATATCTCTGTGTTAATAGTTTATCAGAAGTATACATTTTTGTTCCCAGAGCAATCACGTTGTGTAGACATAGAGATACCTGGTATTCATGTGTCTGTCTGTCCCTCTGCCCATCTGTCAGTTCGTCTGGTATTGTTATGCTCTCACATGAACAGTTCTTGAAATACTCTTTGAAGCTTATATCATGGGTTTATCAGCAAGACAAGTTAGAAATCAGTACTGATTTTTTTGTAAAGTTATGTCCCATGAAAATATCAACTGGTTCAACTGACATGAACCTCATTCATGTCATTTATAGGGTTCATGGGTCAATGTAAAGTTTTCATAGATAAAATATATCTCATATTTTATAAGTAGTAGTCTCAGTTTTATTGTATGGTTTGACATTCAACCATGATAGTTAATGCAGGCGAGATATATCAGTGTGTGCACTCTTATTAGATACATGCAAACCAAAAGCATTTGTTATTTTTGTTACAGTTGTTCAGTTTAATATGATTCTTGAAACAAAAGTGTAAACTGTTTTTTTTATGCCCCACATAGATAGTAGAGGGGCACTATGTTTTCTGGTCTGTGCGTCTGTTCGTCCGTCCGTCCATTTGTTCGTCCATCTGTCCCGCTTCAGGTTAACGTTTTTGGTCAAGGTAGATTTTGATGAAGTTGAAGTCCAATCAACTTTAAACTTAGTACACATAATCCCCATGATATTATCTCTCTGATTTTAATGCCAAATTAAAGTTTTGACCCCAATTTTACAGTCCACTGAACATAGAAAATTATAGTGTGAAGTTCAGGTTAAAGTTTTTGGTCAAGGTAGTTTTTGATGTCAAGGTTGAAGTCCAATCAACTTGAAACTTAGTACTCATGTCCCCTATGATATGATCTTTCTGATTTAAATGCCAAATTATAGTTTTGGTTCCAAGTTCACGGTACACTGAACATGGCAAATGATAGTGCGAGTGGGGCATCCGTGTACTATGGACACATTCTTGTTCATATTAAAGGAGAAGTTACATTTTATTTATGTTATATTTTGTAATAAATTTTAGGAGAAGGGAGTTAAATTTTATATTGAATTAGTTAATTTAATTTCAGAAATAAGTTACATTTTATATTATATTTACTTGATTACATTTAATTTTAGTATATTTTGTTACTTTAAAAATTTTAAACTATGTATGATTAATATGTACATTTAAAGACCATTGTTGCTGTTGATTGTTTATTATTATATTGAACTTGACTATGATGTCTTCTTTCTTCTAATTTACTATTTTCAAACCAACAGAACTTTAAAAATTCTCAGTTTTCAATCACAATTTGATTGCATCAACAAGGTTCACAGACTTTACTCAAAACAAATGAACTGTGTTATGATATATCTTTCTATGTTTAGTATGTTATTTCTCTTAAATTTTATGGTAAGTTTCAGAAAGCAGACGACTTTTACATGACCATACAGATGGAAACTGATTCTTAGAGATGTTGCTGTCAAATGATTTTTTCCTGAGTTCGCCCAGTTTAATGCATTGTGGACTAATGTTTGTGTTTTCGTGAGTTTTCTTTATTATCATGGTGTCCCCTTTCCTTCAACTTATGGTTATGAATGTCCCCTTGGTACTACTATAAATTACACTAATTTTTGTTATTAATCTTATCTGATGGTGCTAGAAATCAACCTGTCATGTGTTCATACAACAAATGTTCTCTTTACATTGGTAAACTACCTCAATATTGAAAACAAAGTGAATGGAAAACAAAGGATTTATGTTTAAAAATGATTGATCTAAAATTATAAATAGCTTTAAAAGTCTTCAAATGACAGAAAAGCTAAAAAAAAATTAAATAAAAGTAAAATGTTGATTCAAGATCTTTCGTCTGTTATTTTCTCTTATATTGAAAACTGATGAAATAATGGGCTCGTGAGTATAATTTCTGATGGTCGACCAATTTACTAAGACTTCTGATACATGTACTACAAATAAAAAAGACTATCCAAAGAAGGTAAATTACAAAAAAAATACTCCTCACTTTCAAATGTTGAATGAAGGTGGGCGAGTGGTCTTAGTAGTTACTACTGTAATCACTAGCCAGTCAACACCAAGATTGTGAGTTTGAACCCTGCTCCTGCTGGTGCACTTGACTACAATCTTAATTGACTAGGATTGTCAGTTTTCCTATTGAGGGTTGGTGGTTTTCTCCGGGCACTCCGGCTTCCTCCACCAGTAAAAACTGGCCTCCATGAAATAGCCTAAATGTGGTGCTTAAAAGTTGCGTTAAAACACCAAAAATCAAATAATATCAAATGTTGAATGTATATTTTTAAGTTGTTGCTTGTTTAAGTTAAACCATTATGAAACTCTTTTCTGTATTGTGTTGTTGAGATGTATTCCATTATTTTAATGTAGAAATTTTTCATTTGAGATATAATTTCATTTAACTAACTTAATAGATATCTTATACAAAAATAATGCCTCTAGCAAATACTCTATAAGAAGATTATGCAACTGTATATCATAGAAATTAAATTTCTGCAAATAAATTTAAGAAATAAAACCACTAAATTTTAACACCACTATACATTGTTTTTTGACTGTATAACTTTTGTGGCCATAATTGTAATTTGAAGTAATAAGATAGAAGTAAAATTATTAAATTAATCATTGTGATTTCTTTAATGTCTAGTTACAACTATTAGATGTACATTCAAGATGAGAACAGCATAGCAAAATAAAACCATAATGACCCCTTCACATAAAGAGATTTTTTCTTACGAGTTCTCACTGATCACCAACTCATAGTCATTCACAAGCATCCATAAATTACCCATAAACATTTTGTGATTGCAGACACTCTTTAGGATTCATGCTGTAAATACATTGTAATAACTCATAGTTAACCCTAATAGACCGTAAGTAGCACATTATAACCCATATGACTAGGTTTATTCAGGCTCTGAACTAAGCAAATAACTAATTCCAGTTAACCTTTTAATTTGTTTTGAAATAGGTTTTTTATTTTTTTTTAGCTTATTTGCATTACGATTCTTTAGCAGTTTGCAAAAATGCAAAATTAATTATTACAATTTCAGTAAATGCAACATACAAATAATGCTATTAAAATTTAATGAAATGCAATTTCATTTCTGTGAATCAAATCCTATCGCAATTTCTGGTAAATAAGAAAAACATTGCCAAAATTCTAAATTTGTAATGTTTTCTTTCTTTGTACTAATAGCAAGATCAAAGAGAGAAAATAAGCTCAAAACAACCAGCAAGGAAAGCAATATTCAAGTTTTGAAATATTTTTTTGTTCTATCTGCTTTGATTAATAACTCCTTCCATTTTTTTTTTTTAAATCACTCAAATCAGAATATGTTGAATCAAACCTTTTTTTAAAGGTATTTAAAAAAGAAGCTAGAGTACTTTTAGTTTCAGAGATCTTACAATAAAAAGTGACTCTTGAATACAAAAAGTTTATGAGGCCAAAATAAACTTAAGTACAAAGTTGATGAGCATTGAGGACCCCAAATAACAGTGGCGGATCCAGAAATTTCCATAAGAAGGGGCCCACTGACTGCCTAAGAGGGGGCCCACTCCGGTCATGCTTCAGTTATTCCCTTTATAAGTAACCAAATTTTTCCCCAAAAGGGTTGGCCTTGGCCCCCTGCCACCCCCTAAATCCGCCTCTCAGTCTGAATAATGAAATTCTAAAAGTTTTGCAAAATACAGTTAAGGTAATCTACTCCTTGGGTAAAACATTCTTAGTATATGCAAGTTTTGTTATGCACATTTCTATATTGTCGACATTCCTTAAGTCAATTAGTAGATCAATTAGTAGATAGACTTCTGACATTATGTATATTACTTACTATATGTATTGAGGAAGCATTTTTTATTATAAATAAGCTAAAAAATTATCTATGCATTTATTTTTAATTTTTACACATGTTATATATCTATTTGATTATATGTTTAATTTTTATGACTGACTTTAATAAAATATCAGAAAATTGGTTATTCCTTTAATGTCTTGATGAGTGCTGGGAATCTAGATATTGGTGTGCATCACTTTTTCTGGAAGCATTTTCGCAAAATACTGGGAGAAAGCTGTCTTTCAGTTATTTATGCCAACCTCTGTAGGATATTTTCCATATTGGTGTCTACAGGTGACATATCTACTTTCTCCTGGAATCTGGCCACAAATGTGGAGGGATCATTAGTTAAGTAGTCAGTGTTTTGGTACTGACACAATTTATAACAAACATTTCCTTTTATTTCTATCTATAGAAACTGTTAAGAAATAAGGGTTCAAACTTCCTCAGCAAGGTAAATTAACTTTCAGAAGATTTTATTATTGTGTAGGTCATTTTGGTCATATAGCTCCTACATATTCAAGTATTTATACATCCTTGGCTTTTTTTTTTCGGTTCAAACATTCTTTATGAAGTTCAATCCAGAGACAAAGAAGGATATATTCAAGTTTTGAAATATTTTTGTTATTTATTTTTAAGTTGTTTACGAAAGGTTCTAGATTACTATAAGTTTTAGAGCTACATGTATTACAATAAATTCATCATAGATACAAGGATTGAAATTGTGTACACCAGATGCACGTTTTGTCTACAAGACTCATCAGTGACCCTGAAATCAAAACAGTTAAAAGGGCCAAATAAAGAACAAAACTAGAGAGTTTTGAAGACCCATAATTTCTTAAAGTTTTGTCAGATCAGTTTAATGTGGTTATCTTTTCCTGGGGAAGAAAACCCTTAGTATTTTAAAAAAAATCTAAAGTTTTTTAATGCTCTTTTCTGTAATCCCTACATTGCCAAAAGTCAATTACTAGTAATAGACTAGACATTATGTGTATTACTTACTACTTGTAATGAGGAAGCATATTTTATAATAAATTATCTAATAAATTATCTATGCATATATTTTTTAATTATGTACACATGTTATATATCTGTTTGATTGTCTGTTTATTTTTGATGACTGACTTTAATAAAATTTTAGAAAATACTTTATTCTGCTTATGATCAAATCCGTTTCAAAATACTGGGAGAAAGAAGTTTTTTAGTTGATTACATAACTAAAATTTATAATACCAGGGGGTTAAATAACATCCTCATTTACATTAACAAGACAAGTTATACAGGTGACCTACAGCAAATATAAACTCGAGCGAATTTCCAGCTTGTTGGCCTCATGATTTGACAATACTAATAAAATTAACGGTACCAATTTTCTTGCACCAGATGCACATTTCGACAATACATGTCTCTTCAGTGATGCTCGTGGCCAAAATATTTGAAATCCAAAGCTTATATAAAAGATGAAGAGCTATATATATATAATCCAAAAGGTCCAAAAAGTATAGCCAAATCCGTGCAAGGAATCAGAGCTTTGCATGAGGGAGATACATTCCTTAATTTATAATAATTTCTATCATTTTGTAACAGCAAATTTTAATTACACAAAAAATCCGTATTTTCATGCCAGTACCGAAGTACTGGCTACTGGGCTGGTGATACCCTCGGGGACTAATAGTCCACTAGCAGAGGCATCGACCCAGTGGTACTAAGTGATGTATTATTTGCTTCACCAATTGAAAATATCGTTTTTGGATCTTATTGGAGTTGTGGCTTACAACCAAGTTAGTGTTCGAATTAAAGTAAGATATTGAGTTGAATTTTGAGTTATTGTTGATACATTTGAATAAAGTTGGAGTTGAATTTTGAGCCAAAGTTTACGTTAATTTAACGTCAGTGTGTCCCTTGTTTGAGTTGTCTATTGGACATTGTTTTAAATTTCTTTTATTAAGTCTCCCAAACAAAGTTTGGAGACTTATTGTTTTTAGTCAGTTCTTATTATTTTTATTATTCTTCCTCTTCCTCTTCTTCTTCTTCTTCTTCCGCCACTTTAAAAATGAACTTGTCCACAGCGGTTCTCCTAAATGGCTTGTCAGATTTACTTAGGATTTTACAATATGTTAGACTAACATGTCTAGGTGAGCCATCAATCTTTCGTTTGTGCATTGGGGTCTGTTAAGGGGTATTTTGGGGGGTAGAAAGGAGGGAGGGGTTTACTATAGAACCCTATGGGATTTTATTTTCTAAAATTTTCAAATGAATATAACTCGAAAACTGTAAGTGATAGATACATGCAGTCTTCAGAAATGATTATAGGACAATAAAACAAATCACATGAAATATAGGGGGAGTCCCTGGAGGGTCATCCCCACCCCCTTCAATTTGAGAATGTGCTTTTATCTTGTAAACGGTCTAGATCCCCACCCCTAAACCATATATATTCTTGAATGGGACGATAAAACAAATCAAATGCAATTAAAGGGAAGTCCCCGGGGGTCATCCCCACCACCGTTCAATTTGAGAATGTGCTATTATCTTGTAAACGGTCCAGATCCCCACCCCTAAACCAAATATATTCTTGTAGGGGACAATAAAACAAATGAAATGAAATAAAAGTGATGTCCCTAGGGGCTCACCCAACCCCCTCTTGTTTGAAAACTTGTAAAGGGTCAACATCCCCACCCCTAAACCATATCTATTCTTGTATGGGACAATAAAACTAATCAAATGAAATTAAATGGAAGTTCCTGGGGGTCACCCCAACCCCGTTCAATTTGAGAATGTACTATTATCTTGTAAACGGTCCAGATCCCCACCCCTAAACCATATATATTCTTCAATGGGACGATAAAACAAATCAAATGAAATTAAAGGGAAGTCCCCGGGGGGTCATCCCCACCACGTTCAATTTGAGAATGTGCTATTATCTTGTAAACGGTCCAGATCCCCACCCCTAAACCATATATATTCTTGTAGGGGACAATAAAACAAATGAAATGAAATAAAAGGGAAGTCCAGAGGGAGTCACCCCACCCCCTCTTGTTTGAAAACTTGTAAACGGTCAACATCCCCACCCCTAAACCACATATATTCTTGTATGGGACAATAAAACAAATCAAATGAAATGTAGATAAAGTCCCTGGGGGCTACCACCACCGCCTCCTGTTTGAATACTTGTAAATGGTGGAGATCCCCACCCGTAAGCCATAAATATTCTTGTATTGGACAAAAAATCAAATCAAATGAACATGGGACCATATAAATGGCGAGTTATGGGAGCATTGTTTGGGAGACTTCGTAACAGCATCCTGTTACAATTACTTCTTGTTAATATTGCTTTTATATTGTGCTATAAATCAAACTTATTCGTTCAGTGTATTTTTATTTATTCTTGTCTACATGTCTTTTTGTTTGATCGAGTTAAGCCATTTCAATTGATATTTTATATGATGTAATGTAACAATATTGTTTCAGGTTAGGATGAATTTTGATGTCTGTTAAATCGTTTAAACCCGCTGCATTTGTATGCACCTGTCCTAAGTCATGAGCCTGTTCAGTGGTTGTCGCTTGTTGATGTGGTTCACAAGTGTTTCTCGTTTCTCTATATAGATCAGACCGTTCGTTAACCTGCTTAAATTGTTTTACACTTTTAACTTTGGGGCCTTTTATAGCTTGCTGTTCGGTGTGAGCCAAAGCTCCGTCTTGGAGGCCGTACTTTAAACTATAATGGTTTATTTTTTACAAACTATGACTTGGATAGAGATCTAGAGTTGTCTCATTGGCACTCATACCACATATTCTTATTTTTATATAGATACATCTTTGGCTTTTTGTTGTTTTTTGTTTTGCGCCATTAGAGACATATAATACCTTGAACTATACATTTTACATTGACTCTGGCGCCAACAAATTAGTTGAACATTGCCACATTCTGTATGTGACTGTCCAAAGTCAGGAGCCTATAATTCAGTGGTTGTCATTTTTTACTGTATATCACGTC
Organism: Mytilus edulis; assembly: GCF_963676685.1. Taxonomy (NCBI): domain Eukaryota; kingdom Metazoa; phylum Mollusca; class Bivalvia; order Mytilida; family Mytilidae; genus Mytilus; species Mytilus edulis. The sequence continues at coordinate 82,621,364 of NC_092345.1, read as the reverse complement.
TGTTTTTCGTTGTTGTTTTAAAAAAATAATAAATTAGGCCGTTGGTTTCGTCTTTTGAATTGTTTAACTTGTATTTAGTATTTAGTATTTTAAATGGACAACAATTGTAAAGTGTTATTTACATTTTTCTAGATGTGGGTCGATATCGCTACTAGTAGACTTCTTACCCTGGGAGATATAAGCTCAATAGACGATAATGACATAATTTATAACAAACCTTTCCTTCAATTCTCCTATAAGTTAAGAAATTATTGAGAAACAAAGGTTTCAACTCCCTCAGAAGGCAAAGATTTTGCTATTCTGTGTAGATCATTATGATAATAGCTCCTTACATATTTAAGTATTTTATGCATCTTCAGATTTTATTTGTTTTCTTCTATTTAAGCATTCTTGGTAAAATAATCATCAGACTACACATGTTTTTGTTTGAATTCTTTGCCTATTTGTTAAACTTTGATGATATTAACTAACATCGGACTCTCAATGCAGGTGCAACGTTATTTGATGGGATTATTGTGTGGAGGAAAATAATACTGAATCTTTTCAGTTGTTAAGCAGTGCGGCTTTAGTAAATGTAGAAATTGTGGATATAGCGAGGATTTGGATTAAAATGACATGTTTGTCATACAGCTGGAATATGGCTGCCTTGTACGACTTGTGCTGGATTATTGCTAAATAGAAGAAAGTACACTCAGTATTTTAACTGTGGGAAGCTGCTTTCGGTGGTACATACAGGCAAATGTGGATATACCTTATGTGCTGGAGAATGGCACTAGGATGGGTATGGACTATTTGTTAGTCTTTTTGCGAATGTCGTATGTATTTTTATGACCTGATTGGTTCACCATGGCTATGCTGTCTACATAGTTAAGGATATTGTTTGGGGATTACTGGAATACAAGGAATGATTTATTATACAGTCCAATTGTTTTATATAACTTTCTAATTTTTGAAATATTTGATAAACAAACAATCAGTTTGTATGGATTCCAGTATAGAAATGTGTGTTTTATATGGTTAAAGTAATACCATGGGCTATATGCTTTCGATGACCTATAAAATTACATATTGGGGCACCCGATCAAGTGGTGCAGTGCTCGTGTATTATAGACTTTTATAGACTCTTGGATGAGTCAGGATTTTATAAGAAGAATGTGCTTCTTAATTTATTCCAGTGTTTGACAGTATATGGGAGATGAAACTGTAATTGTTTCAGTGCGTGGATAGCTAGCCACATTGAGGGAACATTGGATTTATATTGGCGGTTTTGCTGATAATTTTGAACGTAACTAAACCACATGGAATTAAATGTTGGGAACACTTACTTGGACTACTTTACAGATTTGGAAAATATACTGCTGTGTACTGGATGGCTTTTACCACATTAACAATAAATTCGAGGTCGGGGATTACTGGAATACAAGGAATGATTTATTATACAGTCCAATTGTTTTATATAACTTTCTAATTTTTGAAATATTTGATAAACAAACAATCAGTTTGTATGGATTCCAGTATAGAAATGTGTGTTTTATATGGTTAAAGTAATACCATGGGCTATATGCTTTCGGTGACCTATAAAATTACATATTGGGGCACCCGATCAAGTGGTGCAGTGCTCGTGTATTATAGACTTTTATAGACTCTTGGATGAGTCAGGATTTTATAAGAAGAATGTGCTTCTTAATTTATTACAGTGTTTGACAGTATATGGGAGATGAAACTGTAATTATTTCAGTGCGTGGTTAGCTGGCCACATTGAGGGAACATTGGAATTATATTGGCGGTTTTGCTGATAATTTTGAACGTAACTAAACCACATGGAATTAAATGTTGGGAACACTTACTTGGACTACTTTACAGATTTGGAAATATACTGCTGTGTACTGGATGGCTTTTACCACATTTACCTTCCTGGAATGTGTGCCTGCATGCTCCGCTCGAACTTTTAAATTGGACTCCTTACTCTGTGAAGATGTCTCGTGATGTATTTGTGACTTTTGAACATTTAGTTAAAGACCGTTGAATATCTTTGAACTATTTTTCAAATTATTATATGACATTAACAGTAAATTAATTGTTGTTTATAATTATATATATGTGTCTGTACTTGAAAATTTTGGTAAGTATACCTCACCGATCTTTGGACTAATATGTGGGCACATTATGTCTAAGAGAGGGGGAGTGTAATGATGGTCACTTTGTTTACTTGTTTATTCTATTTATTTGGGGAAATTGGTTAATATAAGTATTACTTAAAGTTCCGTTACTCTTTCTCCCGAGACCGGCCATGTCATTATTCTTGTCGGGACTTCCTGCTTCTTGCATGTGCCCGACATCCGGCCGGGTTCGGGGCAGTCTACACTTAGGATTTGAAATGAGCAGACGCCCATACAATTTGGTTTGCAAATATGGAACTTCACAATGACAAGTAGATTAGCCACCACCGTATATTGTATTATTAATGTATGTAACTTATATTCAACCATAATGTATGTATTTAAATAAACATCTTGTTTATATTTCCTTGTTTTACGTAGTTTGTCCAATATTCCAGAACTTGAGTAGACAACGGGAAAATGAAGCCAGTGGAAACTTCCACTCCTGTTACTGTTATTGCTTCGTATTCATATTTATTGTCATAAATGGATTTGGAAAATCAAATAATTTGTTTGATTATACTTCAAATTGTTTTGGATTAAAAAGTACATTTTGTACTTGCATTTCTGTCATGTAGTTTTGTCTTGTCTTTGTGGATGTTATAGCAATTATTTTAAAGCTTTCGGATGTCGGGCACGTGCAAGAAGCAGGAAGTCCCGACAAGAATAATTACATGGTCTGTCACGGGAGAAAGAATAACGGATATTTTTTTTATATTTGTTGTCCTCATCGAATTTTGTCTTATGCTTAGTTCGTTTCTGTGTGTGTTACATTTTTGATGTTGTGTCGTCATTCTCCTCTTGTATTTGATGCGTTTCCCTCGGTTTTGGTTTAAGACCCGGATTTGTTTTTTTCTGTCGATTTATGAGTTTTGAACATCGGTATACTATTGTTGCCTTTATATAAAGAACATCAATAAAATGAAATTACTTGAAATTGTGCTTGTCAAGTTAGTTTACGATATTTGGTCATGCATGTATGTATACCTTCTTTCAATTTTTGATTTTTTTTTTCAATGAAACAAACCCTACTATAAAATCAAAAATTTATTCATCATATTAAACAACCGAAGTTTACAATGACGATGTCCGTCAATTAAATTGTTTACTAACATTTACTAGCAAAATTTCATGCATATTCTGTACATAATGTGTCAATTGAGCAAACAATCAAATGTTGCTGTAGTCTGCGTTTCAGTTCCTTCTTCAAATGCACATACTACTATTTCAGTATACCCAAATGAAACCTCAACTTTGATAGGACGGTTTTTGCCTTTTGATGTATCCGGAATGGACACTGTTAAATCACCAAGTCGTCGAACTCCTTTGTCAATAGTATACATCGGACATTCGCTGCTACTTTCATAAATTTCAATTGTGGCTTCAGTATCAAGTACACGGGTAGGCAAACATGTATGTTTGAAAATTTCCTTTCCAACCCTTATTGGATGTCCTATTTGTACAATCGGCTGGAAAATATCAGTGCACATCTCCTTTCCATCGTATACAACCTTCAGTTTCGCTGGGTGAACTTTATTGTTAAATGCTGTGTTAACACTAATGCCATATGTAAGAGGTGAAATGCGCTCGGAAATCAAATTTGGATTATGGCCAAAAATAACTGCACCTTTAACGATTGCATTTACAGCTTCTGTTGGACATATCACTGTTCTCCGTTTGAATTCTGATATTATTCTTTGGCTTAATATAGAGGAATCTGAAAAGCCACCAACCATTAGAATGGTCTTTATATCTCTTCCTTTTTTTTTACTTTCATTAATTATTTCTTTAACGTGAGTTACTATGGAATCTATTGGCATCCGGAAATATGCTTTAACAAGCTGGTGATCAAACCTTAGTTTGTCTTTTTTTACTTTTATCGTTTTTGCAAATTCTGATTTTTTAATGCTTTCTTCAAAAGATGAACAATTCTTAGCAATCTGATATTTTGCAAAAAGAGAAGATGGAAATGATATTGTTGTTTGGTCATCAGCTGAGGCATTAACACTTTTCTTCTTTGCCTCAAACTTTCGTTGAATTTCTAAAACATCTTCAGGATTCTCTTTTGAAAATTCGCTCCATATATCAGCACCAAAAAGCTTTTTGAGGAAGGTCGTGTATTGATTATCAACGTATGTACCACCCCATGGTTCACCAGTTGGTCGTTGAAGTTCCCTAAGATCACCATCGTTTTGAACTTGGTATGCTGCCACATCTACTGTCCCACCTGAAAAAAGTCAGTAAACAAAATATGAATAAAAACTCTAAATATTTTTAAAGAAATAATTCAAGCTTTTAAAGACGTTTGAATAATATCACAAGGAACTTGCTTTGTGTACATAGATTTATTTGTTTTCCTTACATTTGGTGAGCTTTCTTGGTTGATACGTTAAAATAAGATATATGATCGACTCTCATTGTTTTTATTTTATAAAATAAAACTTGAACAACTTAAACAGATTTCATATACTAAGTGTGCTAATATGAAACGTTTTTGATACCTCCCCAATCTAGCACAAGGAATTGTTGCCCTGGTTCAAGCGATGATGATGAACTTGATTCTGCTCCTTCTTTTTTCTGTTCAATCAATTCCTTATAGTATAAAGCAGCAGCCTCTGGTTCATATGCAAGGGTCAACATATCATCTGGAATACCAGCCTATAAAGTACACAAAATGTTCACAGTCTTTGTGTTTAATTGTTAGCGTGTTTGGTTAGTTGTGTTGAATTGAATTATTTTTTTTTTCAACTGAAGGTTTCCCCGTCTACTTATGTCCATTTTATACTGCAGTATAAAGGTACTGATAAATAAAGGCAATAGTAGTATACCGATGTTTAAAACTCATAAATCGATAGACAAAAACTATAGGTACCTAGTTTTTCCTCAAAACGATTTTTTTAAAATCATGTGAACTACATTTCTTTTGTCTTGACCATGAGTGGTTTCAAATTTTCTGAAGTGAAATCTTTTTTTAAAATTTTTTTGGATGGCATAAACATGTGCAAACACGTCAAATATAAAACCAGATTGTCTTTCACGAAATAAAATAATTGCTTGCTCTTTGATCTTATTATTTGTTGTTACAAGTAGTATACCTGTAAATGTGTTACTGAAACGACAGAAATAATTATTCAAATAGTTTGAAAAAATCTTTTTATTCAACCTGAAAAGACGAGTAAAAATAGGTTTCAGTAAGAGTGAAGGTAAGGGTTAAGGTATGTACCTATTACAACGTTTAAATCCTCTGCATTTATTTGCACCTGTCCTAATTCAGGAAACGGATGTTCAGTGGTTGTCATTTGTTGATAAGTTCATAAGTGTTTCTTGTTTCTCGCCTTTTTTATGTAGATTAGACCGTTGGTTTTCCCGTTTTAATGGTTTTACACTAGTAATTTTTCGGGCTATTAATAGCTTACTGCTCGTTGTGGGCCAATGCTCCGTGTTGAAGAAATTACTTAAACTGTACTTGTTTACTTTTACAAATTGTGACTTGGATGGGGAGAGTTGTCTCATTGGTCATCATACCTCATCTTCTTATTTAGAAGGGGGAGGGGTAAGAAGATGAAAAAAAAGAAACAACACTAAACAAAATCAAGAATGAAAACATCATGACAGTGGTTACAAAGCTGTTTGTCAATTTCAACTTTACTTTGAATTAGGATTAAAACATTTGATTATGTAATAGCCTCTTTTGTTGTCAATACAACATTGTCATTTATTCATAAAAAAGAAAAAGGAAATGGGTGCATAAGAAAACAAAAAATCAGCAATATATATTTAGTACTGATGTTTCAAATAATAATCAACTGTGAAGGAAATTCTGGAATCGTAAATTTTAAACGTTGATTTGATTTCATTTACATATGAAAACAGAGAGGTGATCAGGAGTTCTCTTTTGTAAACGTCAGTTAAAAAGTGCACCTCTTTGTAAATTGAAATTAATACATTTACACTACGTGCGTAAATATTCTTTTGTAAAAGACTGTGACGGATCCAGAAACTTTCATAAAGGGGGGGGGGGGGGGGGGGGGGGTCCTACCTTGTCGATGCGACTTTATCCACCAAGACCATATGTCCACATTACAAAATTTAGGGTACACGTAGAGAACCTCTTGCTGTAACAGGTTCATATATTCTGTATTGTTAGCTAGAGCTTGTTTCGACTTTTGCGTCCTATTTTTGAAATAATTAGTTGATGAACTTATCCCCACAAAGTACTTGCAAAATATTTTTTCTCAATCAATAGTAGCTCGGGATCCTGTCCTACTGCAGTAATGACAGTCAGCAAAGTCACTAGTTTGGGCCAGGACGCCAAGCTGATCAGTTTAATATAGACGTGGCAATCCACCACGTTTATCCAACCAACTGTCTTTTATGAGAAAGATTGGCGTGTGGTTGTAGTCGAAACAATGTCATTTGTGTAATGACAATGTCATCGTTTTAGGACACAGTTACATTAACACCAAACGGTACTTTATTGTTGAATATAGTTGAGCCCGTGGAATATGGTTCAAAATAAAATTGATTTCGACAAGTTGCTTTGTACGACTGGCATGATGTTGGGTATAGTACGCTCAAGAAAAATTAACAACTGGTGCATCGATATGACAAACAAGCCAACAGCTTTACTTAATTTTATTACGTAGGAATATTTTGTAGAAACAACAGTTTACGATTCTTGATACAATTGTTGATTAAAAAGTATAACAAAAATACCGAACTCCAAGTCAAATTTAAAAAGAGGATGCCCATAAAATAATTTAAACAGAACGAGTCAGAAACAAACTGTCATATTTCTGACTTAGTTTTATAGCTAGCTTTACCTCCCACTTTTATGACAATTGCGGTTCCGTAATATTGATTAACATCAAGGTTTTTTCCCCCATCATTTTATTAATAACTATGCTTCTCTTCTTGTCGACTTTTTCTCTATTCATATAATGCCTAATTCATGCATAAGATTCCTAGGATGAATGAAAAGAAGATGTCATTATTCTTTTACGTCATGTTTCGCTTTAGAGATGATGTTCTTAATAACTCCAAATTTGTTGACTTTTTTTAACAGATTTATCCAATCAAACTTGAAATAAAAGACACATCAGACACAGTCAAGTCTACCTCACCACCTGACTTACATCTAAAGATATTGACAATGGGGGTCTATTGACAACAAAACTTTACTACAAGAGATATAATTCCAGCATCCCATTGGTTATCTGTTCATTCCTATATAGCAACATTCCAGGAGCGCCAACATACGGAAAATAAATATCCTAGCTTTTGTTATTTTCAGCGATTGCATTTCCTATCATGATTTCCTTGATAAAATTAAAGAGTTATTGCTTACAAGGAAACTATTGAATTAAGAGTACTAATTGGCGAAGTTGAAATCATCCATTTGAAAAAAGTTTACAGACGCCATCACGAGTTGGTAACCCGTTATTGACTATTTTTGTTACACAGATAACATAACCTCAACCCCGTCCTCTTCTCCATGAAATTGAACGAATTAAGACGTATCACCGGTTATTAACTGTCATTAGTAACACTATGGGTGCCACCTGTGTAACAGGATGTCAGAAAATTCTAACTTTTGCGGAGTACATGAGATTCCCCGGATTTTTATGGGGTTGTTTTGTTCATTGTGTTTCGAAAACTATTGATTGTCTATTTTTGTCGTTTTTTATGTTTTACTCTAGCATGTCAGTTTCTTTTTTACGTATCAGTTGTTTGTTTTCGCTCAATATACTACTTGAAAAAGAATATAACTTGCGTGTGGAACGATTGCTTTTAGCACTTGTGTTTTAAATGGTTTAAATACCCATTCGTTTATCAAATTTAAAAAACTGTCTCAATGTTTGAGTTCTCTCTTAATTGGAATTATGTTCACAAAGCAGTGATGCCAATTCACCCCGGGCAATTTTCAAAACGTTTTCAATCTAAACATAAACCCATAGTTTAGGTCGTTATTTCAAAATACAGATCAGCCGTAACTGCGTTATAGGAGTTAAAATACATACATGTTTTTATATAGCAGTGCAATCGAGTACAAAACGATAAAATTGAGAATGGAAATGCGGAATGTGTCAAAAAGACAACAACCCGACCATAGAGAAGACAACAGCAGAAGGTCACCAAAAGGTCTTCAATGCAGCGAGAAGTTCCCGCACCTGGAGGCGTCCTTCAGCTGGCCCCTAAACAAATGTATATACTAGTTCAGTGATAATGAACGCCATACTAAACTCCAAATTGTACACAAGAAACTAAAATTAAAAATAATAACTAAACTAAAATAAAGACTAACAAAGGCCAGATGCTCCTGACTTGGGACAGGCGCAAAAATGCGGCGGGGCTTAACATGTTTATGAGATCTCAACCCTCCCCTATACCTCTAGCCAATGCAGAAAAGTAAACGCATAACAAAACGCACATTAAAATTCAGTTCAAGAGAAGTCCGAGTCTGATGTCAGAAGATGTAACCAAAGAAAATAAACAAAATGACAATAATACACAAATAACATCAGGCTACTAGCAGTTAACTGACATGCCAGCTCCAGACTTCAATTAAACTGATTGAAAGATTATATCTTCATCGTATGAATATCAGGCACAATCCTTCCCGTGAGAGGGTTAGCGTTATAGAACCAGGTTTAATCCACCATTTTCTACATTTGAAAATGCCTGTACCAAGTCAGGAATATGACAGTTTTTGTCCATTCGTTTTTGATGCGTTTTGTTATTTGATTTTGCCATGTGATTATGGACTTTCCCAATTGATCTTCCTCTAAGTTCAGTATTTTTGTGATTTTACTTTTTAGTATCATACCATCATAACATATATGAGATATAAATACCAATCCGGGCTACAAACTAAAGCCGAGGAAAACAACGGAAAAACAGAAACTCCGAAGTGCAATAAAAAAAGCCAATATACATAGAAATGGGACTATTTGATAACAACTGCCATAGTTGTAAAAGTTGAAAAATGATACTGGAAATGTATTATTAAAGAGTCTATATCATATATAATGAAATTTTGTTTTATTATAGACACATGTATTTCCGTAATGGCTGATTTTTACTAGTACACCAAAATGAACGCCAAACTAAACTCTGAAACAAACATCTATGATCCTTAAATAACGAGGTCCAATTTGTCAGCCGTCATGGGTTAAAAACGACAAATCAAAGAATTCAACTTTATGTATAGCTAATATAGGACAATGGTGTAGATTAAAAATTTCACCACTCCAGACCCTTTTGTTTTCCACATAAATAATATTGCCAATAATTAACAAGTTCCGGGTCGAATCCGATACCGACACCAATAGTATATTCACCTGTAACCTATTACCTTATCTGTACGTTCCGCATCTGTCAGGCGCACCACCAAACGCTGTATTAAGGATTTTGCTATATACAGGGGTCATAATCACAGGGTTGACACTACTAAATTCAATCATTGTCAAATTGTTCCCTATTGTAGTATTTTAATCATTGAGACTTTCTAAGATAACAATACGAATACTAAAAATCTGGACTTAAAATAAGGCGTATAGGTACAGTTTTCATTTGTTAGCGGGCATGACGTAAAACAGTGAATCAAAGAATTCAACTTTATTTATAACTAATATAGGACAATGCTGTTGATTAAAAAATTCTTCATTCCAGGACCTTTTGTTTTCCAAATAATTAATATTACCAATAATTGTTCAGTTCCAGGTTGACGGGTTCAAACAGAAAGATTTGAAAGCAGAGAAAACTGTGTATCTTATAATCGGCATGACTTTATCAGATGACAATACCAATACTAAAATAAGGCTTACGCATATACTTTAATTCAGTCACGGACCCGCGATATCACGTGTGTGTTCTAGTACAAATGAAAAAAAAATTTGAAAAACAATCCACATGAGACTAACAACAGCAAGATCATCTTAACTTGGGACAGGCGCAAAACTGCATTGGGCTGTGTTATTATGATTTCAAAAACAGATATAAACACAAAACGTTGATCAAATCTCGGTAAATAATTGTCGGCCGTGGCAATTGACAAGTGACTACTAAATCAGTAGCTGGTGTTCAACTCGCAAACAAACTTGTTTCGTATAAACTCGGTACTAAAATAGACAGATATGTCGTCGCCCAAATGGTAAGCATGTCCGTCTGCACACACTTGTTTAAACCTAGTTTTACGCTTTGACATTGACATTAAAGGGTAATAAAGAAACTGACCTGTTTTGCAGCTTCTCTAATGAACTGCTTAGCCCTGTCTGTCCATATTGCTGGGACTGTTAACACCCAGTGGATATCATTATTAGGGTCGAACTTCAAACCTTGCACCTGTTGGTTTAGTAGGAATTGGTCCTTTAGATACCGGATAGATTCAGCAAATACAATCAGAGCTGACATCGGTTTTCCTTGTTCGTCTTCTATCATCAAATTCTTGGTTATTTTGCCTACTCTTGTCTGTAAAGGGAAATCATATTTTTTATTAAATGTTTTCATGAAATCTGAAGGTATATTTTTGTTTCCTTTTTATAATTTCTTTATTTCCATCAGTTGCCTGTTAAATTGTCTTCAACAAGTCCAAGCTCCTTGTGCACAATTAGTATAGTTTTCAATTCTATTATATTAAGAAATAAAACATCAATCTAGTAAATGTTTTTAACATTAACTTCTTCTAACTTCTTTGTAAAATACATTCGTTTTGTAAATTCTCTAATAAATAGACACAATACATCAAGTCCTTTCATTTTTTGTTCTGATACATAGTAGGATTTAAAATTTAAAATCCAATAAAAGTAATAAGATAGATTAAGCCAAAGTAATACATATCTGATATCGTGTAGCTTACAACAAGATATTTTTATTTTTTTTTAACAACAAATATAGTCTTTATTCTAAAGATATCTTGTTACAATTATACTTCACTGTCCAAGCGCCAGTGGAGTATTCCTGTGAAAAAAACTTCTGAGTTGCCAGGAACATACTCAGAATATAATAAACAATATTACATAAACTAAAGCATTACGTTTGCGCGCAGCTTTTGATTACAATTGCGCGCATTTTTTTGACAGGTAAACTCAGGTAAATACAGGTAATAACACTTACTTATTTATAATTTGTTCAATTATCGATGGAAATATTCCGAACCCCAATTGGATAAAAAAAAAAGGTCCTACAGATGATACAAAAATATTCTAAATCAAGAGTTTCCCCATACATTATAGTGTTGAATGTTGAAAAAAGAAATTGATTACCAGCATCGAAAAGAAACCGGAATAAAACGTTTGCGCGGAAAAATTTCTGGCTCAGATAAATTAACAAAATACCCTTACACTTACACAACACCGAGCTTAGGTCAATGTGAACACGGCCTAATTTGAATTATTTACTAATTCTAAAAAAGAACACTACAAGTTGAAACACTTTTCATCCTGAAATATTCACAATGAACAATATATAATTTGACTTAGGAAATGTTTTCAAAATTAATAATTGATAGTCAATTACAATTTGATTTAATTTTTATTTATATTTTTACCTTTAAAATGAATGCGCGCAAATGTTATCGAAAGCTGCGCGCAAACGTAAAACATTTTAATCCCCAAATGCGCGCAAACGTAGTGCGCCCATATTTTCAACTTATTCTATTAAATCAATTTCTTCAAATTTATGAAAAATACATTTTGAGAAATTATTTTGCTTTCCTTCATAACCCTTCTTAATTCCTTTTTAAACAATTCATACACATCTATATATTTCAATTTTTGCTCTGAAACATAGTATGACTTGAAAATGCAAAAACCTAAAACTGTCAAAAAATAGTTAAAACCATAATAACCTTTATCTGATATTTTGTATCCAAATACTAATTGTTTAACTGATATCTTATTTTTAAAATTGAGTTTTGCAAGAAGATGTTCCACTTTATCCCAAAAGTCTTTTAAAAAAGAACATGTTATAAAGAAATGAAAGTAATCTTCCTCTTCTGTTTGACAAAAATTACATTTACTATTAGTAGAAATTTTCCATTTAAATAGTAATTGCTTTGTGGGAATAATATAATTTAGCAGTTTCCATCTAAACATTTTCATCTTATTCTCTCTTAAAAATTTAAATATAAAATCGTTTACGAATGACATATTTGGCTTGCTATCTAGCTTTAAATTTTTTGTCCAAATATTGATACCAATCGGCTGTGTATACTTTTGATCTACTAGACTATTATATAACATTTTATTAAAGATATCTTGTGCTTGTATTTGTTTATTTCCCCATCTCAAATTATCCTTATTAATACTAATTTTACTCTTTAAAGAGTTTTCTTTAATTAGAATTTGCTGCCATTCCTTTGGGATGGAAGATTTTTATATTGTAAACTCTGCAATCCAATTAGACTTATTGCTTAATTTTTCTAAAATAAAACCCTCTGATAACTTTCCCTCACGATCAAGTATGTCGTTGATGTAAATCAAACCACTTGCTACCCAGTTTTGAAAGAACAAACTTTTGTTACAATGTTTAACGTATCTATTTCCCCAAATAATCTGTTTTTTTATATTTGAAAAATGATCTTTAAATTTTGTAAAACCTCCCCCTGTTTTCACCCAGCTTGAAATTACTTGCAAATAAAAGTCTGGTATATTTTCAAATTCTTTTAGTGATTTAATGTTATCTAAATTCATGTTAAAGACAAGATAATTTTTTCCCAGATTGTTGAAATATTTGGTAGGAATAATCTTCCAGTTCGGCATAGTGGTTGAATTGAATTTGGAAACCCATGAAGCTTTCAGTGATGTAAAATAGCTATCAAAATCAACCATTCTTAACCCCCCTTTTTGATAATCGCCAATAAGTGTATTTCTTTTTACTTTGTCATTTTTACCTTCCCAAATATATTTAAAACAACAGCTTTCAATCTCTTTTATGTATTTGTTTGGAACAATACACGAAGTAGCCAAAAATGTAAATTTAGGTAAGATCAAAGATTTTATAATTAATATTTTTCCAATTGTTGTTAATTTTCTTTTTTTCCATGCCTTCAGTAAGGATTTCATTTTATCAATTTTAGGTTCCCAATTTAACTTTTCACATTCGTTTATGTTGTGACCAAAATAAATCCCTAAGGCTTTAACTGGTTTGTCTGTCCAGCGTATTCCCTCAATTTTATCTTTACTATGTTTAAGCGCCCCTATCCATATTCCTTCTGTTTTACTACGATTTAATCTCAGACCTGAGAAAGAACCAAACGTTTCTATTATATTCATAGCATTTGATATGTCGGTTTTTGAACTACAAAAAAGAGTTGTATCATCTGCCAATTGAGATATTTTTATGCTATGTGTTTTTTTTATCAATAGTAATTCGAATACCTTTGATGTCGGGGTTTTGTCGTAATCTCAAAGCCATAATTTCTACTGACAAAACAAAAAGTAGAGCAGATAAAGGGGATCCTTGACGGATTCCTCTAGAGTTTTCAAAAATCTCAGATACCCATCCATTATTTATTACACATGTTTGTATTCCCTTATATAAAGTTTCCACCCATGATATAAATGATTCATTAAAACCGAAATGTTTTAGAACGCTTAACATGAATTCCCATTCCAAAGAATCAAAAGCTTTAGTAAAATCAACAAATACGATAGCCCCATCTATTCCATATGATTCTGCATAGTCCATAATGTCTTGAATTTGCCTTAAATTGAATCCAATAAAACGATTTTTTACATACCCAGTTTGATCTTCATTGATTAGTTTAGGAAGCAGTTTTTTAAGTCTCTGTGCCAAAACATGGGATAGTATTTTTAAATCTACGTTTAATAATGATATAGGACGATAATTGTCCAAAGATAATGGGTCATTCTTTTTAAATAATAAAGATAGTACACCTGTTCGTTGGGTATACGATAAAAGTTTTTCCTCGTGTCCCTTATTAAGAACTTTAACTAACATTAGTTTTAATTTTTCCCAGAAAGTCTTATAAAATTCCAAAGTCAAGCCGTCAAGACCTGGTGATTTATTTAGCTTCATCGTGTTTATTGCACTGGTGCATTCATCTATAGTTACTTCCCCATCACATTCTTTAAAGTCATTAATATTTATATCTTTTTCCATAATAGTATCAGCAACGTATGAATGTAACAAATTTTTATCGGGGCATGTTGTAGTGTATAATACTTTATAATAATTCTTTATCATTTCCAAAATTTCATCCTGGTTTGTTGTTACTTCGTTTCTCTCGTTTCTAAGCTTATTAATAGATTTTTTAACCTGTCGCTGTTTTTCTAACCCTAAAAAATAAGCGTTATTTTTCTCCCCTAATTCCACCCATTTTTCCCTTGATCTAATTTGAGCCCCCTTGGCTTTATATTCATAAATTTCTTCTAAATGCACCTCTAATTGTTTTATATCTTTTGTTAACTTTTCATCTTCCTTTAATTGTTCATCTCTTAATTTCGTAAGTTGCTCTAATTCGTTTTCCAACTTTCTTGTTGTCTCCCTTGATAACTTTGATTTTCTTTTACAGTAAAGTATAGATTCGTCCCTGATTTCGACTTTTAAATTGTCCCATAGTAAACGTATATCACTGCTGTCACTATTGATTATACGACCTTTAAACCTATTTATCACATTATTGATTTTATCTTGATATTCAATATCTTTTAAAATAGAATTATTCAATTTCCAGTACCCATTCCCTCTTTCAGAATCTAAAACCCGAATGTTAATTACTACCCCTTGGTGGTCCGTCACTTTAATAAGTGCTGGTTTTATTTTACAATTCTCAACAAGAGCACTGGTATTAAAGAGATAATAGTAACTGCAATTACGATTATCCCAATATGGCGACGGTAGATATAGGTAAAATCTTTACACTCATTTTTCTTAAATGTAGCATGCTTTTGTCAATAGTTACTCAGCTGCAAGGTTTATCTATACCAGTACATCATATTTGAATCGTAAAGGTGCACTGGATTAGTCTAAGCGCTTTGAAAATTGCCGTCGAAAAATTCGGGATGATAATCGTAACTCGGAAAAAAAGATAATCGTAATTATGGTATTTAAAAATGGAAAGATAATCGTAACTGGAAAGTGTTTTATTGATATTGACACTTAAAACATATATCTAATAGCATATAATGAAGTTATGTCGATGAATTATTTACGAAACGTTCCAACATCTTATGACATTACTTTTTATGCATATATTATGAACAGTTCTTAGGAAAACAGCTACATATGTGTATTAATTTATGTTTTTTGATTGAGTTAAGTCTGCCAATTGATATTTTAACGTGTGTTTTTCTATGTTGTGATGTTATGCTATTGTTTTTTTACTCTAGTAATTTTGGGGCCCTTTATAGCTTGTTGTTCGGTGTGAGCCAAGGCTCCGTGTTGAAGGCCGTACATTGACCTATAATGGTTTACCTTTTTATAAATTGTTATTTGGATAGAGAGTTGCATGTCTCATTGGCACTCACACCACATCTTCCTATATCTACATACTAGTATATCATAAAACTTAGTTTTTTTAATAAATAATGCCGTTAGTTTTCTCGTCTAAAGTGTTTTACATTGTCATTTCGGAGCCTTTTATAGCTGTCTATGCCGTATGGGCTTTGCTCATTGTTGAAGGCCGTACGGTGACCTATTTTTGTTAATATCTGAGTCATGTTGGTCTCTTGTGGAAAGTTGTCCCGTTGTTAATCATACCATATTTTTTTGGCATTTTAGCTACTTCATGACTGTCACTGAAATTTCGATATCTCAGAAAATAACTATAAGCAACACAAATTTAATTTTGAATTATAACAATATGACATCCTTTAAACAGTTAATGCTATATAAGAATAGAGAAAGGTTGGGATTTTTTGTGTATTATGAAATTAAGTAACGTGGAGTTCTTTGACAAACATGGATTTGTGTTCTCTTATAGTTTGGCCAAAAGCCCGAAAATGAAGAATTAAAGTTGATGTGGCTTTAAATTGTCTTACAAGAAATACTTATTCAAAGAATGACTGCAATGTGGAGAATAAAATAACGCATATTCAGCAATATTAGAAACAAACTAATTCAAAAATTCATAAATACTCGGTATATGAAAAGTATGATGCATACATATGCATGGAAGATATTGTAGAGACAAATATTGAAGGTACTAAACAAGGAACATTTTTGTATTTGCATACTTGCCATACAATAAGTTATTTTCTATTAAATGAAAACAAAAATTAGCCTAACCTATTGTCATGTATTTTTCTGAAGCACAAAATATTTGTTGTAAAATCTATAAAAATCTTTGTAATTAAACAAGTTCCGACTGTGATGATGTACATGTTATGCCTTCTGATGTAATTTATCAATATACATATTTGTGTGTGTTTTTTTCAGTCCGTCAAGTGCTTCGTATTAAGACTATAGGTAAGGCTAAAAAAAAACAAAAAACAAAAGTAACTATAAACAAAAGTAACAATAAACAAAAGTAACAATAAACAATAGTAACAATAAACTGTAACTATTTTAGATCCTTTACCATACACACTGTTTAAAGAAACGTCCTAAAATACATGGGTATTTGATCAAAACATTTGAAGTAAATTTTTAAAATCATATATTATATCAGTATAAAATAGAAAAAAGGGAATCAAAGGGGAAAAAATGGACGGCTATATTTATTGAATTATAAGGAAAAGGGAAATATGAACACTCATATCTACCGATAAAGGTATCAACTGTTAAATCCGATAATGCAGTTATAAAGTTATTGACGGAAACTTTTGTTCATTTCGCGCAGAATTTTAATATAAACGTGATATTGGAGGGAAAACATATATATGACATATGAAAATGTGGTATACGTGACTTTCATTTTGAGCAATGAATTGAAAGGATTGCACTTTTGGGATATGGAATATAGCTAATCCCCCTCCCCTCCCCCCTAAAACAAACCAAACAAAAACGGACTTAAACGCGCACACAACATTGAAACTTTGAAAAAAATCAAAATATCTACTTACCACAATATCTGTCTCGACAGCTGCTTCATTTTCCGTATCTTTAACAGGTACATGTATATATCAAAAGGTTCACCAGCTAATAGAAATTTATTATAGGATATGCATGTCACTTGATGATCGCTGTATAACATCTCTTATATTATGTGATACCTCGAAAGCTTTTGATAGGGTATGGCATAGTGGCCTCTTAATAAAACTAAAAGCGTATGGTATTGATGGAAATCTGTATAAATGGTTTGAAAGTTATATTTCAAATAGAAAACAAAGCGTTTTCGTTTCAAATGCCTATTCGCCTTTTGATAATACTAATGCAGGAGTTCCGCAAGGCTCTGTATTAGGTCCCCTACTATTTCTTATTTATGTAAATGACATAGCTGATAATTTGACAAGTCTAATTCGATTGTTTGCTGATGATACATCTCTTTCTTATTCCAGCAATAACCCTTACACTATAGAGGATGTCTTAAACAGCGATTTAGAACAAATTTCAGTATGGTCTAAAGATTGGCTTATTAACTTTAACCCTAATAAGACAAAGGCTATGATATTCTCCTGCCATACTTCCCCAGATGATATTGAAATAGAATTTCAAAACCAATTAGTAGAATTTGTCTCCTGTCATAAACACTCACACCACATCTTCCTATATCTACTTAGGGATTACTTTACATTCCAATGATAAATATGTTAAAGTGTGCAAGCACGAGATTTAATGTTTTTAAAAAAATGATATATGTATTGAATAGAAATTATCTTGCTCGTATATATTTAACTTTTATAAGACCCGTTATGGAATATGCATGTGAGTTATGGGATGGTTGTACTCAACAAGAAGCCGACAATTTAGAACATGTTCAGTTAGAAGCAGGGAGGTTAGTAACTGGGTTGCCCGTGTTTGCTAGTCGGGAAGCTATATATTTTGAAACTGGCTGGCAATTGCTTGTGAACAGAAGAAAATCCAGAATGCTCAATATGTTCTATTCTATACATAATGAGACTGCCCCTGATTATCTCTGTGATTTAATGCCCCCGCTTGTTGGTCAAGTATCTAACTACGATTTGCGAAACAGTAATAATTATGTAGTACTCGGTTATAGACTAGACATAACTAGAAAATCCTTTTTCCCATCCACTACTTTTGAATGGAATAGCCTTCCCCCCGACATACGTACGTCCAAAACATAAATATTTTTAAACGAAAGATGAAGTCCAAATTGATACAGCCACCTTCCTATTTTAGTTGTGGGGATAGAAAATTAATATCATTCATACACGTTTGAGAAATATGTACAGTTATTTAAATTCAGATTTACATCGTGTTAATATTAAACCCAGTCCCGCATGCAGCTGTGGCCACCCTGTTGAGGATAGTATACACTATTTTTTACAGTGCGCTCTTCACAACGAAGCCAGAGAAATACTGTTTTCAAAATTAGAAAGTTATGCTATATCCATTGAGCTTCTTTTAGCTGGTGACGGTGACCTTTCTTTTCAGCAAAACAAAGACATTTTGAGTCCGTACAATCTTATATCAGAATAACACAAAGATTTAAAGCAGTCAATTAACATTCTAAATTTCTACTTTACAACCTTTCACTTCAGTCTAGTTGTTTCATTATTATTCCTTATTATATTGTATTTTTTTTTCTTTTTTCTTTTTATTTCTTATTTTTGTTTGAAGTATGTATTACATGCATTACTAATATGTTGTGTTTTTTTTTCGCCATTATCTAATGTAATTTGTGTTTATATTTATATTGGGAGAGGACGTCTCTAATGTTGTTATAACTTGTGTCCAATCCCTTTTGCTACTTTTGCAAGTAAAATATGTTTAAACTAAAAGGTTATGCATATTGTTGTCAGTTATAAATAGATATACAAGTTGAAATGATAGGACTTTTTTTTACTGGGAACTCACTTTAGTCCCATGACTGTATATATATATATATATATATAGGTAAATTTGTCCTAGATATTAACCTGTAAGTTTCTTCATTTATTTTTATATGCGTTTATGTCATCGTTAAACTTGACATTTGCATTTTTAACACACAAAATACCATTGAAATGCTGAAAGACACATTTATTATGTTTCAGTTACTAGTATCCGATAAAGAAAATTACGATTATCAAAGAAGAAAAATACCATAGAGTTACGATTATCATACCGAATTTTATAACGGCAATTTTCAAAGCGCTCAGACGATTCCAGTGCACCGTTACGATTCAAATATGATGTAATGGTATAGATAAACCTTGCAGCTGAGTAACTATTGACAAAAGCATGCTACATTTAAGAAAAATGAATGTAAAGATTTTACCTATATCCACCGTCGCCATATTGGGATAATCGTAATTGCAGTTACTATTCTCTCTTTAATACCAGTGAAGAGACTGAAAATCTTTTCCAATTAAAATATAATCTATCCTACTTGCTTGAGTCTTATCTTTTCTTCTCCATGTAAATTGTTGTGTGCTTTCGTGTAGAAAGCGCCAAATATCTATAAGGCTATGACTTTTAATAAAAGTTTTTAAACTATTAACAGGCTCGGTAAATCGTGCATTTTTATTTAAACTTTTTCTATCAATATTTCTTAACGCTTCATTGAAATCGCCTCCAACCAAAATTATGCCAATCGAGTTTTCCTTTAAAAAAATGTTGACCTTTTTACAGAAAGAATTCCTATCAGTCCTGTAATTTGGTGCATAGACAAACTAATGAAAAAATCAAATTATTCATTTTTACATTTAATAGGATAAGTCTCCCGTCGTTATCACAGAATTTATCAATTACCTCGATATCTGCGTATTTATTTATAGCGATTGCTACCCCCCTACTAGCTGTAGTGCCATTACTGCAGTAGAAAATAAAATCAGATTCTTTTTCAAGATTTGTTTTTGTGTCTTCGTTAAAGTGCGTTTCTTGTAATAAGGCAACGGAGCATTTATTGCGTTTAATCTACTCTATAACCCTCAATCCTTTTTCTTTATTTTTTATACCATTAACATTAAGTGTACAAAAATTGATGTTTTTCATAATGGTATCGATAGTTTAAAAAAGTATTTAATTTATGTGATTTATCTACATGATCTACTACTTTAAGATACAATTTGTCAATCGACAAAAGGTAACAATGTGTGACCTTGGTTAAGCTCGTGTCAATTATCAACTCGTGAAGTACGGACGTACCCAGGTACAAATTATTTGTAACATAGCGTATAATATAGAAAATATGTGGAACACAGTTAATGTTTGAATTGGACTTTTCTGAAAAAGTGAATCTTGTATATCGCAATTGCCAGATGTACTTACATAAGTGGAAAATAATACTATCTGTATCTAGAAAGAATTTAATTAGTAATATAGAATTGAGACAGAATTGCCTGTTTGTTTTATTTTTACGTTTTTGGAGCGACTGTGTCCCGAAGGAGAGTCCATTTTCAATAAGGTAGGTACTTTTGTTTTTCTTTAAAACATCGATTACATATTTGTGTTTATAATTTACTTTGTTATGATTTAAAGCAAGTGATTCTTGTCTATGTGTAAAAATAGTTTTACAATTTTGAATACCGTCAAGTATGTCTAAAAATAGACTTAGAAAAACCCAACATAGCAGGTAAGTATAAAATGTCTTTAGCATGAGCATTCCAATCATAATAATATAATCATACAGTATTAAGCTAATAACTAGACACGTTGTCCTAAGTTTAAAGAAACTATAGTTGTTATACATTGTTTGCATTTTTGATACATGTAAGAACGTTCTAAATTTAATCAATTGACCTAGTACAAATAACAGGTAGATAGTACTGTATACACATGTCCATAATAAAATCAGTGCAGTACTAACTACCAAGCATACATTCTTGCCTCTGTATAGTTGATTGAAGTTAATTAAACAATAATAATGCATATTATATAATTTCATGCGGTTTATTGTGAATGAGTAGTGGTTTACTTTGAAATAATAATCGTAAAATTTACGTGACAAATTTTCAATCCGATATGATGTTTCTATAAATAGAAAAAGGAAAAACCACTTTATTTGGAAAAGTCTAGTTGTTTTTCGTATATAAAAACAATTTTTGAACAAAAATTTACATATAGTCTGATTGAACATATTTTTAGATATAAATATAAGCGCTTGTCTTTTTAAATCATATAGGTTACACCATGATTTTGTATCTAATATCATTAATTGACATTTTATAACATCTAACTTTTGTAAAGTATTGCACATACACATGTATGTCATTTTCAACATTATATTAACTATTGCATATAGCCATTTTTTGAAAAAATGTCTACTGTTTTCATCATCATTTAAATTAAACTCTGTATTTGAGCTTGATCTTTTTTTCATGTTTAATCTTTTTTTTATTTTATTTTTAAATAACATAAAAATATAGAAAAATATAATAAGTTAATAAATTATATGGTTTAAAACTATTATACAACAGTTATTTGACAAGATAAGTTTCATGCTTTTGATTTCTTTGGTCCAATGTTTTCAGTAGGTGTAGGTGGAGTATGATTTCTTGCAGCTGATTTTCTTGACATTTTAGGTGTATTTACGAATTTGTCAATGGATGGTTGCGATTTTTCTTGACCTGTGTTGTTCACATTTGACATTTGCACATTTCTAGCTGGACCTGTCTTTGTGCTACTAGCTTTGTTGGATGTACTACTAGTATGTGATGGTTTTAGTATAGCTGTATTTGGTGTTTGTTTGTCAGCTGTTTCAGACATATGTTCTATTGTCTGATTGTCATTGGACTGTACAACTTCACTTTCACTCTCTTGGACATTTACATCTAGGTTTTCTGAATTTTCATTTTCAGTTTGTAAGTCAGATTGGCAATCTAACATTTTATGACCACTTTTGTTGCATGTTCTACAAACCCAATCATTAGGGCATTCATATATTAAGTGACCTGGTTTTAAGCATTTATGACATGTCTTTACATTGCTACTAGTATCATAGTTGATACTTCTGTTAAATTCTGGTTATCCAGCATGGAATAATCTAGCCATATATTTACCAATCTGTAAATTTCTTGGCACTACTTTATCTAGGCATTTACTTATAACCACTCTGTCTCCAGTCTGACAAGCAGTTACTCTACCATTGATTCTCAAGCATTCTCTAGACAGACTTTGGATGTCACAACCCTGCAGTGTTAAAGCTCTGTGGATTTGCCCATCATCCGCGGATAGAGGGACATTTTTTACTTTAATGCGAATTGTATTTTCTTGTAGCCTACCCGGATTTCGAGGATTTTGCGAGTACAGAGGTACCTGCCTGCCACGCAGGTGCAACCCTGTCACTAACAAAGACAGTCTGTCCTCCTCGTTGTCCATATACAGGCGCCACATTTCTCTTATCCGTTGTATACCTTTGATTCGTTCTGCAGGTACCTTGACATCTATTGCATTATATATCTCGACATTCGTCAGCCATAGAGATTTCGGAGGTTTCCCTGAACCATGGACATCTTCATCTTTAAGGAAAATGGGCTTTACAAAGTTCCCTGGGTCATTGTCAGTGTTTTGAGATGTTAAATTTAAATTTGTTTGATGATTAGTTACCACCTCAGAAAAAGACGCCATTTTTTCTTTGTTTTGATTTTGTTCGACCACTTCATCATTGATATTTTCACTTTCTTCACTTTGTAGGACACTTAACAGACGTTTTATACGATCAGCTGTCATACGTTTACACATAGATTCGATTTCTGAATCCATTTTACCTTAATTCTTCTATTTTAACAACTTTTTAGGCGGAGTGCTATCTCAACGAGCCGTAGCAACAAGGGACATCACTCTTTCAACAAGATATTTTAATGTAATAGCTTTTTCTTTATTTACTTCCAAAAATTTATCTCCAAAAATTGTTTAAAATAACATGATATAAAATAAAGATGAAAATCTTCTTCTGTTAAACTTATGTTACATAAATCATTACATGTGACCTTCCATCTAAACAATAATTTTTTAGTAGGTAACATATTTTGTTAAAGTGTCCATCGATACATTTTCTTCTTATGAAATCTGAAGGTATGGTTAGTTTAATAAGTTTTAATATACATGAAGAAAGATATTTGATAACTAACACTTATTTCAGAGTGGTTTTACATATTTTTTGTCTTGATTAAGTGGGTACTTTAAAAATATACAAAGATGTTGGTGTACTTGAACAGGTGTTTTGTATGATAACTTAAGACAAATATATAATAATATACATATAGATTATTACATTGGCCATGAAACCAGTGGATTATCGGAATTATCCAATCGAGATAGATAAATTATCAATTTTAACTATCGAGATTGGATAAATCCGATAATGCACGCGTAACTATGTAATAATCTGTTTCTCCTATAATGATTAAAAGATAAATTTTCCTTTTTTTCTAAAAAAATCCCCTTCGAGTGCCTTCCACTTTCCACGAAGTTGTCAATTTCATTAACACCTGTTAGAACATTTTGATTCATTCAGTGAGCTAAGAAAGGTTATGACCCTTAAACTCAGCCAATCATCTTCTGAGATCAACGACAGCCACACGTTGATTAAATAATTTTATACAATGGGTTCGGAAAGGGATATATTTCCATAGAATTAGAGAAACGAATATATAACTCTTACACGTTCAAGTATCTTCTCCTCTCCTCGAAACAATCTCATCTTAAACCTCCTGAAATATCTCCATCCTTCTGCCATTTCATCTTCTAGTAAAGTATTGTATTTCGCCTCTGCTTCGTATCCGAATTTACAAAACTGTTTATCCTCATTGAAAAGGATGACTGTTGGTGTTTTGGTTGTTGCAAGTCCGTCTCCAGATCTCCAATCGCTGTTGCTATACACTTTAGTGTGATCTTTCTCATTTTCGGCCCGGAATGAATAGGCATATCCGGAATAAGTTGTACCAAAGTCGATAGCAACAACTACCAACGCATCACCTTTCTTCTCCATGATAGTCTACATGCTAATTCCACTTCAAATTATTTCCAAAATGTTCAATTCTGTAAAATATTGCACTGTTTTATTAGTATTAATATCCCCATTGCAGGTTTACTTGTTTAAATTTTAGTCTAGGAAGACCTAAATTAGAATGATTTTCAATTAATGTTGGACTTTGATCTGCTTACCTTTCCGGGGCAACTGGGATTACCCCGTATATTTTGTGGTGTTTGTGTTGCTCATTCTTTAGTAACTCAATTACTATGTGAATATTGTCTTTCTGTTTGATATTAGTCTTAGGAACGATCTGTTGAGTCTTGTCCCTTTGAAAATTGTTTGTTCTCTTGGCTTTTATTTCATATACTCTGCATATTTGTTTTCTAATTATCATTGCTTGTTTGTCATACAAATTTATTGTGTATATTTATTGTAAATTGTTTTTGATATTTTCCTAGGATCGATGTTATGCATTTATTGTTTGAGAATCAACACTTGAATTCTCTTTTTAATCATTTGTCATTGTGATATGAAAGCTTACTTTACAGTATTCCTCGTTTTTGGGAGCCTAGCAATGAAACACAGTTGTTCATTTTCTTTTCGTTGGTCTTGATTTATAGATGTATTATCATTGTCAATCATGTTAATATAGTCACATACTATAGATATTTTTTTCAAAAGAAAATTATCATGTTAGTGAAACAAGAAGTCAGATTACACTAGCTAGCTTGATTCAATATAATAAGTCATATATGATATCTGTCTCATACAAACAAAGAAACTAAAGAAACTAGTTGGCGATTACAGGAGCACAGTTATTTCCCATAGGAATGAAGACTTTAAATGGAATTCACGTCCATTTGTTGCAGTAACTCTCATGTACAGTTTACCCTTCCCGGAACACAACAATTCACGCTTACTTTTTAAAGAGATTTCTATTGATTTTACGTTCGTAATTTTGTGTTGTAAATATTTTAATTTCTGTTATGTTTTAATTTGTATTGGTCTGGTTTATTCTTATCCCCAAATCTGTGTTGCTACCTCAACCTATGGTTAATACATTTGGTAATATAACTTCCTTGGGTTAGACAATATATATCTAACAGTCCGTTCTGGTGTATACACTATTCGATGGTACTTTCAGGAAAAATATGAAGAAAAAGCTGTATTTTTGAAATATTTGAAACTTTATTAAATAAAGGTAATAGTAGTAAATACCGCTGTTCAATCGTCATTGATCTATCGGATCACAAACCAAAACCGCGGAAAACACATCAACTGTTAAGTACTACCGTTTAAAGCTAGGTTCACACTGCCGATCAGATCAACTCGATCAAGCCCGATCAAAGCCAAATTACGTGATCGTGAGACTGGTCTGGCTCAATCGACAGGAATGTTCGGGATAGTCTACCTTGCTTGTCATCAATCTGACTTTCTACCCGAGAGTTGACATGTCAAAAACATTCGAGCAAGGATACAGAAGTAAGTCACTCGAAAAAAGATCGAGAATTCGTCGAGTAGCGGTCGAATTGATCGGGAAAAGATCGTGTAGAGATCGAGTTTGGTCGGAATACAACAATTATACCAATCAGTACTCGATCATTTTGACCTTTGCTCGACTAATGTTCGATCATTTCAAGATCAACTCGACCAATGCCCGATCGTTTTCAGATCACTGCGACTTGTATATTTATTTTATCCAAGACAAACTCGACCAATACCCGATCCCTCCACGACCACATTCGACCACTCTTCGATCTCTATTCGTTCATACACGAGAACACATGACTGCTACACCATTCGATAAATGTGTGTGCAGATCTGATTAGCTCTCATATCTCTGCTTCCGCAAAAATGTACTGGCAACATTGTTTTAACTGTACACAAATTCCTCTATGTACAGTACTTGTCTTTACTTTTGCAAGGAGAGGTAACATTTTAAAAAAGAGGCAATGGACACCAAAGGAACAATCAAACTCAAAGGTCAAAAACAAACCGACACAGCCATAGCGAGAAACGGTAACCAACGAGAAGACAAACAGCAGTCCACATAACATAGAAAATTAAAAACCAAGCAAGACGTAACCCAACAAAACCTGGGATGATCTTAGATGTTCCGGAAGACAAGAAAATCTTGCAATCTTTGCATCGGCGGATTTTTCCAATATTTAAGTAAATGCGCTATAATATTCACTTTATGACGAAATTTCACACAAAAATGTGACGAAAGACAAATATTCTTTATTTGGTGCTAATTTCTTTCTAACAGTAACGATACAAACTGTTCAGCGAGGACACGTTTTGATCACTTCAAATTTTGTTTCTAACATACTTTTGCAAGTTTGCATATACTTTGACAAACTATACACTCGCTGCAAATGCGTCTACAGTTTGTCGTTCGTCGTTTGTTAGTTCAAACAATGCATTTCTTTCTAACTTTAACATTAAATCAATTATCTTAACGTTTTCTTGCTTGTCATAACTCAAAACATTGTCTAAAATTACTCAAAATTCTAATCCCCTCTAACCAAACGATGTATTTGTTTCTACTTCTGTGACGTTTAAAAAACGGTACACAACGTTTACCAAACTTTGGTTAGAAAGAAATGCACTCTTGATCTCTTGATAGATATATCTAAAGTTGTATACTGGTAAATTGTGTCAGAAAAGGTATCACCCCAGGGGATTGAAATTCTACTTTGGGTCAAGTTTTTATGGAA
The DNA here is from genome assembly GCF_963676685.1 of Mytilus edulis. NCBI lineage: Eukaryota > Metazoa > Mollusca > Bivalvia > Mytilida > Mytilidae > Mytilus > Mytilus edulis. The sequence continues at coordinate 82,594,500 of NC_092345.1, read as the reverse complement.
ATATGTGACATCTTCGCCCTCTTTTTGCAATATTTCTTGGCAAATACATAGAGGTCGTGCCAATACAGCAAAAAGAAAATAATGACTTTAACCATTCAACTACTGGATATCAAATCTATGAAAAATACTGATTACATACTTATGCACACATGTTTGACAAACTGTACGCTTTATTTGTAAGAAAGCAAGGAAATGGGGGTGGTAAAGTTTATGTATATTGCTATCTAACATATGTACTAATCCAGAAAAGTTATGAGAGTTAATCAGATCTGCACACACTTTTAGATAATCGTACGCGTGCAGCAGTCATGTGTTCTTGTGTATGGCCGAGTAGAGATCAAAGAGTGGTCGAATGTGGTCGCGAAGGTATCGGGTATTGGTCGAGTTGGTCTTGGATACTATAAATATACAAGTTGCAGTGATCTAGAAGAGATCGGGCATTGGTCGAGTTAATCTGGAAATGATTGGACATTAGACGAGCAAAGGTCGAAATGATCGAGAACTGATTGGTAATTTTTTTGTATTCCGACCAAACTCGATCTCTACACGATCCTTTCCAGATCAATTCGACCGCTACTCGACGAATTCTCGATCTCTTTTCGAGTGACTTGCTTCTCGATCCTTACTCGAATGTTTTTGACATGTCAAAAACTCTCGGGTAAAAGACTAGAAAGTTAGATCGATGACGAGCAAGGTAGACTATCCCTAACATTCTTGTCGATTTAGTCAGACCAGCCTCCCGATCACGTAATTTTTCTTGATCGGGCTTGATCGAGTTGATCTGATCGGCAGTGTGAACCTAGCTTAAACCAAAGCCATATGCAATTAAAGTAAAGTTCACACTCTCTGCACATTAAAGAACCTTTGCTAGAACTTCGGTGTTTGCCGTGTGTGTCCCGTTACTATACATCATTCCTTTCCCTATCAAATGAACCCTTATTTCCCTGTGACCGTGAAAATTTCCATTCGGTGGTCCCACCTTACAGAGCTAGCCTATCTTTTTGTATTTCTAAATTTATGCTTTGTTTCGACTTGAAATTGAGTGTCATTAGTCGCTAATCAAGCAACAATCAATGAATTGAATTCACAACAAAAATTATATTCGCTGAGAAAGCTATTTTGAGGAAAATAATACCCTGACTTTACCTTCTCTCTCAGAGCCTTCACTTGCGTCATTATAAGTTGGAATTTACTTCCCTGTTTGTAATGTTTATATATGTATATGATAACATTATAATAAATTAAATATCTATTAATATATTTTAGATTTACGGAATTCAAAACTTCTGTCAAATATGGTTTACAAATGGAAAATATTAAAATAACATGAATAAAACTCTTCTTTATAGCCAAAATACTCAAAATATTTAGGTAAATAAGAAAGCAACCAAAAGTATAATGTGGTTTACTCTGATGTGGATTACATATAACAAAAATGTTTGAAGTATGGATATTTTTTATGTATTTAAAGTTAATAGCACAAAATTTGAACCTAAAATAAAAAAGTAGACTATACCTTTGTAGTATATGTAATAAAAAAATGCCAGTGATAGAAAGATAAACAGATAAGCAACGGTCTAGGACCAAATAAGGGAGGGGGAAAAGCCAGTATTAGTACTATTTCTCAGAACGTTCAACAGATGCATGCATAGACAGACCCAGGGAGTGGGAAAAGTTTAGTTGATTATATATGAAATCATCGAAGCATGACGGGAGTGGGCAACCCTCTGGTCAGTAAGAGCCCCCCACCCCTTAATGGAAAGTTCTGGATCCGCCACTGAGATTTGCAGGTTTTCTTTGTAAAGATAATTTTTAGCCAGTGAGCCCAGCTAATGAGCTAAAATGAATCAAACTGTGTGCTCAGTCAGAGTTGGTAATATTTTAAGGTGCACAGTATTGCACAATAGCAAAAAACCAATGTTCTGTTAAAAGACAAACATCTGATTCATTTAACACAGACTGAAAGTATGAGGTACCAAACATTGCACCTCTCATATTCCATGTAGAAACCCGAAACATATGAGTAATTACAAAAAGTATAAAAAATTGTTTAATTAGTCCCATTTTGAGTCTTCTGGGTTGCTGTTTATATTTGAGCTGTAGGGGACGTAATCCCTCCAGTATATTCCCTTTGGCCAGAACTGGTTGTCTGTTTCAATTTTGTTTAAAAAGTCATTTTCATTTATATTCACGCGCATTATATATGTAGATTTACCTCTATTTTCACGCTTTTTGAAAAGTTTTGTAAACGTAATATGCACATCTTTCTGTTCCGCATACGTTCTCACGGCACTATTTACTAGTTCGTATGGTTTGTCGGCAATAACATTATACAAAACAATTCGTTTGGTTTGTTTTCTAACAACACCTCGAAATATAGCTGTATCATTGTCGGTTACCTTCGTCTCTATTGGTCGCACCATTTCACCACATTGGATGTTATTTGTTAGTGTATAGTAATCAACGTAGTTTTTAGACTCAGTGTAACCATTGTTGTCTTCTTCGTAATTATTGCAATCATTTGATTTACTTTCATGAAGGACGATGTTATTGCCACTTGTTACCTGTTGCTTGCTGATAAACATAAGGTCTGTTGTTGCGTCATTTTTCGTTGATTTTTTTTCTGTTGCATTTTGTTTCTTAAGTTTATTGTCTATCACGTCCAGTCGGCTTATTATTTTGTCGTTAAGCTGCCTTTGTTTTTCGTTGTCATTAATGTTGTCGTCTTTGTCTTTTATCTGTTGTGCTTGTAATTTCACTTCAGCCTGAAGTTTACCAATTCTGTCTCGACTCTCGTGTATTTGGCTTTGTAAGTTTGTTATCAATATGTCTTTCTCATATAACTTGTTTTTCAGAATTTTTGTTTCATTTTCAAAGTTTTTGTTGAGCTTGTCAATTTTGTCATTCATCGGTTTCATATTATCATTAATCATCTGTTTTATTTCCAAGAACATTGAAAGCACAATAGTATTTTCATTGTTTGTACTAGTTGTTTTGCTTGATAATTTGTTAAGAATGTCGGACATTTTAGAATCTGTTTCATCGGATATAGTAGTTGTTCTTTTGCTCTTTGACATACCTTGTCTCAACCCAGAAGCATTATTAGCTCCTTCAAGATACTGATAAATGACATATATGTCATCCGCTATTTTTTCACCTAGTGGCTGACCATTGTCACGCTGTGTTCTTTCTATTAATTTTGTATCATTGTATGTTTGTTCAAGTCAAATATAGAATGATGTGGTTCACAAGTGTTTCTCGTTTCTCTATATAGATCAGACCGTTCGTTTACCTGCTTAAATTGTTTTACACTTTGGGGCCTTTTATAGCTTGCTGTTCGGTGTGAGTCAAAGCTCCGTGTTGAAGGCCGTACTTTAAACTATAATGGTTTATTTTTTACAAACTATGACTTGGATAGAGATTTAGAGTTGTCACTCATACCACATATTCTTATTTTTATATAGATACATCTTTGGCTTTTTTTTTTTTTTTTTGTTTTGCGCCATTAGAGACATATAATACCTTGAACTATACATTTTACATTGACTCTGGCGCCAACAAATTAGTTGAACTTTGCCACATTCTGTATGTGACTGTCCAAAGTCAGGAGCCTATAATTCAGTGGTTGTCATTTTTTGCTGTATATCATGTCTGTTTTTCGTTGTTGTTTTAATTTTTTTTTAAATTAGGCCGTTGGTTTCGTCTTTTGGATTGTTTAACTTGTATTTAGTTTTTTAAATGGACAACAATTGTAAAGTGTTATTTACATTTTCCTAGATGTGGGTCTATATCGCTACTAGTAGACTTCTTACCCTGTGAGATATAAGCTCAATAGACGATAATGACATGATTTATAACAAACCTTAACTTCAATTCTCCTATAAGTTAAGAAATTATTGAGAAACAAATAAACAAAGTCAACTCCCTCAGAAGGCAAAGTTGACTTTCGAAAGATTTTGCTATTCTGTGTAGATCATTATGATAATAACTCCTTACATATTCCAGTATGTTATGCATCTTTAGATTTAATTTGTTTTCTTCTATTTAAGCATTCTTGGTAAAATAATCATCAGACTACACATGCCTTTGTTTGAATTCTTTGCCTATTTGTTAAACTTTGATAATATTAAATAACATCGGATTCTCAATGCAGGTGCAACGTTATTTGATGGGATTATTGTGTGGATGAAAATAATACTGAATCTTTTCAGTTGTTAGGCAGTGCGGCTTTAGTAAATGTAGAAATTGTGGATATAGAGAGGATTTGGATTGAAATGACATGTTTGTCATACAGCTGGAATAGGGTTTTCTTGTACGACTTGTGCTGGATTATTTCTAAATAGAAGAAAGTACACTCAGTAGTTTAACTGTGGGAAGCTGCTTTCTGTGGTACATACAGGCAAATGTGGATATACCTTATGTGCTGGAGAATGGCACTAGGATAGGTATGGACTATTGGTTAGTCTTTTTGCGTATGTCGTATGTATTTTTATGACCTGATTGGTTCACCATGGGTATGCTGTCTACATAGTTAAGGATATTGTTTGGGGATTACTGGAATACAAGGAAGGATTTATTATACAGTCCAATTGTTTTATATAACTTTCTAATTTTTGAAATATTTGATAAACAAACAATCAGTTTGTATGGATTCCAGTATAGAAATGTGTGCTTTATATGGTTAAAGTAATACCATGGGCTATATGCTTTCGGTGACCTATAAAATTACATATTGGGGCACCCTATCAAGTGGTGCAGTGCTCGTGTATTGTAGACTTTTATAGACTCTTGGTGAGTCAGGATTTTATAAGAAGAATGTGCTTCTTAATTTATTCCAGTGTCTGACAGTATATGGGAGATGAAACTATAATTGTTTCAGTGCGTGAATAGCTGGCCACATTGAGGGAACATTAGAATTATGTTGGCTGTTTTGCTGATAATTTTGAACGTAACTAAACCACATGGAATTAAATGTTGGGAACACTTACTTGGACTACTTTACAGATTTGGAAAATATACTGCTGTGTTCTGGATGACTTTAACCACATTTACCTTCCTGGAATGTGTTCCTGCATGCTCCGCTCGAACTTTTAAATAGGACTCTTTCTCTATGAAATTGTCTCATGATGTATTTGTGACTTTTGAACATTTAGTTAAAGATCGTTGAATATCTTTGAACTATTTTTCAAATTATTATATGACATTAACAATAAATTAATTGTTGTTTATAATTATATATGTGTCTGTATAATATTTGAAAATTTTGGTAAGTATACCTCACCGATCTTTGGACTAATATGTGGGCACATTATGTCTACGAGAGGGGAGTGTAATGATGGTCACTTTGTTTACTTGTTTATTCTATTTATTTGGGGAAATTGGTTAATATTAGTATTACTTAAAGTTCCGTTACTCTTTCTCCCGAGACCGGCCATGTTATTATTCTTGTCGAGACTTCCTGCTTCTTGCACGTGCCCTACATCCGGCCGGGTTCGGGACAGTCTACACTTAGGATTTGAAATGAGCAGACGCTCATACAATTTGGTTTGCAAATATGGAACTTGACAATGACAAGTAGATTAGCCACCACCGTATATTGTATTATTATTGTACGTAACTTATATTCAACCATAATGTATGTCTTTAAATAAACATCTTGTTTATTTTTCCTTGTTTTACGTAGTTCCAGAACTTGAGTAGACAACAGGAAAATGAAGCCATAGGAAACTTCCACTCCTGTTACTGTTATTGATTCGTATTCATATTTATTGTCATAAATGGATTTGGAAAATCAAATAATTTGTTTGATTATACTTCAAATTGTTTTGGATTAAAAAGTACATTTTGTACTTACATTTCTGTCATGTAAAAGGTTGTAGTTTTATCTTGTCTTTGTGAATGTTATAGTAATTATTAAGCTTTGGATGTCGGGCACGTGTAAGAAGCAGGAAATCCCGACAAGAATAATTACATGGCCGGTCCCGGGAGAAAGAGTAACGTATTTTTTTTTATATTTGTTGTCCTCATCGAATTTTGTCTAATGCTTAGTTCGTTTCTGTGTGTGTTACATTTCAATGTTGTGTCGTCATTCTCCTCTTGTATTTGATGCGTTTCCCTCGGTTTTGGTTTAAGACCCGGATTTGTTTTTTTCTGTCGATTTATGAGTTTTGAACATCGGTATACTATTGGTGCCTTTATATAAAGAACATCAATAAAATGAAATTACTTGGAATTGTGCTTGTCAAGTTAGTTTACGATATTTGGTCATGCATGAATGTATACCTTCTTTTGATTTTTTGTCAATGAAACAAACCCTACTATAAAATCAAAAATTTATTCATCAACCGAAGTTTACAATGCCGATGTCCGTCAATTAAATTGTTTACTAACATTTACTTGCAAAATTTCATGCATATTCTGTACATAATGTGTCAATTGAGCAAACAATCAAATGTTGCTGTAGTCTGCTTTTCAGTTCCTTCTTCAAATGCACATACTACTATTTCAGTATACCCAAATGAAACCTCAACTTTGATAAGACGGTTTTTGCCTTTTGATGTATCCGGAATGGACACTGTTAAATCACCAAGTCGTCGAACTCCTTTGTCAATAGTATACATCGGACATTCGCTGCTACTTTCATAAATTTCAATTGTGGCTTCAGTATCATGTGCACGGGTAGGCAAACATGTATGTTTGAAAATTTCCTTTCCAACCCTTATTGGATGTCCTATTTGTACAATCGGCTGGAAAATATCAGTGCACATCTCCTTTCCATCGTATACAACCTTCAGTTTCGCTGGGTGAACTTTATTGTTAAATGCTGTGTTAACACTAATGCCATATGTAAGAGGTGAAATGCGCTCGGAAATCAGATTTGGATTATGGCCAAAAATAACTGCACCTTTAACGATTGCATTTACAGCTTCTGTTGGACATATCACTGTTATCCGTTTGAATTCTGATATTATTCTTTGGCTTAAAATAGAGGAATCTGAAAAGCCACCAACCATTAGAATGGTCTTTATATCTCTTCCTTTCTTTTTACTTTCATTAATTATTTCTTTAACATGAGTTACTATGGAATCTATTGGCACCCGGAAAAATGCTTTTACAAGCTGGTGATCAAACCTTAATTTGTCTTTTTTTACTTTTATCGTTTTTGCAAATTCTGATTTTTTAATGCTTTCTTCAAAAGATGAACATTTCTTTGCAATCTGATATTTTGCAAAAAGAGAAGCTGGAAATGCTATTGTTGTTTGGTCATCAGCTGAGGCATTAACACTTTTCTTCTTTGCCTCAAACTTTCGTTGAATTTCTAAAACATCTTCAGGATTCTCTTTGGAATATTCGCTCCATATATCAGCACCAAAAAGCTCTTTGAGGAAGGTCGTGTATTGATTATCAACGTATGTACCACCCCATGGTCCACCAGTTGGTCGTTGAAGTTCCCTAAGATCACCATCGTTTTGAACTTGGTATGCTGTCACATCTACTGTCCCACCTGAAAAAAGTCAGTAAACAAAATATGAATAAAAATTCTAAATATTTTTGAAGAAATAATTCAAGCTTTTAAAGACGTTTGAATAATATCACAAGGAACTTGCTTTGTGTACATAGATTTATTTGTTTTCCTTACATTTGGTGAACTTTCTTGGTTGATACGTTAAAATAAGATGTATGATCGACTCTCATTGCTTTTATTTCATAAAATAAAACTTGAACAACTTAAACAGATTTCATATACTAAGTGTGCTAATATGAAACGTTTTTGATACCTCCACAATCTAGCACAAGGAATTGTTGCCCTGGTTCAAACGATGATAATGAACTTGATTCTGCTCCTTCTTTTTTCTGTACAGTCAGTTCCTTACAGTATAAAGCAGCAGCCTCTGGTTCATATGCAAGGGTCAACATATCATCTGGAATACCAGCCTATAAAGTACACAAAATGTTCACAGTCTTTGTGTTTAATTGTTAGCGTGTTTGGTTAGTTGTGTTGAATTGAATAATTTTTTTCCAACTGCAGGCCCCGTCTAATTATGTCCAGGTAATGATAAATAAAGGCAACAGTAGTATACCGGTGTTCAAAACTCATAAATCGATAGAAAAAAACTATAGGTACCTAGTTTTCCTCATAACGATTTTTTTAAAATCATTTGAACTACATTTCTTTTGTCTTGACCATGAGTGGTTTCGAATTTTCTGAAGTGAAATCTGTTTTTTTTATGTTTGGTTGGCATAAACATGTGCAAACACGTCAAATATAAAACCAGATTGTCTTTCACGAAATAAAATAATTTCTTGCTCTTTGATCTTATTATTTGTTGTTACAAGTAGTATACTTGTAAATGTGTTACTGAAACGACAGAAGTAATTATTCAAATAGTTTGAAAAAATGTTTTTATTCAACCCGAAAAGACGAGTAAAAATAGATTTCAGTTAGAGTGAAGGTATGTACCTATTACAACGTTTAAATCCGCTGCATTTAGTTGCATCTGTCCTAATTCAGGAAACTGATGTTCAGTGGTTGTCATTTGTTGATGTAAATTCATAAGTGTTTCTTGTATCTCGTTTTTTATGTAGATTAGACCGTTGGTTTTACACTAGTAATTTTTGTCGCTCTTAATAGCTTGCTGCTTGTTGTGAGCCAATGCTCCGAATTGAAGAAATTACTTAAACTGTACTGGTTTACTTTTACAAATTGTGACTTGGATGGCGGAGACTTATCTCATTGGTTCTCATACCACATCTTCTTATTTAGATGGGGGAGGGGTAAGAAGATAAAAAACAACAAAAAAAACCAAAAGAAACAACACTAAACAAAATCAAGAATGAAAACATCATGATAATGGTTACAAAGCGGTTTGTCAATTTCAACTTTACTTTGAATTTGGATTAAAACATTTGATTATGTAGTAGCCCCTTTTGTTGTCAATACAACATTGTCATTTATTCATAAAAAAGAAAAAGGAAATCGGTGCATAAGAAAAAAAAAATCAGCAATATATATTTAGTATGTTTCAAATAATAGTCAACTGTGATAGATATTCTGGATTCGTAAATTTTAAACGTTGATTTGATTTCATCTACATATATGAAAACAGAGAAGTGATCAGGAGTTCTCTTTTGTAAACATGAGTTAAAAAGTGCACCTCTTTGTCAATTTAAATTAATACATTTACGCTACGTGCGTGAATATTCTTTTGTAAAAGACTGTAGCGGATCCAGAAATTTTCATAAAACAGGGAGGGGGTGGGGTTCATACATTGTCGATGCGACTTTATCCACCAAGAACATGTGTCCACATTACAAAATTTAGGGTACGCATAGACAGCTTCTTGCTGTTAGACGGTTCATATATTCTGTATTGTTAGCTAGAGCTATTTTCGACTTTTGCGACCTATTTTTTTAATTATTTGTTGATGAACTTATCCCCACAAAGTACTTGCAAAATATTCTTTCTCAATCAATAGTAGCCTGGGATCCTGGCCTGCTGCAGTAATGACAGTCAGCAAAGTCACTAGAACTGTACTGGTTTACTTTTACAAATTGTGACTTGGATGGCGGAGAGTTATCTCATTGGTTCTCATACCACATCTTCTTATTTAGATGGGGGAGGGGTAAGAAACATATATTCTGTATTGTTAGCTAGAGCTATTTTCGACTTTTGCGACCTATTTTTTAAATTATTTGTTGATGAACTTATCCCCACAAAGTACTTGCAAAATATTCTTTCTCAATCAATAGTAGCCTGGGATCCTGGCCTGCTGCAGTAATGACAGTCAGCAAAGTCACTAGATTGGGCCAGGACGCCAAGCTGATCACAATTACGTAATAGGAGCTAAAATACATACATGTTTATATATATATAGCAGACCAATGGAGTACAACCTGATAACTATAAATATACATTTTCATATGAATTGGTTCTATTGTCCTTTAACACCATTTCAGAGTATGGTCTTGACAAACGATATGATAGTCCGTCGGAAGGGGACGATAAATGACTGACCCGTGTTAAGAGAGAGCAACATATCTTGCACGTAAAAGACACCCTTGTAGATTTCAAAATAAGAAGGCTAATGCCGCTACAAAGCAGCACTAGCACCTGCAACGTGGAAAAGGATTAATGTAAGTTGTAATGACTTGTTTTTAAATCCACTATAGATAAATATGTTTAAACTAATTGGTTCTATTTTAATACATCTGTATGGCAGTCGAACGTATATTCTTCAATGTTCAAACAATGTTATGGGTCATTTCTAAACAGGTCATAAATAAAAGCAACAGTAGTATAATACCGCTGTGCAAAATTCATAAATCGATTGAGAGAAAAAAATCTATAAAATCATAAATGCCTGAAAAAAGCGACAACAAAAAAACGACAAAAAATCCACAGTTTTGAGAGATTTTTGGAAATTTTGAGGATTAATCTTATAATGGTGCAAGAAGGACTTCGTTTCTCAAAACAAAAAGTATGCCTGAAGTAAAGCTACCCATTGTTAGGATATTATTAAATTCAATTTGGCCAATCATGTCATTTCCTGAATAAAGGCAATCGTAGCATACTGCTGTTCAAAAGTCATAATAAATCGACTGAAAGAAAACAAATCTGGACTACAAACCAAAACAGAGGAAAACAACGGAAAAACAGAAACTCCGAAGTGCAATAAAAAAAAACCAATATATACATAGAAATGGGACTATTTGATAACAACTGCCATAGTTGTGAACGTTGAAAAATGATACTGAAAATGGTAAAGTTACTCGGTACACCATGTTGCTGCTGATTGTTTTTTTGTGTATATAATTGCATATTTTGCAGTAAGGACATCGCTAAGTAACCATTAATGAACTATTGTGTATCCAAAAAAAACCAACATAACTTTGCTTCTAACATGGTTTTGGTTAACAATGATCTCTTTAAACATTTTTGGGATACATTTTCCCAAAAAAATCAAAAGTGTGGTTTTGGACTGACTTCCGATGTTAATAATTTTATGAACCCGTTTAGAAATAATAATGTTATGGCCTCAAATTAGAATGGAGAAAAGAGGTAAATGGGTCATTATTACAACAACCGATTTCTTCCAATGTTAATAATTTTATGAACCCGTTTAGAAATAATAATGTTATGACCTCAAATTAGAATGGAGAAAAGCGGTAAATGTGTCAATATTACAACAACCCAACCAAATAACAGAACAACAGGCGAAGGCCACCAATAGGATTTCAACGCAACAAGAAAATCCCAATCCAGAGACGGGCTTTAGCTAAATCCTAATGAATGATGTTTACTGCACAGCTACTTTTATATAGGTACTATTTCTGTACCAGAAATCTGTAGTACTGGAAATCTACTTTGAACATTCAGTACTATTTTGTTACTTTAAAATTATTGTAATATTGAGGTACCTGTATTTTATAGTACTTGATTTTTACTTGAAATTTAAGTACTACATATTTTTGGTTGCACTGTAAAATTTCCGCATTTTGAAAGTTTGTTTATTTCAAATCCCTTAAAGTCATGATGTTCAAACATGGAATACTGTGATCATTGTTGGTAATATTTTTGTACCAATATTTTAAGTACAAATCAAGTACTGAAAAATTCAAGTACCTAAATATTACAATAATTCTACAGTAAAGAATATAAAGTACTAAATATCTAAAGTAAACTTCATGTACTACATAGTTTAAGTACAGAAATTGTGCTATGCAAAAGTAGCTGTATAGTTCACGAAAATAAACGCCAAACTAAACTTTGAAACAAACATACAAATGAACGAAAATTTGAAAAAAAAACCACATGAGACTTACAAAGGCTAGACCATCTTGACTTGGGACAGGCGAAAAAAATGCTGCATTGCATGTATTGGGCTGTGTTATTGTGAATTCAAATGTAGATATAAAAGTTGTCCAAATCTCAGTAAATAGTTGTCGGCCGTGGCAATTCAGTGACTACAACATCAGAAGCTGGTGTTCAACTCGCAAATACACATGTTACGTATAACCTTGGTATCTCAAATATAAAGATACGTCGTTGCCTAGATGGTAATAATGTTCCACTACACACACGTGTATAAATCTAGTTCTACTCATTGACATTGACATTAAAGAAACTGACCTGTTTTGCAGCTTCTCTCATGAACTGCTTAGCCCTGTCTGTCCATATTGCTGGGACTGTTAACACCCAGTGGATATCATTATTAGGGTCGAACTTCAAACCTTGCACCTGTGTGTTTTGCAGGAATTCCTTCTTTAGATACTTGATAGATTCAGCAAAAACAACCAGAGCTGACATCGGTTTTCCTTGTTCGTCTTCTATCATCAAATTCTTGGTTATTTTGTCTACTCTTGTCTATAAACAGGAATCATATTTTTTTTACATGAAATTTGAAGGTATATTTTTTCCCCTTTTGATAATTTCTTTATTTCCATCAGTTGCCTGTTACATCAGCTCCTTGTGAACAATTAGTATAGTTTTCAATTATATTATATTAAGAAATAAAACATCAATCTAGTAAATGTATTGTACATTAACTAAGTATTTAACTTCTTCTAACTTCTTTGTAAAATAGATTCGTTTTGTAACTGCTCTAATGAATAGGACATCAAGTCCTTTCATTTTTTGTTCTGATACATAGCAGGATTTAAAATTGAAAATCCAATAAAATTAATAAGATAGTTAAAGCCGAATTAATACATATCTGATATAGTGTTGCTTAAAACAAGATCTTTTAATGTAATAGCTTTTTCTATATTCACTTGTTTCAATAAATCATGATTTTTTTTCTCCAAAAATTGTTTAAAAAATAACATGATATAAAATAATGATGAAAATCTTCTTCTGCATGTAAAGCTTTCGTTACGTAAATCGATGTATGTGACCTTCAATCTAAACAATAACTTTTTAAAAGGTGATATATTTTGTAAAAGTGTCCATCAATACATCTTCAATTTATTTTCTTCTTATGAAATCTGAAGGTATGGTCAGTGTGATAAGTTTCAATATACATGAAGAAAGATATTTGATTTCTTAAATTAACACTTATTTCAGAGTTAGTGGTTTTACATATTTTTCGTCTTGATAAAGTGGGTATTTACAGATATACAAAGATGCTGATGTTCTTGAACGTGTGCTTTGCGTGGTTAAGTAAGACAAACATTAAATGAAATACATGTATATGTATGTAAAAAAAATTTCATTAATTCTTACACGTTCAAGTATCTTCTCCTCTCCTCGAAACAATCTCATCTTAAACCTTCTGAAATATCTCCATCCTTCTGCCTTTTCATCTTCTAGTAAAGTATTGTATTTCGCCTCTGCTTCATATCCGAATTTACAAAACTGTTTATCTTCATTGAAAAGGATGACTGTGGGTGTCTTGGTTGTTGCAAGTCCGTCTCCAGATTTCCAATCACTGTTGCTATATACTTTAGTGTGATCTTTCTCATATTCCGCCCGGAACGAATATGCATATCCGGAATAAGTTGTGCCAAAATCGATAGCAACTACGACCAACGCATCACCTTTTTTCTCCATGATAGTCTACGTGCTAATACCCTTTCATATTGTATCCCACAAAGTCTCACTTCTGTAAAATATTGCACTGTTTTTATTAGTATTATAATCCCCATTGGAGATTCATTTGTTAAAATTTTAGTCCTGGAAGACCTAAATAAGATTTTTGTTAAGTTGATGTTGGACATAAATTTGCTTACCTTTTCGGGACAATTTGGGTAACCCCGTGTATTTGATGGGGTTCGTGTTGCTCGGTCTTTCGTAACTCAATTACTATGTGAATGTTGTCTTTTTATTTGATATTTGTTTAAGTAACGATATGTTGATCCTCTCTTGTCCCTAGAACAATTGTTTGTTCTCCTGGCTTTCATTTCATCTACTCTGCATATTTGTTTTCTAATTATCATTGCTTGTTTATCGTACTAATTTGTTGTGTATATTTAATTGTAAGTTGTTTTTAATATTTTCTCAGTATCGATGTTATTCAGTTGCTGCTTGAGAATCAACACTTGAATTCTCTTTTTAATCCTTTTGTCATTGTGTTATGAAAGCTTACTTTACAGTATGTTGTTTCTCGTTGTTGGGAGCCTAGCAATGACCCACAGTAGTTCATCTTCTTTTCATATGCCTTGATTTATAAAAGTGATATTGTAAATCATGGTTATATAGTCACATACGTTTGATTTTTTTCAGTAAAAGGAAATTATCGTTTTAGTGAGACAAGATGTCAGATGACACTAGCTTCATCCAAAAAGATAAGTCATGTTTGAGATTTATCTATCTCATACAATATATATCATACAAACAAAGACATGAACTGTTTGGCGAGTACAGGAGCATAGTTATTCCCATATGAATGACGACTTTTAAGTGGAATTTACGTCCACTTGTTGAAGTAACTCTCCTTCCAGAGTACCATAATTCACGCTTACTTTTCAAGGGATTTCTATTGATTTTACGTTTGTTATTTTGTGTTGTATATGTATTATTTTCTGTAATGTTTTAATTGTATATTCTTTTCCCGAAAACTGTGTTGCCACCTCAACGTTAGGTTAATACATTTCGTAATGTCTTGGGGTTAGACAATACATATTTAACAATCTGTTCTGGTGTAAACACTATTCGGTAGTACTTTCAGGAAAATATGATGAAAAAGTTGCATCTTTGAAATACTTGAACCTTCAAATAAAGACAATAGTAGTATACCGCTGTTCAATAGTCATTAATCGAAATTCATCAAATCTGATAAAAAAACCAATACAGCGGGAAACTCATCCACAATTAATTACTATCGTCATAACTTAAACACGTCTATATGTACACCAAAAACAAACAGTGAAGGGCATATAGCTGCTACTTTGTATGCACAACATCCCTAGAGTTGACGGTGCTAAAGAAGTATGGTAATCCCATTTCTTTTCCCTATCAAATGAACCCTTCTTTCCCAGTGTCCGTGAAATTTTCCACTCGGTGGTCCCACCTTACAGAGCTAGCCGAGGAGCTAGCCTATCTTTTGAATTTCTAAATATATGCTTTGTTTTTACTTGAATATGAGTGTCATTAGTCGCTAATCAAGCAACAATCAATGAATTGTATTCACAATAAAATTGATAGTCGCTCAGAAAGCTATTTTGAAGAGAATAATACCCAATATTTACCTTCACTTGCGTCATCATAAAATGGTAATTTACTTCCCTGTTTGTAATGTTTATATATATATATGATAATATTATAATAAATTAAATATCTATTAATATATTTTAAATTTACGGAATTCAGAACTTCTGTCAAATCTGGTTTACAACTTCAGAACCCGAAAATAGTATAATAAAACACTTATAGCCAAAATACTCAAAATATTTAGGTAAATAAGCGGGTAAATATGAAAGCAACCAAAAGTATAATGTGGTTTACTCTGATATGATTATCATCATTATGTGGTTTACATATAACAAAAATGTTTGACTGAAGTATGGATATTTCTTCATGTATTTAAAGTAGCACAAAATTTGAACCAAATATAAAAAAGTAGACTATATCATGTATATACCTTTGTTACTATACTATATATAAAAATATTAATTTTCGCGAACCATTTAGGTCACGGAAATTCCAAAATATGGCATCAGTAAGGAGAGTTGTGCAAATAATGTGAATACACAGAACCCCCATCCAAATTATCTTTAGCTAAAAGTATTCATCATTTTCTATTTTATATGTACTAACAACATTCCATTTTTCTATAATTTCGATTAAAATATTCCAAAATCTGAGTTAAAAAAAGTCAAATGCCCAAAATAAACATTGTCTGATTGGTTGAAGTACTGTGGCGTCAATGATAAGCATAGCAAGCCTCGATGTAAAGCACACGCTTCACATGAATAAGGAGAGTTTTACAAATAATGTGAATACACAGATCCTCCATCCTATTTATATTTTGCTGAAAATGTTGCAATGTTCATCATTTCTGTTTTGATTCTGCTAACAACATTCCATTTTTTCTTTAATTCCGATTTATATATGTGGAACCCGCAATAAAAATAGATGGCCTCAATGATTTAAACGCAACGCAAAAAATTCCGTTGACCCTGAATTCAACGGATCGATAATAGCATCATCACCATCAACAAAATGTTTACCGTTATCTTTGTGAAATTTCAGTTATATAGTTCTTTAATTAGAGAAATTTTGGTAAGTATTACTTATTAATGTTAAGGTTCTACTGATGTGCTCCTCTAGACCTTTTTGACGGTCCGTTTTATCCCATTTATCTCAATATTATCTCCGATGACAGTAATGTCAACCCGACCTATTCGTGTCAAAAGTGAAAATCGCATCGATTTATTGAACTAATTTCTTCTTAAACTGTGCATGCATTATTTCTGTATTATATGATAACCAATCACATTCACGTTGTATGTTTGCATGAAAATGGTCATGTATTAGTGAATTGTAAGGGCGATGCAACTTGAGGTCAGTGCGCAATCACGTGACATTATTATTTGTAAACAAATTTAAAACATGCTCCCCGCGTAACACGTGTCTGAATTATCCTTTCAAAGTGTTATGAATCTTTCAATCACTATTTTATGAAATATTTCTAGGTTTGCATATCAGTAGTCAAAGTGAATTAAACGTAGTTCTTAGTTGTGTTTTTTTTATATAGAATTAGAAGGTAAATCTACATAAGGGGGTCTCATTGGGGGGGGGTGTTCTGATCCCAGATCCCACTTACTGTTTTGTCAGATTCCCATATCCCGCTTACACTATGTACATGAGCAATTTTCATTTTTTTGTCATTTCCGGGGTCCTGCAGAACCCCATTTCCCGTTTATTTTATCCTAAGGATAATTTGTCCCGGTAATTTTTTTCCAGGCATGGTATTTCATTTCACAGGTTGATTTTTCCCAGAGGAGTGAAAATCTATCAGATTTCTGTGTTATGCGGATAGTATGTACGGGTATATATTTGCCGTATTATATTTCACAGAACCGTGTGAAAAAGAGTCCCATTAACTACTATGTAAGTTACTCTCAATCAATATATACCTGACTATAATTATAAAATGTTTACAAAGGTAAGCAACTGTCTAGGGCCAGGTAAGGGAGGGGAAAAATTAGTGTTAGTACTATTTCGCAGAACGATAAACAGATGCATAGACAGACCAAGGGGGTGGGGGAAATTTAGCTTATGACATATATGTAAGAAATCATTGAAGCTTGATGGGAGTGGGCAACCCTCTGGTCCATCAGAGCCCCCACACCTTTTTGAAAAGTTCTGGATCTGCCACTGAGATTTGCAGGTTTTCTTAGTAAAGATACCTTAAAATATCACAAACTGTGTGCTTTCCAGACCATTTTTTTTCATATTTTGCCGTGTCAAAATGACCTAAATTTAAAGGACAGTATATAGACCCAAAAATGGTATATCACATTCTACACATCAAGATTTTAGCAGGAAAGACTGCCATTGGAGTTTTTAACCATTGTGACTTTTTAATTTGATCTACTCCACTAATTAAAGTCGTTGAAGTAGAATATTTAATGTAGGTTTGTCCACATTTTGGTATATATTAATACATGTTTAGAAATAATGTTGAGCCTGTTCCTAGATGCCTGTTATAGACTTCAATATTTATTGTTTATTGAAAATAAATGGAATCAATTCTTTCAGAAAAGTTTAATTCTATGGAAATGTATCCCCCCTTTTATAAGTTGAAAAGGCTACATAGAGGTCAATATACAGTCTCCAACAGAAAACCAAAAAAGGAAAAATAAAGTGAATTTTGGAGAATTATTAAATGTACATGCATTTGAAATATTTAAGATATATTGTTTCAATTTTTTTAGTTCTAGGTTCCACATAACTACCATTTTAGAAAACGATTTCAATGCTAAGTCTATTAGGCAGCAACCATTTGATTTTCTGGGGGGGGCTATGGTTTTTTTTTCTGTGCAAACTTTTTTGTTCGCCTTCGGCGAATGACAATCTATTTTTTTAGCGACAAACCGAAGACAATTTTTTTCTTTCAATTTTAGCATTACATATAGTGGCAGCTGAGGGTGAAACAAACAATTTTTTTTACTCAGGGTCCAAAACAAATTATTTTTTTCACCAAAACCTGGAAACAAACTTTTTTTTCCAAAAAAAACCATAGCCCCCCCCCAGAAAATCAAATGGTTGCTGCCTTAGAGGGATATTTGATTTTCATTGGTTGTAAATATGGAATCTTATTCAGTGGCAAAGGAAATAGACACTGACAAGTCTTAGATAACATTTTATATAGTTTTGAATTTTTCTTCGTCAGTTGACTAAAATTAGATGGAGGTGTGTTCTAATTTCCAACAGAGGAGCAATCAACCTATATCAATATGAGCATGAAGCAAATTGATAGTTGCTAGATACTGAATGATTATATCCACAATAAAGGTTTAACCTGTGCATATATACTTAAAACAAGATAAAAAAAGTCATGTCTTTTTCAGGACTTCTGAATCCAATCATGTAGTATGGAATGTTATTGAGATATGGTTTGGGTGGATGGTCATGAAGGACCTGTAGTACAAAGTATATCACTGGATTTAGCTCTTTGTCTAAGTGTATTATTAAAGTACTTTGCTTTGAGCTCAGTTCATTGTTATGCAATTCATTCTTTGTGAAATTAAGATTTGACAGACAACTCTAATGGACAAGGATTTGTCAAAGTAGTATCATCTCTATGTACAATGTAAGTATTCAGGAGATAAAAGCATTCTATTTTGATTTGAACCATACATTTTATAAAAAAAAGTGGGAACAAATTTACCGGACAATGCTACTCCCACTACTAGCAATATGATGCTAGGTTGTATTAATACATCTGTATTGCCTGCTGATGACTCGGCCCTGAGTGTGAACGGTCCTTCAATTAGGAGGGAAAAAAATTATAAGGCCTATCCAGTCTAAGGGAGCTACCATTTGATTTTTATGGGGGGAGCTAGGATGAAATTTGAAAAAAAAGGCAGGACAGGATTTTGAGTAAAAAAAAAAGGCAGGATGAGTAACTTGGCAAAAAAAAAAAGGCAGGATGACAATTGTTGTAAAAAAGTCAGGATAAGCTAAGAAAAAAAGAGGCAGGACCGAATAGACTGAAAAATAAAAAGGCAGGACAGAGATTACAACTAAAAAAAAAGGCAGGACAAAATTTTTCATCCTAGCCCCCCCCCCCCCCCCCCTCCCATAAAAATCAAATGGTAGCTCCCTAATCGATTTCTAAAACTATACTTCATTGCACATGTTCAACATTTTTATACAACCACAAAAAATTTGGGGTCGTAAATTGGTATCCTGTCCGAAAGATGGTTTCTGGATAATAACTTTATTATAAGTCAACAGAAATCAACAAAATTATAACACAACGTTTATAACCACAAAAGGAAGCTTGGGATTGATTTTGGGGGTTATGGTCCCTAAGGTTTAGGAATAAGGGGTACAAAGGTGCCCAAAACAAGCTTTAATCTAGTGTCGGTTTAAAAAGTTGTGTATAAGTATTTCAATTGTTCTGAAATTGTACCACAATGTTTAATACCATAAGTAGAAGGTTCGGATATATTGTGTGGGTTATGGGACAAACAGTCTAATAATTACGGACCAAAAACAAACATTTTTGTAAATTCAAGACCCTTAATTGGAGTTTGTCCAGAATGGTTCTTGAATTACCTAATACCAATGCTTTATGAAATCTTCTTTGAAAATTGGAGTTATCTTTCTTTGTTCAGTCAACTTAAATCAATTATACAATCAATCTAATTAAAAACCGATCTCTCATCGCTCCTGTTTCTGATATGTCGCGTGGGAGATCTAACGTAACCGGCTTTGAGGTCACATGTGAGTGACCTCGTAGGTGTGTCTTTTTCGACCAATGAAATTGAGTCTTCCACGATCTTGGAAGTTTAACGTAAGGCAAGGGGATGTAACTCATTTTATTTACGACGAAATCGTCAGTCAAAATAATTCATAAACTTTTTTGATTGGCTTACTAATAGGTCGTCAACTCATTTGCATATCTTTATAAATTCATAACTTTTAGTTCACTCACATGTGACCTCAAAGCCGGTTTCGTTAGATCTCCCACGCGACATATCAGAAACAGGAGCGTTGAGAGATCGGTTTTTAATTAGATTGTTATACAATATACAATGCAATATTCACTTTATTACCAACTGATAAATTAAAGCAGTCATTAATAACCATTCAGTGATTGCAAGCACTTTCTAGGGTATGCCCTTTTACAAATGGAAAAATTATACATTTTTTTAGTTTCTGGTCTCTTAACTGAAGTTTGTCTCCTCTAAATGTTTCTCATTTCAGAAATTAAAAAGAAAATTTCTTTAGATATTTTTGTTTGAAAGGATTAATATTCAGCAGCATAGTGAATTGCTCCTAACACAAAAGCAAAACAAATATTTAAGTTCATTAGACCACATTCATTCTGTGTCAGAAACCTAAGCTGTGTCATCTATTTAATCACAATTCAAACTCAGAGCTGTTTCCAGCTTGAATGTTGTGTCAATACTAGCCCCAACTGTTCAGGCTTCGACCTCTGCAGTCGTATAAAGCTGGGCTCTGCGGAGCATCTGGTCCATTCATTTGTTTATTTTTCAATTTGTGTGAATTAACATAGTTACAGTAAATGCTAATTACTGCACTTTCATACCACAACAAATATTGTATTGGTACATGTATCACTCAAATGTGTATCCATATAACAAAAAAAATGAAAAGGAATAATTTTGCATTACCTTTTGAATACTATGACTTTTTAGATATGTAGACATATTAAGACTCATTAGTAGATGTTGATAATATTGGCTTAAAATGCTTGAAATTCTATCAGATTACTTTTGGAGCAGTTATGAGTTTTGAAATTAGAAAGATCATATCATATGCAACAAGTGTAGTAAGTTTCAAGTTGATTGGAATTCAGCTTCATCAAAAACTACTTTGACCAAAAACTTTAACCTGAAACTCCCACTTCCATTTTCTATGTTCAATGGACCGTGAAATTGGGGTTAAAAGTCTAATTTGGCTTTAAAATTAGAAAGATCATATCATAATGAACATGTGTACTAAGTTTCGAGTTGATTGGACTTCAGCTTCATCAAAAACTACCTTGACCAAAAACTTTAACCTAAAGCGGGACAAACGAACGAACGGACCCACAGACCAGAAAACATAATGCCTATCTACTATTGTAGGTGGGGGCATAAAAAATTTAATAAATAACACTCATAATGCTCAGATTGGTTGTCATCGTGCAACATAGTTAATAACACCATATAGAAAAAACAAAGAACTCATTTTGTCATAAGACACTGTCAAACATCCATACATACTATCCACACTCATCTGTGTCCACACTTGTAGTATATGTAAATATTCTGAATACACTAACATAGTTAAGTGTATTAATTATTATAAGTATTTATATACTTAAAATTTTATGTTTAAACAAAATAAATGTGCTCCCGTTGTAAACAAAGCATGTTTTATGTATAGATTAGTAGCAAAAAGATGGGGTAAATCTCAAAGATTAACTGATACTAGGATTTTTCCTTTTCTATATATAAAGCTGAATGCATTAATAAAAGATTTTAACTCTGTTTTTACCTGAAGATAGTGCATAAAATGTTCACAACTCCGTTTTGGTTTTTTTTTTAACAATTTGGATCAGCTCAGTCTTGACCTTTTCAAGGTAAGTCAAAGTTCGTCGTCTTCTGATTGTGTTTTGCTCGACAAAGCCCACAAGGATAAGAACACTGATTAATCTAGCCTCTTTATACCTGCTTGGCTTTATAAACTGTTTAATGCATGGCTGGCGCATTTCGTAGAGAAGTTTTAAACTAATGTGCCCAACTAGATTATAATAAACATAAAAATTGCAGAGGCAGATTTAGGATGGTGACAAGGTGCCCGGACCCATTTGTAGGAAACATTTGATTATAGAAGGAAACATTGAAACATGACTTGAGCGAGGCCTCATAGGCAGTCAGTGACAACTCCCTTTATAAAATTTCTGGATCCACCACTGAATTGCACAATACCAAGTTGGAGGTTTAGATGAAGAAAAAAACCCTCAAAAAGCCCAAATGATGCATGAATGTGCATGAATGTGCATGAATTTTGCTATTAAACTATCTAGGAATTATTGATTATTGTGAGACTACAACATATTATTCTTGTACGAATGAATAAAACGTTGAAGATTAGATTTGTCTCCCGTTGGTCGATAGATAGTTTATTCACATAAAACCATGCAAGTACAAAGGTTACAGAGAAGTTGAAAAAATAATATACATAAAAATAACAATGCATTAAAAATGCATAAAATTTCGGATGAAATAACATATAAAAGAATATATATATATACAGTCAAATGTAAAAGTTAAAATTGTATAATGAAATACTTTTTGTGTATAAGTACGATAAATAAATCATGGTTGTTAAGAAGGAGTGAGCTTACTATTAATACATCGTATAAAATTGCAGAGGTTTCTTTAGTGTCTTCGGTTATTTTGAATTAAACAGTGTGTTAAATTTGATAATGTTATATCTGGGTATTAGTTCATTTGGAATAAATCTTCTTCTTTAATCTTGTAAAGCCGGGCAAACAAAAATATAGTGATATTCGTCTCCGATATCTCTTTTCGTACATATTGAACATTTTCTTTCACTTCTGTCAATGTTATGCCATCTCCCCTTTTCTACTTCGATGTTAGGAATTTACATAAAGTGTATATATGTCACAGTCATTGATGATGTCGAAGAATTAGACATATTTTCATGAATTTATAACTGTCACATATTATTTTGAATGGTGTAATTATTCACACGTATTATGCATGTGTCTCGAATAATATAAATATAAATAGGCAGTGTGTGATAGATTTTAGCAAATATTGAGTATTTATAAGTAAAAAATGAATATAATAGATAAACTGAAATCAAGTTGTTTGGAAGTAAAGGTGTATCTGAGATAAAAAGACATGGATACACCTGGAAACAAATAGAAAGAATCGCGAAAGATAGAACGAGTTGGAGGTCCCTTGTTGATGCCTTATGTGTTCAAGAACATGAAGAGGATTAAGTAAGTAAGTATTGTCTTTTGAATACAAATACATGCATATGTTGGTAACAGATGGTGGTTTTATCAAAAATTGTAATATAGTATCAAACTTTTCTTTAGTCACTTAATAATATGTATCGCTTATGGATTTGTGGATGTACATGTACCTACAAAGATATGTTAGGAATCATTAAAGATAATCATTGATCAAGTTAGCAGGTTGAACATGTGCAAATACGTCAAATTCAAGAATGATAATTAAAGCGGATAAAGTGGAAATCATTAGAAATTTATTGGTGTTAACAAAAGCTTTTACAGTGTTCTTTTAAAATTTTATAATTTTGAGAGATATATGCATTCCTTGAATAGCTCAAAATTATATACATAAAGATGTTAAATTTTTGCAGCTAACAAATTAATTATTTTTCCTCGATGTCAGATATATATGTTGGTAACTAACCGTGACTCTTTAACAGCTGTTTCGTCTGTAATTATTTACTGTATCTTAATTATCCGTGCCTGTAGCAGCACTAGATAATTATTTGTTAAGCCAGACAAAAATATACAACGTCCTGCAATATCCATCTACACTTGGTTAACTCTTTCTTAACTTTTTGAACTGGTACAATATACATAAAAAGTCTGTCTTTTGGAAAAGCTATGTAGTATGATTTTCTGTAAGTTTAAGTTTCTGTTCTTTTTACTCTCAACTTTATCCACAAGTCGACGCACAGTGGCGGAGCACAGTGTAGCACTATAAGCATGTGTTAACAATTAATTTTGCCCCCCCCCCCCTAACCTCCTTCTTACAATTTATTTTCCAGTGGCTACGCCACTACAATGCCATAATATATCGTGGTCAAAAACAACTTCTCGTAGCAATATGAAATACGAAGATGTGATATGATTACCAATGAAGGCTTTGGTTCACTGCAAGAACAAACCAGCGTATGTCAATCATAATTGCTGCTTCTCCGCCGAAAACGTTTTGACATTTAGAGAAAACTGTACATATCGGATGGCCCAGGATCAGAATTTATGTGTACAGGTATAGAAGACATATGTCCTTCGAACCTTTTGAAGACACTACCCTGCATGCGTGTTTGTTTCTAGGACAAGCAGTGACACTGTGTTCATATCTTATTAACTTATTATTACATGTTATCGTCTGAATATGCATATAATTTGCTTACAACTGACTTTAATTGTTAACAAACTCTGTGAATGCATCATAAAAGTAAATGTTTGCAATCTTAACAGAAACAGGCATGCTTCAGAAATAGGTGCCGCCAACTATTTACGCTTACATTAGAGCGATTATGATTTGTCAAGTACAACAATCAGATGTGTTGAGAGATATCCCTTTAAATTAGACGATTTGTCTGTCACAGTGAAGAAACAATTATTTCTCTATGAACCAGTACCAACCTTTGTGTGTGCTGATGTTATAACATTTGTATAAAATATGTCATGCACTAAAGATAAAAGACAGAAGAAACAAAATTAGGTGCCAGTTGCGGACATAGAACTGTCTGTATTTCATCGACAGTAGGATTTTTTTATCAATGAGATAGAACGTGTATTCAACGGATTTTTTTTAGTTTTAGTTTTTGCAATGTATCAATGCTCATTGAATGCTTTCAATCCCGTTTTCAAAAGTATCGCTTTGAAAGAATGTAGCAATACTCATTAAATGCTTTCAATCCAGTTTTCAAAAGTATCGCTTTGAAAGAATAATATAAGGGGAAACATACAGTTGTTGGCATGACACGGGTTATGATCTTCTCATATATATTTCATGATGGTATAATTTTAAACCCCTAACAGGAGGGATTGTGCCTGATATTCATATGATGAAGACATAATCTTAAAATTAGTTTAATTGACGTAGGAGCTGGCATTTCAGTAACTGCTAGTAGTTTGTTGTTATTTATGTATTATTGTCATTTTGTTTATTTTCTTTTGTTTCATATTCTGACATCGAACTCGGACTTTACTTCTCTTAAACAGAGTTTTACTGTGCGAACTCTTGTGAGTTTGTTTTTTCTACATTGGTTAAAGGTATAGGGGAGGGTGGAGATTTCAAAAACATGTTTAATCCCGCCACAATTTTGCGCCTGTCCCAATGCAGGAGCCTCTGGCCTTTGTTAGTCTGGTATGATTTTTAATTTTAGTTTGTGTATAATTCAGAGTTTAGTATGACGTCCATTATCACTGAACTAGTATACATATATATATAGTTGTATAGGGGCCAGCTGAAGGACGCCTCCAGGTGCGGGAGTTACTCGCTGCATTGAAGACCTATTGGTGGCCATCGGCTGTTGTCTGCTCTATGGTCGGGTTGTTGTCGCTTTGACACATTCCCCATTTCCATTCTCATTTAATGATTAAAGGTAAAGCAATAGGCATGCATGCTCTCCACATAATACTACACGGAATACTTTAGTTTAGGATTGAGCGTTACGAATCAAACCAAGATTCATATATCCAGAATAGTACAAGAAAGATCTGCTCACCCGTCCGGTGCACATGAGATCACCCCCATGTTTTGATGGGGTTCGTGTTGCTTAGTCTTTCGTTTTCTATGTTGTGTCATGTGTACTATTATTTGTCAGCGTGTCTTTTTATTTTTAGCCATGACGTTGTCAGTTTGACTGTCCCTCTGGTATGTCCCTCTAGTATCTCTCGTCCCTCTTTTACCGAACATCTAATACCTACTAATGCGAGTTGAAACTTTTTTTATGGGGTAAAAAAAAACATACAATAATATATATCAACTGTAATGTTTTTTTAATTTTCAAAATTGATATCGGAACAATGACTTTAAAGCTTTAAGTCGTATACTTCATAACAAAATTATTTTATCTTTTCTCTTTTAGTTTATTGCTAGTATTTTCCGACGAAAAAGTGTATATATGCATATGATGTTCAAGATTTCTAACAGTTAGTCTCCATTTTACATTTAGCTATTACATGTATATTATAACTGAACTGAACAAGCATATTTGTCATCCAAAGTATTTGGTGATAGTTGATTTTTTTTTATTGATGTTTGTTAGTCAAGTACATTTTAGACGTTCTTTCCACTATGCAAGCGCAATCGAAAAAATCAAGATTACGTTCACATTTGATTCCAAGTTTCATTTCATATGCATTTGGGGAAAACAAAGGATTACTAGTAATACTTTTTTTAGGAATGAAATCAAATTTCTCTACCACTGAATAAATATTTATTAACTTTAACACATACGATGGGTATTAATTACTAAAGATTATTGAATGTTTTAAAAGAAATCATTACAATTTCTAATTAACTAGCATCTAAAGCCAACTACTTGTTTATTCAGTCCCGCTGTGTAATCAAGTATCTACAAAGGGCAATGATATCCACGTGTCCAACTTACAGAATACACAAATATCCATTTCTTGATTGTTGTTTTAAATCTGTGGTAAATTAAACTTCTACAAATATGCTTTAGCTGTTGAAATATCAAAGAGAATTTTGCACGATGAGGAGAAATATTTTGACAAAAGTTTGTTTATAAAATTGGTAATGTAAATGTTTTCATACCACTGCCGACCTCACGCTGCTGTAATTACAGCAGGTTAATCTGTTTTGTATATAGAACGAGATATCACCTTTTAAAAAGCACCAACAGTTTGACGATACATTTTAGCAATCAAAAATATTTTGAAAGAAAGAACAAATTAACGACCGATATTGGAGAATATTTTGTCGTATCACTAGTAATATGTTGCTGAAATATAGCACTGTTCACATAAATATTTTACTTGTAAGAAAACGATGTTCAAGATTAGTTTTCTGTCGATTCGCAATGCCAGTACTGTGTATTGGAATTCGCATCGTAACGATCCTTTGAAATATTTAATGACCATCAACACTTTATAAAGACGGAAAACAAATAACTCTATATGGCATTTACAAATTTTCGGTTCATTTTCCCAGGTGACAACATTTTCAGTTACTAGTTCGAATCACATATAATTAGCTTAACATATATATCCGAAGAAACAAAAACTTTTAATTTGGTTAATGTTAATTTCTTTGATTTTTTTAGTCGTTTTTTTTTGGTGAAACAAAAGTCAAAGTTATATTTTTCTCATGAAACAAAGGCAAAATGACGAATATACCGAACTCCGAGAAAAATTCAAAACGGAAAGTCCCTTATCAAATAGCAAAATTAAAAGCTCAAACACGTTGAACAAATGGATAACAACTGTTATATTCTAGACTTGGTACAGGGAATTTTCTTATGTAGAAAATGGTTGATTAAACCTGGTTTTATGGCTAGCTAAACCTCTAATTTGTAAAACAGTCGCATAAAATTCCATTATATTGACAACGATGCGTGAAAAAAACAAACAGACATAATAGGTAAAATGTCAAACATAAGAGTAAAGCAGTCAACATTCTGTGTTATAATCTTTATCATCAGAAAAACTAACATAAATATATAAAAGAAACACTCAAAGACATATAAAAAAGACAAAGCACATTAGCAAAAATGAAAGATAGATACAAAAAAATACCATAGATTATACACAATGACGGGATATATAAGTACCCGGCCACGTCAAAGAGATATCGCAAAAAAATAGACTAAACAGTAAAATAATATTCACAAAGACAAATAAAAGAATACTATGTAACACGTCATTCAGATGATAAACAACGCCAATATCCAGAATATATATCAAAAAGGTCTTGGTATCGTCTGATTAATTCAACTTTTTAGAAGAAAAAAAAATGATTAGACGTTCTTAAACATACCCCTGGATAATTAAACATTCTGATGCATTACATTTGTTTAGTCACTTGTTTTGTTTTGAGTGCACATATTAAACATATCATGTACTTAACTATAGATTTAAGAAGATGTGGTATGAGTACCAAAAGAGACAACTCTCCATTCAAGACCCAATTTGTAAAAGTAACTATGGCCACTTCATGAATTTTATATAACTCTTTGTTTTTTAAATAAATAAAAACGTTAAGGATAGGGTATGATAAATCGTTTTTGGGGATCTTGATTTTAGAAATTCAGTGAGTTATACATGAAGATGAATTGTCAGACTGCCGTCCGTCCTTATTCGTGAATTTTCTTAACAGCTACAAACTTTGTATCGAATGCAGACCTGTAAATATGACAAAAAGAGTCATTCAACTTTTTATAATTACTGAAAAAGCACCAGCATTACCATAAAATATATTTCTACAAGATGCATTTCAACCTTGATATTTAAAAAAAAAAGAACTCTAAATAATCCAAAAGACGATAGCCAAAAAGTGAATCTCAACCCTGATGCATGGGTTAACTCTAAGTGTAAGCACTACCCGACCCAAGTGATGATATGTCGTCTTGGAAAGCTAACAAACAATTAAAAAAATAGAAACTTTACAAATATAGTACGCACAATGGTGGAATATTGCAACGATGTATTTAGTGAACACTAAAAAATCCAAATTGACAGTAATTGTTTCTATCTATTTATTTATTTCACATAGGAATCTATAATGGTTTACTTTTATAAATTGTTATTTGGATGGAGAGTTGTCTTATTGGCAATCACACCACATCTTCCTATATCTATCTACTGACGAATAACATAAAATTCATTAAAGAATTTTTTTTTGACATATGAAGGGAAGAGAAGTACGTATATTGAGATACTGTATTATGTTTAGGTATTAGTTATAAAATTACTAAGTAATAATTAAAAATCCATTTCCATTTTCTTTGTCTTCACTGGAACTGCATATTTTTTTTAGTCCGACATATCACGATGGGTGCACGCAGCTACGTGACATTGAACACTAAGTTGACCTTTGGTTAACGCATTTGTTTTTTTTTTGCTTTGCTGTCTAACATACATGCTATTTTGGTTTGGATGGCTTGGGGTGGTGTTTGAACGAGGAATATTTATTTTCTCACTTTGCGCCTCCAACTTACTTTTTCATTTTTGTATATATTTAGTATCTCTGTGCATTACTTAGGCAAACTATATATATATATATATATATATATATATATATATATATATATGTACGTCTGAGTCAGTGACAACTCTACAACAGATGTATCCATCGGATCGCCATCAATGATGGTGATACATGGCTGTGTACATAATGTATATACAACTCGTCTAAACATCAACCCAACAATGTTAGATCTGTAAATTTGCTTTCGCAAATTTTTGGTTCTTCCCTCGCCGGGATTCGAACCCTTTGGTGTCACGATATCACAGTAGCATGGGTTCGAATCCCGGCGAGGGAAGAACCAAAAATTTGCGAAAGCAAATTTACAGATCTAACATTGTTGGGTTGATGTTTACTTAGATCCAGTGGACATGTATATTGTATGGTTTGTCACTTGTTTAGACTTGTTTGTATGATATACTTATTTCTAGTGACTGTATAATGAAATGAATCATGATCCTATATGATATATAAAAATTGTTGAGTTAGATTGCTGATAAATAATAAATACATTGTGTATGAAAATAATAATATAACATCTACACACGCTTAAAAAACACGTGTCTCATGTCTATCTCTAGATTCACCTTCCGTGACAAGGTAACACTACGACTATTGAAGTTATATTTTTATATAGCGGATGTGGTCGAGTGGTCTAGAGCGCTGGACATGAGGCTAAGCGATTGGTGCTGTAGTGTATCAAAGGTGTGAGTACGAATCCCGCTGAGGGACGGACAAAAATTTGTCAGTAGAAAATCTATCTCTAACACTGTTTGGTGTAATTTTCAGACTTATATAAATATTTCCATTAACCTTGTATCTATATCACTCTTAGATCCAGTGGACATGTATATTGTATGGTTTGTCACTTGTTTAGACTTGTTTGTATGATATACTTATTTCTAGTGACTGTATAATGAAATGAATCATGATCCTATATGATATATAAAAATTGTTGAGTTAGATTGCTGATAAATAATAAATACATTGTGTATGAAAATAATAATATAACATCTACACACGCTTAAAAAACACGTGTCTCATGTCTATCTCTAGATTCACCTTCCGTGACAAGGTAACACTACGACTATTGAAGTTATATTTTTATATAGCGGATGTGGTCGAGTGGTCTAGAGCGCTGGACATGAGGCTAAGCGATTGGTGCTGTAGTGTATCAAAGGTGTGAGTTCGAATCCCGCTGAGGGACGGACAAAAATTTGTCAGTAGAAAATCTAACTCTAACACTGTTTGGTGTAATTTTCAGACTTATATAAATATTTCCATTAACCTTGTATCTATATCACTCTTAGATCCAGTGGACATGTATATTGTATGGTTTGTCACTTGTTTAGACTTGTTTGTATGATATACTTATTTCTAGTGACTGTATAATGAAATGAATCATGATCCTATATGATATATAAAAATTGTTGAGTTAGATTGCTGATAAATAATAAATACATTGTGTATGAAAATAATAATATAACATCTACACACGCTTAAAAAACACGTGTCTCATGTCTATCTCTAGATTCACCTTCCGTGACAAGGTAACACTACGACTATTGAAGTTATATTTTTATATAGCGGATGTGGTCGAGTGGTCTAGAGCGCTGGACATGAGGCTATAGCGATTGGTGCTGTAGTGTATCAAAGGTGTGAGTTCGAATCCCGCTGAGGGACGGACAAAAATTTGTCAGTAGAAAATCTAACTCTAACACTGTTTGGTGTAATTTTCAGACTTATATATATATATATATATATATATATACAACTCATATTATATTGCAAAAAAATATATATATATATATATTCCTATGCGTTTTTTTACTCCTTACCAGGATTCTGCTGTCCCCCCTTTCTAAATTTGAAATGACTGTTTGACTTTTTTTTTCAGAACATCCACAAAGCTGCGACTATACAATGTATCACAAGAACCATCAAATAAATGTTCATGTCACTTTTCACTTTGATCATGTGCAAATCGCTTGCGTTCTTTTGATTCTTCGAAAATTTGTCTTTCTCAGTCATGATTAAAAGACTTGTCACAAAAAAACATCAGCGAAGGAGTCAGACAAATGCACAAAAATGCAGCAGCAAAAAGAAAATATAAATGACGCGTAAAGCAGACTCGTGATTGCAGGGTGTTTATCATGTAAGTAATGATCCCGAACTGTGTAAATTAAAACAACTAATTGCAAGGAATCATAAACAAACAGTTAAACTCTTAATAGCTACATTAAAGGTTTCTGTAGTAGAACGACACACTTCAGTTCGGGGTAATTTATTTTTAATAAAGAGAACTCCAGCCACAAAAGTTCTTTGTATTGTAAGAGTTAAAAACTGGACACTCCGGGGAGTCTGTACCGCTTGCGTTGCATTTCTGTAGATCACTGGCTAAAGTAGTAAATAAAGGTAAATTAAAATAATTAGTCCGACAGTAGTATGTTTACCAGTATTTCCACAATGAGTTCTCTAGTGTCAGGCTATTTAAAATGATAAATATATGTACCCGACACATTTGTGATTATTCACGTTTTGCTAGTCAAAACTTTATACTATAACCAATAATCATAATCCAAACCCAATTGTTTGAGAACCCTTAGGGTTGACTAAAATATAGAAATATGGACTTCCTTTGGCTTTATCCAACTTGCAATAAAAACTATGCCAACGAAGGGCGTCCGTTTGACTTTTCGGATGTATAAATACGCAGCCACGTCCGGTCGGAAAACAGGAACATTCAAACCGATGCATTGTGTTTTGAGAGAGTACTGAGATCTCTGCGGGCTATAGAACCGCTTGAATCAATTGTTTGATGGTCCGTATGTTTAATCTTAAAGGCAAAATTTCTGCCCTTATTCAATACATCTTTTTCAGTGATAGTCTAAATTTCCCGCTCTTTATACCTGTCTATACCACTGAACATGACATTTCCTATTGCTAATTGTTCCGGTCCTGAATATGAATGTGTATGACATAAACTTATCATTAGCTTCAGATAATTAGTTATTAGATGACAATAGGCTTAGCTTACAGTGAATCTTTCACAATTTGACTGTGACAAGGTTAGGTAACAGCTTTTAAAATGTATACTTGAAACAACCAACTTTCTTATAAAGAGAAAGGAAGCAAAATGACCCATTCGTTTTGTAGAAATTTCAATTTCTATATAAGTAGACGTCAGATATTTTACTTACACAAATATTTACACCCGACATTGTACACCAGCAAACATTCGATACATATTAATTACAAGATGGTATTGAATGACTTAAAGTAAATCATTAGGTTTTCTAATTAACGCTGCTCAAAAGCCGACTGTTTGTTTATTTAGAATCCCAAAGTAATCAGTAGGGCAGCAAGGTGCAACGATATCCATGTGTCCGGCTTACTAAATACACAATTTCCATTTCATGCTTGTTGTTTTAGTCGGTACTAAATTAAGCTTCCGCTGAAATATTTCTATGTTGTTGAAATATCAAAGAATAGAATATGCTATTGGAAACATCACGGGCAAACGTTTGTTTGTGTTAATACTGGAAGAGTAAAGGTTTATTATACATACCGCTGATAATTTTCTAAATATCCACACCAAATAGCAAACCAGAAATCGGTTAGTACCTTTACTAAATACCAAATGCTTATAATGAAAATATTAATATTGAATAAGTCTTTCCATATATCAAAGCACAAGCTTTACACGAGATATAGATTTCAAAATACGGGAGAAATTAAACAATTATGTACAAAAATGTATCCGAAATCTAAATTTTCTGATGTATTGTTTTTACACATGAAATCGACAATATTTGTAAATGATTGATACTTTATATAAATCATATATATATTCATGACTGAAGTGATGGAATTACAATTTTCGGATTTCACATTTGATAACTTCTTTTTAAAAATCATGGAACAAAAAGTTTTCCTGTACACAAAGGGGTGCTGAGTCAATATTTTTGCCTGTGAAATTGTCTTGCTAATCATTATTGATTATTTAAGTTTAAGTTTAATGAATGATAGTATGCTAGAAAATATAAGTATTAGAAATTTTTATCTTCTTTGCAAATTTTTATTTTATTTTCAAAAAAATGATTTTAGAACAAAGTATAACAAGCGAGGTATTCAAATACTGACTGTACGAAATTTCTGATATTTTGAAAGTTCGACCTGAACGAAAATTAAATGACAGAATTTTAGAAAATGAAACATTAAAAGTTAAATCTAAGATATGCTGACAGTGGCGTAGCTTCCCTTCTGCTTATACCGAGGCAGGGGGTCAGGGGGCGCACCTGAAGCTATATAGGTTTTTACAATTTGAACAAGAAAAAATCGTTAAAAATAGTTGCTAGCCTATTCAATGTTATTTCATCATATTAATGTTAATTATATGCCGTACTATCTAAACGTAAAGCTATAACAATGACAAAATACGTGAAGGTATCACATTAGACAACCAATGAAAAGTCAGTTTCCTGACTTGCTAGCAGTTCAAAAGCAGGAACATATATATTGACATACTGTTCCCAGCAGAAAGCCAGCTCAAATGCCTAATGGCTCCCAATATATTTCCAAGCCGTAGTACACTCTAATAAAGTTGGCTGTACCTCACACGTCATATCACAAGAAATCATGACCTTGCTCAGTGGATAGAAGAAACCTGTACAAAATGTTGAAATACAGAAAGAAAAAAAAAACGCAAACATTAAGGCTTATTTGTACTAAGTTTTGTGGTGATCATTTATTTGGTCATAGGTCACGAATCAACGAATTATAGATAATCTGACCACAAAATGACAGCTGGATTGAACAAACGAATTTCAGGATAAACTAGGAGAAAAACATATGCTTCATGTAAAGTGTAGCACGGCACTTGTTTTAGTGGTGTATTCCTTCGAAGGTCTTGAAATTACATATTGAATGATTTTTAACTTTTTTTTTCATTCACGATGAACATGACAACCGGCGAATAACTAACATTTACTTTATTCTGAAGTCTTGGTTGATTTTTTTATATATATAAACTGACATTATGTATTAACTAACAGACATATTTCTCTGGAATTAGTGATTCCTTTAAACATTTTAAATTCCCTGCTTGTGAAAACGTACTATGAATTTAAAATAGCGAGAATAAAACTTGAAAACCACAACATATAAATTATTTTCTGTGCACTATAATATATAAATGCATATTTTGTTTTGTTTAGTACCAAAGTCAATGTACATAGTCGTAGGGGAACATGTCAACGGTTATAAATGAGGGTTTGCGGAATGCTTAGAATGGGATTATCAAATATTTATTTTTTAATCATTGTCTCCCATAATTTGATTTTCCTTATTTTACAATTTAGCACCATTTTAAATCCATATTCTTTTAAATTTAAATTAATTTCAGGGCCGATTTTTCTGTTTTCTTGAAACCTCAAGCCCTCATATACTTGAAATTATTCTGACACAAAATTAACTTATTGACCTAATTCAATGGTAAAGTGATTTGATCGGATGACTCGTGAGTTGGATCCTCATCTATTCTACTCACTGTTTTCGCTTGTTATGGGGTAAGACAAAATAAATCTGTTGTCGATTTCCTTTTAATCTGACAAACTTGAATTACAGAAAACTACCGTAAAGGGTATTTCCAAATAGAGGAGGGAAAATTAATTCAAATGTTCCCGTAAGTCTTGAATAATTCGTAAAGGGTATGAATCAATAACCGCGCCAACAAGACATACCAAGTGGCTACATTATTGTTTAGTAGTTATTGTTTGCTGCAATAATCATTTAAAAGAAAATACAGTGAAGGAAAATATATTTTTTTTACTGAGGCAACTGCCTCGGTTGCCTCAACGTAAGCTACGCCCCTGGCTGACAGATATAAGAAAAGAAAATTGCATTACTGTTTTCATTAATATGCTGCATTACAAAAAAGATATATTTACAGTATTTTTTTTAATCAAACTATTAGAGTTATCTCCCCCTTAAACGCGGTCTTTAATAAAGTTTGGAATCAATAAACACATTTTATGCATTTGATTATTTTAAATATAATATTGTGATAATTTCAAATGAAAAAGCTCACCAATAAATCGTATTTATGCACAATTTGTTTTTGAATTAATTACAAATATCCAATATTTTGCGGTTATTTTGGTATTACAGCATAATCCCATATTTCATCTATTCAAAATTATACGCTTTACATGCATAAAGGTGCACGTGCAAGATCATTTATCATTCATGTTTTTTAAGTCGCTTTTATAAGAAATTGAGGGTGAATTTATAAATAAAGTATAAAATGTGTTATATTCATCTTGACCTATAAGTTGATAAAGGGATTTTCTGAATAATTTTACAAAAAATTATATACTTATATACTTAAATTAAGTATGATACTAAATGTGAAAACGTTAGCAACCTAGTCACGAAAAAAAAAGTAACAAATGACCTCAATTGTCGAGTGTTTGCTAAACAGTTGACAAATTTTGTGGTAAGATTCTGAAATGTAACCAAGTTTGTTTACCCAGTAACAAGCTCTAATGTGAAAGTGTGACCACTGTATACTTAAAGAGTATATACGATACTGATGTTTAGTACCAAACATTCATATTTAGCAAAGGAGATGGTGGCCAAATAATCACACATAACGATATTTTGATAGCCTATTATTGTTAAACAAATTCTTTAAACTTTTGGTTATTTAAAAACAAAAACAATGTTCCCAATTGTATATATATTTACACGGAAGTACGCCCCTTGTATACCCATGACAACCCCTGTTTTTATTGTACATTCTAAAGGATGCACTTTACGAAACAACTTGGAGATAAGAATTTTATTATAGTTGTTAACGAACTCATATTAACTGAGTGCACGTTTTACATCTAGGGCAAATCGTCTAACATTGAATTGAAAAGTCTGAATTCAGTTAATATGGTGTATAGGAAATTAGTTTCCAAAACAGAAAAAAGATAAGAACAATCTGCTTTAGCCAAAAAAAATAAAAGTTTTCAATGCAGTGCGAGTATATAGTTTCTAGGCCATTGTAAAGCAGAACCTAGAGTAAAACCAACACTACTAAACACGCTGTTATAACTGCCACTATATATAAACATGATAATATATTGGTAAATAGAATGGGTTACATTTAAGTATTTTTCCCTTTCACTTAGATGGTGACAG
Source organism: Mytilus edulis (assembly GCF_963676685.1). Taxonomy (NCBI): domain Eukaryota; kingdom Metazoa; phylum Mollusca; class Bivalvia; order Mytilida; family Mytilidae; genus Mytilus; species Mytilus edulis. The sequence continues at coordinate 82,558,182 of NC_092345.1, read as the reverse complement.
AAAGCCATCAACAGAAAAAAGCATTTAACAGATGTATTTATAGTATGTAAAAGGCAATTAAACATTTCAATAAAATTTTGACCTTTGTACAAAAAACAAGAATTATTTCACAGAAACAACACAAAAGACTGTTATCTACATGTACTTTACACCGTATTATAAATATAAAATCTCGTAACGTTGAACATATAATCTCCTGCAAGCAAAACTGCATTTTCAAAAAAAATTAAAATAATAAGTGTAAAGGCACGGCATCAAAGCTCTGTGTCTTTGCTTTAAGATTTTTGAAATAACACAATGCCCTATTTCTTAACAGTAAACAAAATATAGTGAACATCAAAAGATGTATGGCTCAAAATTTCAATACAGGTGATATTGGATACAATTTTATGCATTTTTCACACAATAGGAATAATAAAGACTTTCATTTCAAAAAGCAAAACAGTTCTGATAATTAAAGTAAAGTATATATATCATTGTTTTCCCTAATTCAAATTGATTCATGTTGGTTACGATGGCTTTCGTAAATGTTTCGTAAAAACATGGACATGGAGGAATAACTATCAAAATTGTCTTCAAAAGTAATGGCAATAGCGAGTATTCAATGTTTGATGTCATAATGTTTAAATACATGATTGTCGAAAAATCTTAATCTTTTCCAATTTTCCCCATGCAAGTGAAACAAATAAAGGGTTGCAGTTTAAATCTATTACATTTGATATTGGAAAAGGGTGTGATAACATATTCTGTTATTCTTATACTTCTTCTTAGATATATCTTAATAACAATCACTTCAAAAGACATATATTGGTCCTAAAACCGCTTTCATTAAACTGGCTATATACTGCCCATCTCTAACAGATACGCTTAAAAGTCGTAAAATTGTTTGGTAAAGATGTAATATATCTATACAAAATCAAGGCAAAAAAACATATGCTATAGGAAAATAAAAAATGCGGTGTGGTAATTATAAAATATAACGGAAATCTATAGATGCAGAGGATAAATGTATATTTCAATTTTAAACGAAGTGATTGCTCTGCAATTCCAAGAAAATTACCAATATATTTTACGGCTTAATATTTAAACAAAATCGTGTCTTTGGAATAAACCATGAGTAAACCGCAAACAGATAATTAAACTCAAAACATTAAAGAGTATGTAAAAGCCTCGGTCTGAAGCGAAAAACGTCGATAAGACACACATTAGTTAATAAAAGTTCAAACAATAACCAGGATCGAGTACCACAAACCCCACATAAAACTTCCGTTGTTTAAGTATGATGCGTTAATAAAATCACATTTGGTGGTGAATGAGCAGTTTATTAAACGGCCGTGTAGGTTACAAATAAGGGGTTTTATGATGTAAATTGTCTGTTAATTGTTGAAATTATAAATGTTGAAATTTTGAATCAAAGTTACCCACATCTTCAAATAAAGTTACGAATGTCTGCTTAGTTTCGATCAAAAAGTTACGGACGTCTTGTGCTTTTTTTAAAGTTGGCCTTGCGCTTTAGTGAACTCTAAATTAATAAATTTATGGTAATTGTTAGTGATTTCTTTATTAAAGAATCCTATAAATATTTACATTCTGCATGAAAAACGTTGCAAAAGGTAGATTTTGTATGCATTAAATATCAACGAGTTCAGAGTCCGCCATCTTGGGCTGTGGGTAACTTAAGTTACCCACAGCCGTTTAAGCACAGTGTCAATGAAACAGTTTAGAATTTGAATATCAAACTGTCTTGATTTGTTCTTTAATGGATTTAAACGATATATATGTCTTCGTAAACTCAAAGTGTTGTTCAGAACTACACATTGATACCAAGGACTGAGTATTATATATTGTAGATTACATCTGTTTGTAAAGTTTCGCAACTTGGGAGATTCGACCAAGAACCTAAACAGAATACGTAACTGAAGGATATGCATTGCTTCCGGTCAAACTAATTTGTGTCCTTCTTAGTCAACTTTTTTACGAAAAGTAAAAAGTCAAAATGTTTTTCAAAGTTTCATTTTTGCCATTTATAATTTAGTTACGAAATTAGACACAATGATGCTTTAATTCGTTATAGATAGAATTACTCTATTTGAAAATGAGATTGGTTAGGAAAATTGACCGCTTGGGTTCAAAATTCTCAATAACATTTTATCACACGGAAAACTTTTTTTTAATAATCAACGATAGCTATAACGTATAACTAATATTTGTTGCATTTCCTTATAAATTGCCCAGAATCAATGTCTACTTAAATAGAATTTTACGCATTAAAAAGGTATCCCTTGTATCTGAGAAATAGAATTTTACACATTAAAAAGGTATCCCTTGTATCTGAGTAATAAAACTGGGCCTGTATGCATTGATATTTTTTATTGTGTTCCGAGGGGATATTCCTGTAAGACATATTTTCAAATTTGGAATAGTTACAAGTATAATTATTTTATAATTATATATTTTATTTTGAATAATTGTTCGTTACTTTGGTTCTTATGCTTCTTACAATTTAAATTCTGTCTTGAATAGCTAATAATCACATAGCATAATACATGATCATTTAAATAATAGGCGTTAACAAAATATTATTAAGCTCCTCCCATATGTTGACATAGAATCACGTGTAGTCAAAAGTGATAGTTCCTAATGATTATTTATTTACACATTCCATAAAATGATACCCGCCAGTTAATCGCACTTCATTATAAGATATAATGCATGCTGATCCTATCATATCTGTACACCAGTGACTGAATAAAGTTTGGAAAGTGAATTAGATTTTTCTGATTGGAATTATTTTGAATATTATTGAACTTTTACATTTTACGTTCTAAATGTTGATGAACAGGGAAATTACTGACAACAAACAGTCAATGTGTTCTGAAAGTAATAGAAATTTGTGGGAAAACGAAAGTGAAGATGAGGATATTGACATTGAAGATATACCGGGATCTCCCGGCCAGTCCGAATATGATTCTTCTCACAATTCGTCTTTTGAGCATTCGACTTCTGAAACGTTTAACGAAGACGGTATAAATGAAAATGGAAAGCAAACAGATTCTGAAAGTGTGACAGAAAACAGTAGTACAGGACATAAGAAACGATCGAATCTCGTAAAACCGCCATACTCATATATTGCTTTAATAACTATGGCAGTTCTTCAGTCACCTAGGAAAAGATTGACCCTGTCGGGGATTTGTGAATTTATCATGGGACGATTTCCGTACTACAGAGAAAAGTTTCCAGCATGGCAAAACAGCATTCGCCATAATTTATCTTTAAATGACTGTTTTATAAAAATCCCAAGAGAACCCGGAAATCCCGGTAAAGGAAATTACTGGAGCCTAGATCCTCGCTCAGAAGATATGTTTGATAACGGAAGCTTTCTCAGGAGACGGAAACGATTTAAACGTCCGTCATTAGAGATGATGCAGCAATCAACAGCATTTGCTCATTCTCCGTATTTTCATCATCATCACCACCACGGATTATTCTCGCCACACGCACCACATCCGTCAGTAATTGGAACAGGTATACCGTATCCGTATCTGTCACCAATGATGACACCACATCATCACCTTTTACAGCAGGAGGTCACCACAAGAACTCCGCTACCTCCCATATCATTACCAGTAAGGGAGAGAGGACATTCACCGTCTCCCAAGGTAATAAATTCTAGTCCGCCAGCAACTAAAGCAGACTTTTCGATTGACAAAATAATTGGTAATACGGAAACGCAGAAAGCGCAGAAAGTGCCGACAACATCCTCATTTAGACCTCCATTATCGGGACTTCCCCATATGTCATCGATACCACAGTTTAGGCAAGGTGACAATGACATTTCTAAACTAAACAACGCAACCTACCTGGCACAACTTCAAGCTGCACTAACACAAATGAACTCGATAGACATTGAAAAGTATAGAAAATATCTACAAATATATGGTATGAATGGATGGCCCGTGTAATGTTAAAATACTTCTAATTTTATGTTATATATTTATTTATTATCAGTTCATGTAAGTACTGTTTATTTATCGTTGTGTTTCATTCCGTTATTGAATGTGTTGTTAATCAGCTAACGACCAAAGAGACTTCAGGGACATATTTCATGTAATTACCTTTTATTGGAAATTATATGTCATAAAGGGTAATGAAAGTAAACGTTTTTGTTTTTTTCTTCTTTATATATTGTTACCGACACTGTATTCCTCCTTCAGTATATAAGAATTCGTACAAAATGACTATAGAGGTTTCGCCAGTTTTTTGGGGAAACAATGGCAATTTATTGTTAAAAATATGAATACAACGAAACAAATCAACGACACACACGCACAACACGGGTCAATTCAAGGTTATTAACCACAACACACACAAGCATATTTAGGATAACAAATGTCTTTAACAATATACAAATGCTTGTACGAAATGTGATTTTTATTATTTTTAAATATGATGATGATGTTGATGACAATAACTTGAACTACTAAAATCATAAAATTTATTTAGTGATTTGTAAAGTGTGGAACTTTTACACAAGAAATAATTATGTCAGTATGGAATAAAAAGCTGTAGATACATTTTTCTTACAAAACTGATAATATTTTAGCTGAACATTTCTTGCATACATAAAGAAAAACACAAAAACATATCTTCTTTAAACTTTCGGATTTGGATTAGGTCATATTACCAAATCCAACGTTTCTTTTAAATATAACTGCTATGTTAAATTAATCCAAGTTAAACTTGAACAATTTATCAATGAAAATATTTTGAAAAGGTACTAATTATTATGTAAAAGTGGTTTATTATAATTTAAAAATATAAATCTGATTTTGATAAATTCATAAATTCAATCGTATTAAAGTTTCTTTCAATTGAAAATTATTGTGAAAGGTGTCTTTATAAGTAAACAAATAGTCAGCGATTGTAAATCTTCATAATCAGCTTAGATAAATCAGATGTAAGCCTAATGTTAGCTTATTTACTTGTTTTATTACGATTCTATGTTAAAATATGAAGTAAAATTGAATGAAATCTAAGCATCAACACATCAGAAATAAATATGAAATAAAAATTGTAATCGAAGAATGAAATTTATCAATTATCTTAAAAGTATAAAAAACGACTGGCTGAATTTGATAAAAACGAAAACATTGTAACTTTTGTAACAATATATTATGGTTATTAAATTATATTGTTGAACTTGTACTGCTTCTTCCAGTGAAAAAACTGGCCTATTAATGTCGATATATCTATTGTTTTATCTTTTTTTTTTAAACTATTCTCTGTTCGATTTAAAACATTTTTTTTATTATTCAAATTTTCCATCGCTGAATATTTGCGGTAGAGTACAAACACGAATCTCACGCAACGTTAAGATGTGTGATAAGTAAGAAAGACAATAACTTTAAGAGGATTTGAATTAAACACTTTATTGCACAATTATTATCCGTTTAAGGATTAACCAGATTTAAAATTTAACTTTTTATAAAAATTAATCTCTTTATGAAAATGTTAAATAAATAATTTTGATTGCTTAATTCTATCATGATAATTATTAAACTAATAAGTCTTTATTATATACTACTAAGTCTTTCAATTAAACACAACTGTAAAGATTAATGTACTGAATTGGAAGATCCATGATATAATAATAATATAAACTCGATTATATATAACTGGGTAACATGAGATTTTTGAATAACTAATATGTATAGACTGGGTTAATAATTCTTTTATTTTTTTGATGGAAAGCCGCTTAGTGGTATAATATAACAAAACAACAATAATACATATTTTAACAAAAATAGTACAAACAAACAACCAAAATAATAACCAATGAAAATGTAATACCAAAGTCATACAAGTAATTTTTTTCTGCAACGGAAAATTTATAGAAGAGAGGCGAAATGTACCAGGGGGACATTCAAACTCTTTAAGTCGAAAATAAACAGACAGCGCCATGGCTAAAACGAAAAATGACCAACTGACAAACAAAAGTACACTCAACACAACATTAAAAACTAAATACTGGGCAACACAAACTCCACCAAAAACTAATATAAAATAGAAATTCATCACAATAAGAAATGTCGATTCAAGCCTTAGTATACCCATTTGAATTGTATATATATATATATAAATTAAAATCACAAAAATACTGAACTCCGGACAAAATCAAAATCAAAAGCCCAAACACATCAAACGAATGGACAACAACATGGCTCAGATGTTTCAATCAGATGTTCAGCATATATATATACAACCTTGCAGACTTTCTGAAATTACCAGTATTAAAGAATATCATCAACATATATAATATCCAAAGTCTTCTTAGGTATGATTTTCGTATGCCGTGCTCAAATTTAAACAGGCAATAATTCGAAATTGAACCGAACAAAAACTAATCTAGCAAACAGAAGAAAATAAGAAAATGATGTTTAATAGCCAAAGAGAAAACTATCCTAGGTACCACTAAAATGGCGAGCATGAAAACAACTATACATATTACCGAATGTCCTTCAACAATGAACAAACTATTTTGAGAATATCGATTTATGAACAAAGGTATAAGCTAAACTTGTGACAACTTGTAATAGACAATTCAACCAGCGACAAGTATCATGAGTAGAAAAATAAAGGATGTAGGGTATCATTCATGACACAGTCCATACAGCAACAAAAAAAAAGGAACAGTGCTATGCCTATATACATACATCTTAAACATCTTACTTTGTATAACAGAATTTAAAATTTACATCTGGGTGTTTATTAGAAAGAGGCAAACAAGCGACGTATGTATATGTGACAGTGCCATTCAAGTTAAAACACAGTACACAGTAAAGTACACAGTAAAAGTTTGAAATTAAAGTACACAGTAAACATATACTTTTCATTGTATTAGTAAAATAAAACTTAATTTTCTGTATTTAGTCATGATAAATGTTTTTTGTGGGTCGGATGAAAAGCTATTTCAGCGGAACAACTCATTCTTTTTGAATTTTCATGATGTCCTATGATACCTTTTAAATGTTCGAACTTTTTGCAAAATTATATCACAAGAAACATGACTTATTTACACCAGTAATTTAACAAATATAATCTGAAAAAAAAAATACTTCACCAAGATGCATGAATTTATTGATCAGTAGACATATATGAACGATCTATCTAAATTACAAGGTAATGCTGTTGGTTACAGAGTTCCAAATTATACATATGTTGATCAGTACATGCAGTATCATGCAGTAGGACTGTTTAGTGAAAAAATTAACCGAGATGCAAAACTTCAACGGTCTCTTAATTGTGCACTGTAGCCAACTTCTGAAGCAAGACTGTCGGAAAGAACTTTCCCGAAGTCCCGATAGCTGATTTTATGAGCCTAGGTCCTTGTTTAGATACTCGTTTAAATGTTGCTGATTGAACTTGACGCTAAAACGAGAAATATACTGATGAATTATTATTCCTAAGCAATTAAAAAGTTAATTTTTCTAAGTGATGGAATGGGCCTATTTAAAAATCTTCAAGGGGTGTTCGACTTTAACAAATGCAGTAAACCGAATTTGTGAAAGATAACGGTCTAAATATCAGGATATGAATGAGCCAGTAACTAACAAGTCGCTGTATTTCAAAAATGCCACAATACATGTATAAAGCCAAAGCCAGCCATGATGCGACAAAAAACGTTCTCAATACAGAAAATTTGTGTTCTCTTTAAATATAAATTCCACGTAATATGTTTTAAACAAACAATTCATATGTGCAGCTTGATTTTGAATTTCCGTGAATGATGCTTTTATCTCATATTTCAGATTGTCTGCATTCAATTTGGTCGTTCTTTGTTACTGGACATAAACAAACTGAAGCAGATATTAGACTTGGCAACTACATAAACAAACATCCTGGGAAAATCATTCGATTTAGTTGGATTTTCTCTCCTGGATTTACCTCAGCATAATGTACGACATCAAGTGAAATACGGCTCATAAACGTCCGTCTATCAAGGCTTTCAAGTCTAGAATATAGCCAGTTTTAACCATCTATATCTAGTTAAAAAATTTCAGGTTCTTGTACAAAGTACTAGACTGACCCTATTTACGATTATTTTTATTAGTCGTGACTTTAACAGTTGGTAACACCATGTTGTGGCAATATTGCTGTAATATGACTAACTTATCTCTCGGAAAACAATCAGCCTCAAGTTCTGACGTTGTCACTAGCTTAAACAAACATTGTCCTAGCAAGTTTTATGAGTTTTTATGATAGCTATTTCAGATTTCATAGTGAATAAATCAAGGGTGTAATTTGCCTCAAACGACACTACAAAATACAGCTAAGGTTATTGTCTGTTTGTATAAGCATTGAAATGTTGTTTTGAAGAAGGCTAATACGGCAATATTGTTCCGAACACCTTGGAGATTGTTAATAACTGGCTGTCAGTCCCGTATTTGATGTTGATTTGTGAGGAAAAATAATTTCCAATAGTTATATCTGAGTGTTGTGTTAAATAAAATAAATAGCGATTAGTTTGTGATAAGAAGTTGTTTTATTGCAGATTTGTGGACATTCCCACTTCACATCAAAGTTGTAATAAGCGACGCTTTTATATAGGGAATGAAAAGATATTTTAAATTAAATCTAAGGAATATTTATTGTTTTATAACATCCTGACACATAAGTGTCTATAAATATTTTCTTTTAGTAATTTCAAGTTCAAATAAAGATAGGTAAGTCATCAACGACTCTTTCTTCTTACCGAAACTTTGAATGTAAAAGATTGAAAGCGATACAAATCTTCTTCTTTTTCTAAATAAATGAATCTTGCTTTAAATGTAATAAAGGTTCTAAGACATGTTTTACTAAATATCTTTTCAAAACGTAAATGCAAATTAAACAGATTAGATATGCACTTCGTATTTGTACCAGCTGACAAAGAAGACAACACTATTGGTGTTTATTGTAATCATACCATATAAGATTTCCTCACGCGGAATAAAAGAACTGTAAATGCGCATTTCACAAAGTGTCCCTTAATTATCATGATTTTTCTAAATAAATGAATGAAATTTCCTCAGAGCTGTCAAAGTTTATAAAAATCGTTACCCTTGCCTTAATATATTACACTGAATCTGTATAGTATTCGTTCTATTGTTGATCATTTCCTTAATAAGTTATTATAATATATCTTATACTTTGACGGTGCTGCTATATCTCTATATTCCAAAATTTAAAGTTCGGCTTTGTTTTCATTATTTGTGTCTTTGTATTCAATTATTTATCAAACACTATTTCAACAAGGACATATGCATGGTGTAGTTTGAAAAAATAAATTTAGTACTCAGTCTGCCTTATAAACTTGGGGGAAATGTGAACTTTCACATTATGTAGACTATTGTTCATGTTGAAGTCCTATGGTAATTACATCTTGATGTACTCGTGTATGAAAAAAAGTGTTGCTGTCGATATTAGCGCTTGCCCAAAACCTTCATTCATACATCATATCGTCATTTGTACAGATGATAATGAATAAGACTAGTATTTCTCTCATTTGCAATCATACCACATCTCCTTTTTTATAGTAGTATTGCATTTTTGTTACTGATTTTTCAAAACTCTAATTATTATGTTTATATATATATATATATCTTTAAAAAAAAACTAGAAATATACTGTCTCTAATCTATATAAATGGACCAGATATAAAAATAACATGTTTACATTGATTTCTTCTCTGCAGTTACACATCCCATATATATAGTGTCTCATAAGTCAGTATTTATGGCTGGATATTGATTGTTTTATGTGTAAATATTATAATTGTTGTATATGTTTGATGACAATCAATATGTGACACTTTAATAAACAAATTTATTATTATTATTTATATATAAAATAAAGAAAAAATTACAAAGATAAACAAGTTTGTAAATTGTGTTCTTTAAATTAAATTTGGAGATGAAATTCATTTTCTGGTGGAAAATTCAGCATTCGGACAAAAACAACAAGTTATGTTTGATTCTGTTTTAAAGAATGTAATAATTTCAATAATCTGAAATCTGTAAGCCAAAGCATTGTTTTCTCTTTCCATGTTTCAATGTCTTACACATTTATTTTATTTCAGAATTCATGTAAAGCATTACATAATAAGTGTAGAAGCAGAAGTAACAAATATAGAGGTGATATTTTCAGTTACAGGGGATAGGGATAGAACTGTTGAAAATTTTCAAACCATATAGATGCCAGAGATTTTTTTAAGAAAGACAAACCCAAATTGTATTGTTGATCAATTAAATTTTCATTAACTTTGGTTAAATATAAAGATGTCATTCGTTGCAAAATAAAAGAAACATTGTTTAAATCTAATATATCAACCGCAATTATATGTAGCGCTAAAATTTATGTTAGTTCTCAGTATTTATTGTAAATGTGTGAAAAGAAAATGTTGAAAACGTAGTAAGTTTAATTTATTCAAATTCGACCTGGTTTCGAACAATTTTCTGAGTGTAGCCCCTTTACAGTGGAATCCGTAGCCCTAATAAAACCAAAAACCTTTCAACAACAGATTTCTTAAAACGCTAACAGCTGTACCTCAGAAAGTCCTGGGCAATGCTGAAAATAACTCGTGTACAGAATTTCAATATAGAAAAGAATCTTTTTTTTTTGTTTTTCAAACCGTTAAAAAGAAAATTAAAATTAATCCAAAAAATTAACAATTTACAATGATTTAACATATATAAGATATAAAAAAAATAAGCAAGACACAATGATTTAGCATTATATACCACCATTATGTTTATTAATCCTGTCTTGGTTTGTTGACATTCCAAACAGAACCAAAAGAACAGACACATTATACCAACGGAGCGTGATAATAGATATTTTGACAGTTGTCGGGTCATCTTTAACTGCACTTTACACAGATTTCATGTCAAAAGTGTGTGGTAATTGACAAGAATGTTTTCTACTGTTTATGAAAACATATTATCTTCCAATTAGTAGCGCACTACATTATCTTTTAATTTCCTTTTGGATATTAACCGAAACCTTTCAACTCTATACTCAAATATTGTTGTTAATACTTTATACATTAAGTTAAGCGAATACCGTTACTACTTAGAAAATAAGATAACATACAAATGTCTCATCTGATCTTTAAGCACACTTTATTTTGACATTTTCTCTCCTTTTTAGTAAAGTTAATGTACAAAACATTATTGCAAAGAAACCCTATTTTATAATTTTTGTACTCGTCTTGATGTTGTAATCATAGTTAGAATATATTTACGGATGTGTCCGTATTTTATACTATAAATTTTGAAAGTAAGTCTTCACTTTGTTCAGAAAAGAAATGCCGTTAAAAGGATTCAAATTATAATATTTATGATAGGCGAAATAGAAAACGAGTATGATTGCTCTAAAATATGACCACCCTTAACTCATATGGCTAGTTTCAAATGCAAAATTATGATAAAAAGAACAAAAAAATATGTAAAAATATGTGCGAAATGCATGTTTTGAAAATATTTCTTCAATGTAACTTTGAATTTTATTTATTGAGTATAAGCCGTTTTGACATTAAAATATGAACCCGTTTACTTTATATCTTTCCCAATATATTACCCGCCTTTCTGGGAGGCGATACCAGAAGATTATACACTCAGTGGTGGGGATTATTAAACTGTTACTTTACAACTGTGATAAGATAAACACAGAAAAGAAAATATTTTGAAACGGATACCTTTTAGCGATTAGTGAGATTAGAAGGTGAGAACTAGACACTTTGAAGATCCCGGTTTAATTGTTACGTTCCTGGTTTTTACCATGTCCTGTGTACTAGCAACCAAAACTATAGGATACAACCCACTGATACAAGACGTTTGAAGTCATTCAACCAAATTGTTTCTTCTTTTCAATTTCTTTCATGCTTTTTAAGTCATAAATAACATTTAATAAGGTTGCTTCTCTTTGACTTATTGGACAGTAACCTGATAGTCTGATTGCATAAAATTGTATAACATACATTTCAGAGGATAACATTATGCATTCCAACTGTATGTATAGCATGTACAGGTTACAAAATTGCGATGCTGTTATCACAAAGACAGAAATGACCATGCTTGGAATATAGATTTGATGACATTATAGTATGTAATCCGCATAATCATTATAATACGGTAGTAATATATTACCTTAGCTGTATTTGGCAAAACTTATAGGAATGTTGGTCCTCAATACTCTTCAACTTCGTGCTTTTTTTTTTGCCTTTTTATTTATTTATTTTTTGATTCGAGCGTCACTGATGAGTCTTTTGTAGACGAAACGCGCGTCTGGCGTAAATACAAAATTTAATCCTGGTATCTATGATGAGTTTATTATTGATATAAACATTTGAGTCGGATTAAAAAAGGTCACAGCATCGTTATTTAAAATGTCCAAAACCAAATCTCTTGTGCATAATCATATATAGATACGGAGTAATGTAACCAACTTTTATCTACAAGTATTAACCAATACAGTAAAAAATGTTCGCGAAAACGAGGGGCGGAGGCAAAATTTCTAAGTGCTGACCTACACGAAATGGAAACTCGCTAATGTATGTACCAAAGTAAAAACCATCTTATTACCTAAATTTGTGTCCTAAACTTAAAAAAGAAATCAGACATATCATAAGTTTCGACATGATTTATAAATCAAATCATGACTAAAAAATGTCCTACCATTATAGAGATTTCTTGGTCCTATATTATAAGACACATTCTATATAAACAGATCCCTTTGCATTTGATAAGTATTTTGACGGGTAAATCTCCGAAGGCTCTGAATAGATCCATCATTGTAAATTTGTAAAACTTTTGTGTGGTCAGTCTGTTCTTCGGTGCTAAAATATAGTATACACATTAACAACTCCAAATTTTTCGAGTTATTTATAAACCAAATGAAAAGTACAAAAATCTTTTATCACCGAGGTTTTTATATCATATGTCGGTGTACAAATTGTAATCAGGGATGGGTTTGATTACTTTAAAATGTAATCGATTAAATTACAATTACTTTGCTAATAAAATGTAATCGATTACATTACAATTACACCTTACGCCAAAAATGCGTCCTTTTGCGCCACTACTTTTTTATCCCAATGCTACGTTTGCACCACATGTTTTAAAATTACATGGTATCATTTGCGCCAATAATAAAACATACGATTGCGCCAATTAGAAGACAAATGACTTCCCAACTTCTTTATTCGGACTTGGAACCGGCAGTTTACGTTGCAAATGTTTCCTTTTCTTAATCATATCTTCTTCTTACTGCTGCTGCAGGGGTACTTCCCAATTTAATGTATGTAGTAGCTTGTAACTTCACTTTGTTGTCCAAAAACACAAACATTGAAGGTTGAAATGCATCAAACAGTTCATAATAACTCCTAATAGTAATTAAGCCCACACGCATGATGAGAACAAAGCACTACATGTCATCAACATATGTGGCTAAAACATAATCAGCAAAAGCTTTCTATTTTCTTCACTTTTGGTATATCTTTATTAAATTTGTTCTTTCTTTCTGTACATTGACTGCCTTATGCTTTTTATGCTCATCTTCATAGTGAAATATCTAATATAACTAAATATATATATAACATATGATACTTTTGAAGCCAAAAATAAGAATAAATATATATTAATCGTTAATAGTTATGATAGATATGTGTACAGGTAAATTGGCGCAAATGAGTTCCGAATATTGGCGCAATTGATACATTTGGAAATCAAAATTTAATTGGCGCAAATGATACCCCTGAAAAACAGTAATTGGCGCAAAAGGACTGCTGCCCTTTTTTTCTTTTAACATGCAATAGGTGAGCTTTGGTTTTAAAATTTGATTGTCTGGATTGCATTATCAATGAAGTTACTTTTAGTGGTCAATTGTCATTATTTGTTTGAATTTTTTTAATATTTGATGAAATTCAAAGCACACAAAAAAAGTCATCATAATATTTATGGAAAACAAAATATATTCAAATTGTCAAAAAATTAAATTCCATTTTGAGTCAAGTTGGCTCAGGCATTTATGTCGACCATCAAGGTAAAATTGGAACTAAATGTTTTCTGATTTTTAATTTCAATGTATTTTTATCAAAATATTAGGCAAACTTAAATGACATGGGAGTTATTATCAGAAGTGTTCAATCAAAGAACAAAAAATGCTTTTAAGGTATATTTTTTTTTATCATAAGTGCGCAATCTCACAATGAAACACTGGTAAGGCAAATTGCTGTTGTAAACTGTTAACAAAATAAAATGCTTCGTTTTACAATACTTGTTATGTAGATGATACAATTTATCACATTAACAAAGTCCCATTTAGTAAATGTTAGTTTCTGATTCATGATTTTTCATTCATGCTTTACATTTTCTTATTTTCATACTGTCTATCAATAACTATTTTCATATATATATATATATACAAAATTTGTAATCATCAAGTAATCATATGAATGTAATCCTAAAGTAATCTAAAAGTAATCATGATTACACCTGTTTTTTGCAATGTAATCGATTACATTACGATAACTTGTAATCAGAAATTGCATGATTACTGATTACATATGATAGCACTGCAAAATGTAATCGATTATAGCTGATTATGATTACTGATTACGATTACCCCATGCCTGATTGCAATGGTGTATAACTTATCATCATTTGTACAGATTTTTTGTACAAGTTATCAACAAAGTTGCAATTCAGGGCCTTCTGGTCTGGATACGTTGATACTTTTACATAAATGTATTTCAAAACTGATGCGTCCTAAACTTTTAGTTACGCGGGTTTTTAACTTTTTTCACGTCATTTCAAACTGTTGGTCACGAGCTTTCCATACTGATGGTTACGGGCATTCTAATCAAAATTTTAGTCTCCAGCGTTCTAAACTTTTGGTCACCGGTGTTCCAACCTGTTGGTCACGAGCATTCTTAATTGAGGAATGATAGGAACATATGTTGTACGAATATATCTGACGTGACTAAAATTATTACTGATGGACGAATTTTGAATCTTCTATAAATTAATTTATAATACATCTTATACATCTTATACATTGTAATGAGCTGCTGAAAATAATGGATTATTTTTACTGATGAAGAACTGAAATTTCGGCCATGAATAAAAGTTAAATATAGAATAAATGGTCTCGTTGACAACTACCACCAATATACTTGAAACTTCAAAAATTAGGTACTTGTATACTTGACAACTGTTTAAAGATTAGTTTGCCAATGATTGTTTACCTTTTTGACACACCTTTATTTATTACTTTATGACGTACTTCACTCTTTGAATAATAATGTTATCATAAATATCTAATGTTACCACAATTACGTACAAATCTAAATTCAATACAGGAAAATAAAAAGAAAATGGCGAGACACAGGCTGAAATATTGTCAAAACGAGGCAACAGAAAATCATTTTCAATGCAGATGCAGAAATTACTAAAGTGGCAACTGCGATTGTCCGGATACCGATATACTTTAACAAAAACTGTAACTTGAACAAACTTTTTTTTAAATAGCACATATGAGGATTTAAAGTACATGTATGTACAAATGCATGCAGCTTAAAACTATAGTTATATTTGGGTAGAAAACAAAACATTTTGTCGGCGCTCAATTTCACTGTGACCTCTTAGTAAGATCAAGTTACTTAGCACTTTTGTATAACCAAGAGAAACAATCTTAGAGATTTATTATTCTTTCTGTTCTACAGGTATTAGTTTGTACAAATCTACAAAATTTGTGGTTTAATACTCCATAGTTTGTCATTTGAAATTACAATGCCCTGAAAGTGTAGCATGTGTATGCTAGTATTTATAGTCTGCTTCACGAGATTATTGTTTTACAATTGAAGACATTTATTTATAAATATATTAAAAAAATGGAAAAACAAAGGCCACAGATTAATGATTACAAGCTTCGTACCAATAAGGTGTATAAATCAGATGTGGTGTTTCGCCAATAAAATAAAAAAGGGACCATATGAGTAAATGAAAGTTATTGGTTTGTGTGTAAAAATAAAATTGAAGATGAAAAAAATGTGTGTTTATCAATTTCATAAATCTATTATTTCGAATAAAAGAAAGTTTAAATCAATGATTCCTGTTGGGTTAAAATTACCTCGAATTTCAAAATTCGTTATCACCAATTGAAGAAACTCTTTGTAACAGAATTAGGAAATCCACGTAAATTATTTTATGAATCATTCTTACGAATTTTGGAATTTGCTTCGGTATAAATGTTATGCAGAATGTATGTCCATTGCCGAATTCTTTCAAATATATGATAATTTAAAAAAAAATATTTAGATATAGGTACTTATTTGACTTCAGCTTCATACGATTCAAATGTTTTATGTGTGATGTATATATGTATAGTTTTAATACGTATATATGCGATCACTCGTATAGAAAAATAAAAAGACTTTGCCATTGCCGGTTGTCAGTTTATTTTATTATTTATGAGTGTGAAAGTCCCTTTGGTATATCTTTCGCCTCTCTTTAGAAATGAAATAAAAGAGTTCAGAGTATATTTGTTACGTTTTACAAATAGGTTACCTTTCACATTATACTCTGTATAGCAGCAATAATTATTTCCTTGTGAGATCTGCAACAATTTCAATTTGAATATTCACTTTTTGTGTCATTAATAATGTGTTTCTTTAACGAAACATTTTAAACTGAATTAGCATTTAAAAAAATACTTTTTCAAAAGCAAGTGGAACGTAAAAAAAAAACGTTTTGCTCACTAAACTGTTTAAATAAACATTTAATTTTGCTGAACAAATATACAACTTGAACAACAAAAAGGGATAATAAAATGGAATTTACTCATAACAGTTTGTCATAACACAATGTAACGCCCTCTTAACACTGAGTAAATCAGCTAAGAGGAGGTGATTGCGGTCGGTGAAACAGATGAATGTTTATACAACCGTAATGCACTATATAGACAACTTTACATTTTTATTGAAATCTTTGTGTAGTATTGTATAACCTCATTAAAATTAACTATATGAGAAAATCATATTGGTAATGTGTTTACAGCATACATACTTCTCAAACTTAAAAGTAGGATCAAACTGAGTGGACGTCGAGTCTTGCATATCCAAAAAAAAATGAAAATAGTTTTGTCTTAGCTGCGGTATTTTACATCTGTGAGAAGGGGAAGAATGATATTCGTAATTGACTGAAGTGTTTAACTTAAATAAATTTATAAATTAAATTATCAGACGAATAATAACAACCACCATAAGAAAGTCGGGCTTCGATTATTAAATTTTGAATCATACTTAAAAACTAGTACATTGACAAATCTGCTTCATAATACATTCACAAACAAATTCAATGAAGAAATGATTAAAATGAATGACAACAGATGAAACTCAAAATCTATATAGAGCTGACCAAACTGGCCCTGAAAGCAGCCGTTGTGAAGGGCAGACTGCAATAAAACATCAAAATAGTCAACAAACCAAAACAAAACAACGCACAAACCAAGATGGCGGCCTACTAAAATGGCGTCTTTCACCTGTTCCTGACCACCAACTGCATAAATTTTTAAATCTCACCAAACGCCGAAGGTCACCGAGCAGACCGTGCAAGGGATGTAAATCCAGGCATGGTCGTTCAACACTTCCATCATTAACAAGTGATTGTGAGACCTGAGTTATAGTCTTATCCAAAAAGATATTTTTTTCTGAAGTCCTTACAGTTGAAATTAAATGTTAAACTTTCTTTAATCAGTTTATTGATTTGTTCTATAGAACTTCTGGGCTATTTTAAATCTCGGTCTATTTCACCACCATTCCCAATGTGAAATAATAATTGTTCTGAATAAACATTGAACGACAAAAGTCTTCCTATGTGACGTTTACATTTTCTGACGTCAGACACGCGTAGCAATGAATGTGTTTTTTAATTTGATGCTCTTTTGCTTTTTTTAAATGATTGTTTGTTTTGAGATTGTAACACAGTGATGACTGCTGTACTCATATTTTGACTTTTATTTCTTATGTCTGTTTTGTTCACGCATCGTTGTTAATGTAACGGAATTTGACAACTGTCATATAAGCGAGAGGTTAAGCGCGATAAAACCAGGTGCAATCCCAAACTTTCTACAGTACCAAGTCAGGAATATGACAGTTGTTGTCCACTCGTTTGATGTGTTTTGTCATTTGATTTTGCCATTTGATTAGGGACTTCACGATTGAATTTTCATCGGAGTTCAGTATTTTTGTGATTTTACTTTCTACATCTAAAGCTTAAAAACCGAAAACCAAATTAATTATATGATATGTAAAGGGGTATTTTGGATGTGTTTATTTAACATAGTAAATTATTTTCAACAGTTTTAATCACACACGAATATCGGAAAAATATATAAGTTTCTGTATTCTTAGTAAGAATTTGCAGGTCATTTGTTTTTATTTTAGCACCATTTACTATCAGGATATAGGTACAATTTTTAGGACATCAATCATTTACTTTGTTTACAGAAGTTTTTGGGGTCCCTTTACAGCATCACAAACTTCTGAATGAACACTATTATGTTGATAGATGGAGAAGTTGGTTTTTAATTTTTCAGTGACAAACATTACATGAATATCAGGATTGTAAATTGTTTTAAAATGTGATTGCTCTGCAAGCTGAGTTTGCATGCTCGCTGAAAAGGTAACAACACACAAGAATACATGTCATCTTATCTGGACACATTATTCTGACTTCAAGCCGCACAGTCTTTATTAATATTTCTTTACTGTTGTATATGCTTAGCGAAGAAGCGGAAAATATATTTTTAAAATGAATGATTTGTCGAATTGAGGCATTGAATCTGAAAGGATTCTCCCTGCTTTCGCAATATTATGCCATACCAGAGTCGTATTTATACTTATTCGTTTTTTTTCTACGACAGAATCACATGGGAATCGGCCAATGTCATATGTATATGCGAAATTGTGGGGACTTGTGTCAGTATTCAGGAGACATCGAGTAAAAACTTTTGAAATATTATCTAAAACAGCAATTCATGATAGTGTTATGCGAAATTTTTAGGCAAGCATAAAAAATAATTAAAACGTAATGTTTTGGACCATTTCGTCTCGTGTTGTTAAAAAACTAATTCAACATGCACGGATTAGCAGAAATTGTTGAAATTGAGTAATGAGCCTATTAAATTTTCATGCTTAATTAAAAATTAAACTTAGAAGTAAAACTGCTGTTCAGTTAATGTGACAAGGTTAATTGTCATGGCAACTGTAGATAATTTGTAAATTATGACACAGTTGTGTTCTGTTCTGCTTCAAGACAAGGAAAGTTACACACAAAACAGTCAACCTTATAATATATTGCAGTAGTAATTGTAAACAAAACTATTCCAGACATTTAAAAATATCACAGTTTCGGTGGATTTACAAAAAGAAGGAACATTGAAAAAGCTTATTAAACAATGATATTTTTCATCTTGAAAGTAGGTGTTAAGGACATTTCAAAGAATCGAATTCGTATTGAATTCATATCTTTGCCTCTAAAATATGCGTATTTCATAAACAAAAATATACAATAGACTTTATAAAATGGAAATTTTTTAAGTTAATAGATTCAATTAATATAATAATAATACCGTATAATTATTTTAGTACGTGATAATACAGATATGTATTCAAACTATAAGATAAAGTTATTCATGATGGATATGATGATGATGGCGACCTCCGCTGCTATCTTGAACATATTCAAACCGCGTTGCTTTTAATAATGTATTTCAATTATCAAAAGCAATACCAACCGTTAACTTACAATAAATGCATGTAAAATATTTTGTTTATAATAGATTTTATTTAGACTTTTGATCAGAACCACCATTTATCAAAGTAAATGATCGGAAAGGTATTTGTTTTACATCTGATTATTTTTCTATTCAAGATAGCTTGACAAAAATAGTTGCTGTCTAATACACATATTTTCATTCCTTTATTTACGATTTTCATGACAAAATAACGTTCAGGACAGATGTTATGAACTGTTCAAATCAGAGCCCCGGCTGTAAATAGGCGTGAAATTAATTTATCAGTGTAAAACTATTTAAACAACCACTTCCCAATCTGTATGTATTGCATTTTGTTGTCCGAAAATTCACTGAATATATAAATTGCTTTAGTGTTGGGGGCGTTTATTATGGGCGGAGAAAGAATATTGCAAGTCACGCCCCATTTTGTAATATTCATTTTCGATTTTACTTGTGTTTGAAATCTTTTCTCGGTATCAGAGACGTATTATATGTCTCTGTAGGTATTAAATTAGATAGTACGATATAAATTCTGTTGTATAGTTATTATCTGATAAAAAGATCAATTCTAGCTGAATACAAGACAAGACAAAAAGACTAGTCCTAAAATATCACAAAACGCCTTATTTTCAGGTAACTTTTATTTTGTACTGTGTCGTATGTGATCATTTTCAATTGAATGTGAACAATCATTAGTATGAAAAAACGAAAATCCTACAGCCAATAACTTATGAATAATAAATAATTATATAACTGTTTACATACTTTAAAATATCAATCAATAAGATATAAAAAAATAGTATATCATATCATACGTAAAAATTGAACGAATTGAGTCTTACAAATTTTCATTTGCCCGGTTTAACTGATAAATTTCAAAGGTTGCATATAAAGTGAGTGGAGGATATTTGCATGTAACGTAGAAATTAGCATCAATAACGTTTTGGTTTCCGTGAACCCTATCAATAAGTGTTTACACATCTACCCTCTTATGAGCTTACTGTCTTCCATAAATCTGTCAAAAGCCAATAAACCTCAGTAAAATTACTTAATATGAAGTGGTAAATCAATAATATTTCACATATCATAACATGTTTATCAAAGTGACAACCAGCCATAGTCTTGCAAACGTAATAATTTGTTTACTATATTTTGTAGTGGATTAAATATATTAATCAGTTTATTTACGCAATTCAAGAATTCTAGTTAAATCTGACTGACTTATATGTAAAGTGAGTTCTTGAAACATTATCCAAGTACGATATTATAAAGGGAAAATGATAAATACCTTATACCCTTAGTCTATTAGGGTATACGTGATCTTATAGGGGCTTATTACAATAAATCATGTATTGTTTATATATATACAATTCCTCGAATCTGAACAATACGGCGAGCATAATGGTATTAAATCAGATTCATACCAATTCATTTTATTTACGTCCCACCTACACACTACAATCATAAAAGATCTTATATACGTAAGCGAACCTGTACAGAGTTGAGAGAAGATAACAATGAAAACAGCATGTTTATAAATTAATAAATATTTTAAAAACATGAAAAGCAAAAAAAACACATCAAATGTATAAACAAAACGATCTTATATAGAACTATCTTATATAGGATGTATGACAACACTATCTTATATAGGATGTATAACAAAACTAAAGGATGGTTCTTCCTGTGCTCAGCATATGCATGCTTTAATATGGAGATATATATGTGAATACAAAATGAATTTGATATTTTTTTATAGTATAATATAATGTGACAATAACGGCAAATATCATATTTCTATTTTACGCAAAATGAACTTTTTCCAGAACAACGATACAATAAATTGCTGTTGACAATAAAAAAAAATCACATAAACGCGCTTTGGCAAGAACGTCCATTTTTTCTATTTTCAAAGATTTTGCCCATTTTTGAGAAAAGAACATGCACTCTCTGTACTTTAAAACATTAGAGGACGAGTTTCATTTCATTTTACAGTGTGATTGTTATAATGCAATATTAAAGGAGACAGTATGTCAAGCCATATTATTATAGGCGTACATCGTCATTTAAGCTTAAACGTGTGGATTCATGTGATTCCATTTATATACCCCCAGTCAAGCTTTGGTGTTCTTAATATTTTTATTGGCCACTTTCGCATGTTTACTTCTGCCAACAGCTTTAAAGGTTGTTTGGTAATTGCTTCTCTGAAGTAAATGCATGTTGAGTTATCAGTTTTCATCAAAGACCCTTCAAGGCCTGGACAATTGGTGCAGTTTATACAGCATACACTTCTTCCATCCCCCATCTATCAATTAATCTTTTTTTCTACTGTATATTCGAAGTGTTTTGCACATAATAGAGTCTGTTAAAATGCATTTTTCCAAGCAGTATTTCGGAAGATATATGCAATATTAGAATAAGGAGATGTGGTATGACTATGGTAGCCACTAGCGTTCAAATGACGTGGATATATAAAGTATATGCTGATTCAAGTTTGTTACATCAATTGTTTTATCTTTTCAACCAATCATAACGTCATTAGATGTCATTACTTTCTTCTTAATATAGCTGTTTGTTAGTGAATGCCAGCATCATAAAAACACTTTAATAAAGGATAGCCATACTTTTGAATAAAAGCTCCTTACTGACATAACAATCCCCATTAACTTTCCTTTGTAAATCACCAAGTTTATTCCTCTGCTACCAAACACAGTAAATGTTATGAAAATATTCTCCTAAAGCGATAAAATCTTACTTGGCGATGCCCTCATCGCTAAGTTTATGATAACAGTTTGTTGTTCAGCGGTCATCTGTTTTCATATCTGTTGACACCCGTTATGCTCTCAGTTTGAATGAAGATTAAAAAGCATTGCTATAGGTTGTTACACATGTATTTTCACAAGATCGTTGTTTTAAAGACAAAGTTATACAAAGTTGAGAATGTATCAAACAATGTATTTATACACGATATAAATACAAATTTAGTATTGAGATCTATTAAAAATGCTTAAATTTTTATAGTAATGTGTCTATGTTACAAGATTGCGTAGAGGTACACTTAAATCAAATATTGAAGTCGGTCTTTATTAAAATACATACAATATAATTGGTTTACTTTTATAAATTGTTATTTGGATGGAGAGTTGTCTCATTGGCATTCATACCACATCTTCCTATATGGTAAGTCATTTCTGGTTTGAATAGTTTTCATTTGTCACTTTGATGTCTTTTACCGCGGACTATGCAACATGGATTTTGCTCATTGTTGAAGATCGTACGTCGACCTATATATTTCTAAATTTATATCTCATTTAGTCTCTGGTGGATTGTTGTCTCATTGGCAATCACACCACATCTTCTTATTTTGATATGTCAGTAAACCAGCTTTACAATTCATGGTTAACCACAGATTACCTTTGGTGATATTAAAACACATATACGCCTGTTGTTTTCACAGTGCAAAAAAATTCATTATAAGACTAAGAAACTTATACAAATATCTACATAAATTCATTTGTGTAGGAATTTTCAAGAATCCGGTGAATAAAAAAATCAGAAGCGTGCAAAAGATTAACGGTGCCAAGTCCTTCAAATCTTTATCATCGAAGATTAATAATCATCCCAATTTAGGAGAGAATAGACAGAGTGTTGTTTTGTCCTCCCTTCATTTGAATACTTGCAAGAGTAAACGAAGGACTCGGATGTTGGTTTATACCTGGATACAAACTACGCTGCTCGTCCGACCTGTGCTAAAGATATGAAAAGATATTCACGGTTCCAGTGTTACTGCTTCAGATAATCATTTCGACAATCAATGTCTCTTTAGAGATGATCGAAGCTTGTTTATTCAAAATGTTAAACTTCATTCGAACGTTGAAGAAGATATGAAGTAAATTTGAAGATGAATACTTTGAAACTCAAACACAAAATTCAACCAGACAATAGTGTTCTGTTTACTTATGAACAAAGTTCCTTGTGTTCTTCGACGCTAGTTGACAAAGACATAAATGATGCAAATAAAGTTCTACTTCTTGGGGTATTAAGTAATTAAAACCAAAAATTTTAATAACGAAGAAGAACCTCTAATTGGTTAATGTCCACAGGTCCACATCCTTGTATGTGGTATAACAATTAAGAATTGAATGCTTCTTTTTGTAACTTTATTGGGGTGTAAAAGTGTTGACCGGAGTACATTTTGTATGTACATTCTAAAAATGTGCGCACGGTCAACGCTTTTACAACCCTATGAAGTTACAAAAAGAAGCATTCAATACTTATAATTACATTTTTTAGCTATAGGATCATAAAAACACGATTTTTATCAAGTTTTTATTTGATTTACCTGTGCATTTTATTGTGGGACCTCGTGTCATCATGAATAATAAATTTTATTGTGTAATACAAGGAATAACGCGAGATTGCAGTGTAGCCAATCCGAATAACGTAACGTATTATAATGAAACATACATCTAATTATTTGTTTGTAAAGGCCACGACTAGTTAAAATAAGCCGGTGACAACATGTGTAACTGAATCTGCTAACATTCCGGATTACCTGAGACCCAACCCGAGGTTTTTTTGGTGTGGGGGTCGTGTTGCACCATCTTTAGTTTTTTACATGTTGAGTTTTGCGTAGTTTTAGTTATGTTTGGCTTTTTCTTTTTTAGCCATGGCGTTGTCAGTCTATTTTCGACCTATGAGTTATCTTTCGCCTCTCTTTTGGACGATGACCGTTATAAACGTCTGAAAAATATGCTATAGATTCGTTAGCCGTCTAATTTCCCCTTTGTGTATTTCCTTTGTAATAGAACTGCAAGAAAAGAAATAGAATATATGCCTGAACCAGACATCTGCAAATCAAATTTAAGAAACATTTTACATCGCAAAGACAGACTAGAAACAAGAAACATTTTTTCCAAAGCAGAGAATATTATTTACTTCAATATAACTATAAAAGGATTGATTACATTTTATTTTGATCACTTTTTAGCATTCAGATCACAACATTTCATGTTAAAAAAGAGGGGCGAAAGTTACCAGAGGGTCAGTCATAGATCGAAAATAAACTGACAACGCCATGGCTAAAAAAGAAAAAAGACAAACAGATAAAGTTCACAAGACACAACATAGAAAACTAAATACCAGGCAACACGAACCCCACTCAACACTTGGGGTGATCTCAGGTGCCAAGTCCTTGTAGTATTTTTACATCCTGCATAGTCAAACGGAAGTTTCTCTTTAGCATGGATTTTACATAACAAGAAAGTTTCTGTGTACCACTATACTATCGAAGGAAACAAAAATAATGAAAAGCCATTAAAAATTAGATCATATCATTTATTGTCTGCTGATTTACTTCATTTAAATCTGAACACCTTCAGTTATTCAAAACCCTAAAGTAAAGACAAAGGTTAATGTTGAAAGCATTTGCATCAATGTATTTGTATTACCTCACTATGATCTAACATTAGTTCAGTATCAAACCTTTCTAAACAGCTTGACGATAGGTCGTGAACTTTCGATGGATTTAACCTTAATGATTGCCCATTACACTGCATGCAACGAAGCTAGTTAAATTTTATTTTCGTGTATTATAGTAAAGGATCCTACAAATTAATGTAAGATACAGTCACAGAAAATAATTATATTTATAAGTACGTCTGAGCCAGTGACAACTCTACAACAGATTCCGCAGATTGAAACAACCCGCCTTTTATATATAGCTGCAATAATATAAATTTGGACTGGGTAAACATGAACTATTTATTTTCTGTAATTAGTTTTGAACTAGCTTTTAGAAACTGTGAGTACTGTTAGATAGTTACTTCATGTCTTTTGTTTCTATGTTAGTGTTATTTGTTCTTAGGTTGTGCTGTTACACCACAATACCGGGTTAAGAGCTCAAAAACATATTTAACCTCTCAACCACATTCTCTGTGTACCTGTCCCAAATCAAGAGATTGTAACTAAATGGTTGTCGTTGGTTACTGTATTTCATTTTTTGACCTTTTATAGCAGTACATAAAGTATAGATTTCGTTCATTGTTGATGGTCGTACTGTCGCAGTTGTCTCATTGAAAAACATACCACTTCCTCTGATGTCTTTATTGACAGAAATGAAAATTGTTATAAATTGTAACCGGTAATGTTTTTATTTATTTCAGCCTTTATCTATTGTTTCGTTTCAATTAGCCTTCACACTGTTAAACATTGCGACAATTGGCAATCAACCTTTTAAATGGTCACCGGATAATTAAATCATCAATACACCAGTAATGAAGTAGATTGTATAAATTTGAGTAAAAGAGAAACGTATGACACCGGAAGAAATAATCCAGTGGCTGTACACCCTTCAATGTTGTATTCTTTATATTCATTGAAATGAGTGACATCTGCGACAAATAACCCGAGGGAGTAAAAAACAAACATATTCAATATTTTATAAATTCACGAGCTATGAAACAGTTTTTCTAATCTGCCACAATCCTGGATACGACACGTGTATACAATACGGAAGCTAATAACGTTTGACTCTTGAAATATTTAAACTATAGTTCTTGGTGTATTTTGATGTATAAAATGATTGTCTATTATTAATTTGTGCAGCATACAGCACATTGTGCATTAATGATTTTCATGCTGGAGTACAAAGCGACAAACGTTCGGATACATATCAGCATCTGTGACAATATTTACAGTTCGAAAACTATGTTCATTTCGTCTCTTATTTCTTATTATTTCAATCCCCTTTGACATAAGTAAACAAAAAACAGATAATATCATGAAAACACTTTAATACTCAGTTCAGTGTATTAACGTGATTCACGTTAATACTCCGTTATATTTATGTTTATAATGTAAAGTTTTTTACGGTAATTTAAATATTGAAACATGATCGACCATTGTATAAAAGTATTTATGATATAACACTTACTGACGGTCAGATCAAAGTTCTTATCTGTTGTTTGCAAGGTTCACTTTTTTGCTATTTGGTTTGGAACTTTCCGTTTTGAATTTTCCTCGGAGTTCAGTATTTTTATGATTTTACTTTTATTTTTTCATTAGTTCAGTCGTTAGCACTCAAAATCTATATATAGAGTTGTCAGATTGATTCAAACGTCAATTAAAAGTACAATACTTTTAATCAAATTTAGTTAGGTGTAAGCAAATGTAGTGCTTACACTCCCTATTAAGCAGTTATCCTCATTTTTTAGTTTATATGTATGGGTCTGATTGTAGACACCGTTTATATTAAAAAAGAAATGCAACGAGATAAGTACAACAATTAAATTACGACCCATATTCAGTATAACAAAAATAATTCAAATCTAATATTTGGATTTTTCCTATCTTATGTTTGAAAACTTGTTAAATATTTGGAAATACATTTGTATTTGATTTTTCGAGTATGTTATTAACCATTTTATTATCTATGATTTTTTTGTGTGTTTAATGCAGAAGTGGTAGCATGGGTGTCCTTAAAGCACCTCAAAAGCACAAAGACATAAACCATTTCTATACGTAATGGCATGACCATTTTCTTTCTAATGTCTGTTTTTTGGTGTGTAATTGTCCTAACGTTTACATGCATGTTTCACCTTTTGATAGTTGTAGAAAACAAAGTATTGCATTTTACTATAGAAATAGACCAAACTCATTGAAGTTTTATGAATTAATGAATTCTAAAAAATGTACAGAACTGAACGAACTATGTAAACTTATTAAGGAGATCAATAACAAATTGAACTTTTCTGGGTGAACAATTTGTGAACGCCTCTATCTACCTTCGTACATTATTTATTTATGTATATTGTATTGAAATATGTATAATTATCTCTATACCTTTGTAATTTGGTTTGTGAGAATAAAGATATATATATAGCGTTACCAAACTTATTTTAAACTATGCACATTTCAACATTAATATATGTAGACGAATACTGTATGTAAGTTGATGATTGATATCTTTGTTACAAATGATTTCATTAATTGGTTTTATTTACACTATATTTGATACGTATTCTCCTGTGGTATAGATCTCACACCCAATGATTATTACATTTCGAAACAGACGGCTTACAAATTCATGACTCTGTGCGCAAAACATTTAAACTATAATAAAATCAAATTTCCCTTGTGTATTTCTTGTCGCGTGGCAGAAGAAAATTGTCAATTGTTCATTTCAGCGTTAAATACCATGTCACTCAATTGGCCCCGTCTCCATTAATAACATTTTTAACAGTCAGTATTAGCCGTAAAGAATATTGTTTAACCAGCTCTCAATAAGATGTTCTTACAGAAGTACAATGTTTTGTATTAATCAGATTTGAATTTCAAATGAGATGACTGATCATTTAAGCAGTTAATGATGATGAATTTCCATGTTTGTAGTCAGTGTGGAAAGTATACCCACTGGGACTAGGAATTGTTTGTTGAATAAGATATACTGATGAAATGCTCATTTTCTGTGAGTTTTAGATAGTTAATTCTGTATGAGTGAACATATCAGAAATGAGGCGTATAGAATTCCATTGTGCTCAAAACAGGGAATAAGCTTCTACCCTATATATGGCAGTTGTCTTGTATTTAATCATATACATATGTTGACAGTGTGTTCCCTTCCCTTTTTTTCTTTTCATGTTTTTTTTTTTAATTTAGAAATTACGGTGACAGTAGAAAAAAAGCAAGCGCATTGTTTTTCAAAGACGATAAAGTTAACCGATTCTGTAAATACAAGAATAAATCAACCGAACAATACAAAAAAAAAATTATTAGGATATTTCTAATAAATTGATTTTTGGATGACTGCGCCACTTAAAGAAGTTTTGCTAAACATCATCGCAAATTCACCCTCTCTATCTCACTCGAACAACTTTGTCATCTAAATTTTTTCCTTCTATTACATTAAGATATTGTCAATGGATAAACGCATATTTAGTTTTCATTTTAAACTGCTAGTAGGCATAACAATTTTCTTTTCTCATCGCAATGTATAGAAAGGATTAGCTAAATCAAATCAATGTTCCATGTGAAGAGCAAAATGATTACTTAAACCAAAGTACTCGAAAATATGACTCAATTACCACATGAACACAATCAAATAAAGATCATTGAATCACAGCCGTTTACAACTTTAGATTGAACAATAAGCTTAGCTCAATGAATGACAATCAACTAAAATATGATTTGTATTGTATAAATAAAGGCTAATATAGAATTACGTACGGTTTTTATTGGGTAAAAGTACTTGAAGTATATAACATACAATGTTTGGTTAGACAGCTGGTGTAAGTTATTTGTGTAAAGTATAGTCATGGTACTTCTCTACTCCAAATGATTGGGTACTTCACCAACAATAATGGAGAAACAGTTTGATTTTTTCATTTACAATAACTGGGAAACAGTTGTCCACTTCTCAGTAATAAAATCAATCATTTGTTCTTTCTTCACAAAACACCGAGGACACTTTTTACGGGTTCATTTTCAAATGAACTTTACTATTGGTGGCCTTCGGCTGATGTCTGCTCTATGGTCGGGTTGTTGTCGCTTTGACCTATTCCCCATGTCCTTTCTCAATTTTATTTAGTATTGAATTGATGGACATAAAACAATGTTATCATCAAGGGGCTCTTTTTACAAAATATATTTATTTCATATTATTAGATATCCCTTTATTTAAATGGAGACGTTCCCTTGGCAACATCTTATGGCGTTTATATATCCAAACATGTTTGATGTGCTCGTGTATGCAACAACGTACTTTATTTTAACGACAGCAATCTCTATCATTGAAGAATTATTACACCAGGAATTTTGATATCACATATCATCGGTACAAGGACGTGCATGCATCTTAGATGTTATTTCACATTCCATCCTTTATTGCAATATTCTAAACAAAGCACAAACATGTCGTCATTTACCTCAAAAGCTAACCAAACCTTAAAACAGACTTATTTTGAAGGGATATATTGCTGTCAAGTGATTAAAGGTGGCATTTTTTTGAATAAATGCCAATTCACTCATGGGGAAATAAACAAAATTCTAAAACCTGTTATTTGCATGATATGAACTCCGAGGAAAAATGAAATAGGAAAGTCCCTCATCAAATGTCAAACTCAAAGGCTCAAACGAATGGACAATAACTGTCATATTCCTGACTAGGTACAGACATTTTTTAGTTAAACCTCTCACTTGTATGACAGTCGCATCAAATTCCATGATAAAACAGACATAATAGGTAAAAATGTAAAAACAAATTACAGCAGTCAACATCTTTTAATAATCTCAATACTAATTATTACACTTCAAGAGTTTTTTTCCTTTATAAAATAAATGAAATAGTTGTGCTATTTCATTCTAAAGACAATTTGCCAGTTAATAGTTTCAAAGACTATTGCCCCGGTTAATAGTTTCATAATCATCTTTCCCGTACTTTTCCATGCTTATTTTTCATTGGACGATAATGTTGTCATTGACTACTCTGCTTGGTTACGTATGCTTTGCAACGTCAAACTCACTCTTATATTGTAAACGGTGGAATCTGTTTGTTTTGATTGTAATTTCACTTACAAGAAGCAATTAT
Organism: Mytilus edulis; assembly: GCF_963676685.1. Taxonomy (NCBI): domain Eukaryota; kingdom Metazoa; phylum Mollusca; class Bivalvia; order Mytilida; family Mytilidae; genus Mytilus; species Mytilus edulis. Next base: position 82,527,764 of record NC_092345.1, on the reverse strand, counting down.
AAAAGAGAAAGAAAATCTTCATGGAAATTTTTTAAAAGATCTAAAATATAGTACCTTATTCATAATATGGGTTAGGTCTCCGTATATTAAAAGTGAATTTGCGTTTGGTGTACTTTAACTAGGATTTATAATAAGCACGGAAAGTTTAACACAAGGATTGAAATTAATGAAATATTTATAAATACAAAACGAATTATAAAAAAAGTAAAGTTCATCATGTGCATGTAAAGTTATGTCACATTTTTTCTTTCTTTCAGATAAGGTATATACACTTTTAGAAAATTAGTTATTTGGTATATAAAAACACTTAATGGCTGTGTTGTTCAGTATAATAAAACACATAATGACTGGTTGTGCGGGTAATAGCAAGTTTATTGTCCCTTCGCATACCAACTATTGCTCTCGTCTTTGCCTCGAGCAATAGTTGGTACCTCAGGGACAACAAACTTGCTATTACCCTCACACCCAGTCAATAGGTGTATAATATCACTTAATTTTCATATTATTAAGAATTAATCTTTCGATCAGTTTAATTGAGGTCTAGTGATTACATGTCAGTTACTCCTAGTAATGTTTAAAATTTATGTTGACCATAGCCATTGTCATTTTACTTAGTTTCTTCTGTTATCTATTCCAACAACGGACTCAAATTTCTTTTAAACTATAAGTTTTACTGGGCGTTTACTGAGTGTTTGTTTACTCCACCTTAGCTAGATTTGTTGATTCTCGATCATTGTATTGATAAAATTGGTGTCACTTATTTTATTTTATTGAATATACTAAAATGTTAATTTTGCATATCACATTTAAAAAAAATCATTTTGAAATTAATAAGAGATTAATTATACGTGAATTTCGAGAATTACAAATAAAGTTTGAGTAATCGCAAATTGTTGCTGTTCGTATAAAACCAAATACTTAAAACAAGCAATATTGTGGTGGAGATATGACGTACACGGATGTTCTTAGAAATGATTGATAGTCTTCTAGATGAAAGGCTGTGCGCTCTTAGATGAATCAAATAGTGGATATAATAACACTACTATATCAAAGCATACGGTCTTTTCTGAACATTTGAAAGTACCTATTATGTTTTGGTTACTTAAATTTAAAAAATAACGACAAATACTTAATGCATTCCCCCATCGAGTTTTTAACTATTTAACTTTGTGCATTTCTGGTGCAGGTTGATCCTGAGGTAAAGCGGCGTTTCGCACACAATAGGTTTTTACGGTGTTGTTCCTATTTAACCAAATTTGTATTTATATACTTAATATTCACTTATCGAGAAAATGTTTATATATATATACCCGTATACGGTATATACTATCAACGACAAAGACGCTTTTTGTTGACGTCATCGTCAAATTTGAAATTTACTATCTACTGCACCTTTTATGCTGGCGTCTTTTTAATACTAAATTCAAAGAGACAACCTCTGAGTTTCAAAAATTAGATGTAATACTAATTTGAATCTATAATAAAAGAGAAATATATAATCATGCACTGAAAAACTGGTAAAAATGACTAAAAGAGGGAAAAAGATACCAGAGGGACAGCCAAACTCATAATTCGAAAAAAAAAGAAAACACCATGGCTAAAAATGAAAAGGACAAACAGACAAACAATAGTACACATGACACAACATAGAAAACTAAAGAATAAACAACACGAACCCCACCAAAAACTAGGGGTGATCTCAGGTGCTCTGGAAGGGTAGGCAGATCCTGCTCCACATGTGGCACCCGTCGTGTTGCTTATGTTATAACAAATCCGGTAAATATTAAAGATCCGACCTATCTTTCTATCCGTATAACATGTTATAGCATAGATTTGATAAATGTACACATTTTTTCCATAACCATTATTTGCGTTTGTTCTTAGAAAATTATGCCTAACAGCTTTGACGGAATACACCATCAAAATAATCGCATAATCAATTTGTATAATATTTCAAGATTTATTAAACTTTTCTAGACTTGTTGATAGTTCATAAATATAAGTGTCTAATGCTTAGTCCGTTTCTGTGTGTGTTACATTTTAATGTTGTGTCGTTGTTCTCCTCTTATATTTAATGCGTTTTCCTCAGTTTTGGTTTGTTACTCCGATTTTGTTTTTTGTCCATAGATTTACGAGTTTTGAACAGCGGTATACTACTGTTGCCTTTATTCATAAATATAAGTGTGGAAAAAATAGGTAGAATCATTTCTGAAATATTTAAGATTGGAAAAAGTCTTAAAGATAATTTGAGTGATTAATTGACAAACTCTTAAATAAACAATGCGATCACACGAGTTAGAAAAAGTAAAATCACTAAAATACTGAACGCTGAGAATTAGTCAAAACGGAAAGTGCCTACATATATGACAAATTCAAAAGCTCATACACATCAGACAAAACAATTAAAACCGAGTACTTCTGTGCAGATTTTAGGTAAAACTATGTTTGTTCATTGAAAGACGCTTATCCCATCCCAAATACACACACATTACTGGTCTTGCTTTGACTCATACAGGCATCCCGGGGTTGTAACTTGCTGTAAGCGGTATGAAAAAGTATTAACTGAAATACAAAACTTCAAGGTAATTTAAAAAAAAAGACCAATTAAACTCTGCGGAACGTCGCTTTAAGTACTAAAAGAGGGATAACTCTGGTAACCAAAGTATAAAATATTTGAATGGAATAAATAAACTCATAGATACCAGGATTGAAATTTTATATATATACGCCAGACGCGCTTCTTGTCTACAAAAGACTCATCAGTGACGCTGGAATAGAGAAATGTCAAAAAGACCAAATGAAGTACGAAGTTGACGAACATTGAGGACCAAAAAATTTCTAAAAGTTTTGCCAAATACAGCTAAGGTAATCTATTCCTGAGGTAGAAAAGCCTTAGTATTTAAAAAAGTTTTGTTAACAGATAATTTATAATTATGAACATATCAATGATAACTCAAGTCAACACATAAGTGCTGACTACTGTGCTGGTGATACCCTCGGGGAAATAAATCTCCAGCAGCAGTGGCATCGACCCAGTGGTTATAAATAAACTCATCATAGATACCAGGATTGAAATTTTATATATACGCCAGACGCGCGTTTCGTCTACGAAAGAATAACTTACCTTTTGGCCATCTGTAAATATTTTCTTAATGATTTCTACCATGCTAAAAAATTAAACTCTGCGAAGTACTAGAAGGAGGATAATTCTTGTAATCAAAGTGAAACATATTTCAATGGAATAGCTTCCCTTTGGCCATATGTTGCACTTGTATTTGTATCTTTTGTTGCTCGATATCTTGTGATGATGGGAAGGGTGAGTAACCAACAAGCTAGTAAATCCTTGCTGTATAATAGCGCGGCTGTATATTGACAGGAACCGCTCCAGGCATCATCACTGTTATTATCCTGTGATGGGAAGAGGTGAGTACAACAAACTAGTATATTCCGCTGCATAGTAGCTGCGCGTCTGTATGAAGACCGGAAACTCGCCAGTCATTATTACCGTCGATATCTTGTATTGATGTGAGGGGTGACCACCAAACAAGTTAGTATATCACTGCTACATAAAGGCGCGTCTGTAGAAATCCAGGAACATCGTCAGTCATTGTTACTGTCGATATCTTGTGATGATGGGGAGTGGTGATCACTCAACAAGCTAGTATATGCCCGCTACATAAAAGCACGAATGTATTAAGACCGGAGCCTCGCCAGTCATTATTACAGTCTATGTGATGATGGGGAGTGGTAAGTATCCAACAAGCTAGAATATCCCCGCAACATAATAGTGTTTCATTTTAAAGCTAGGAACCTCACCAGTCATCATTACTGTCGATATCTTGTAATAGTGATGGGAAGGGTAGAGATCCAAGCTAGTATATCCCTGCTGCATAATAGAGAGTCTGTATAAATACAAGAACCTCGTGAGTCGTGAGTCGTGAGTCGTCATCACTGTCGATATCTTGTGATAGTGTGAAGGGTTTAGTACCAAAACAGTTGTATGTTCCTGCTGGATATTATGTGAAATACCGAATTAGACTATTTACCGAATTTGTAATAACATAAGTTACACGACGGGTGCAGAATCTGCTTACCCTTCCGGAGCACCTGAGATCACCCCCGGTTTTTGGTGGGGTTCGTGTTGCTTAGTCTTTAGTTTTCCATGTTGTTTCTTGTGTACTATTATTTGTCTGTTTGTCTTTTTTATATTTTAGCCATGTCGTTGTCAGTTTATTTTCAATCCATGAGTTTGACTGTCCCTCTGGTATCTTTCGCCCCTCTTTTGGCCCGAGACCACAATTAATTCCTCTATCATTTCTTTATAACGTTTTTTCGCATTAAAACAGTTTTGCCTATTCTTTTTGTCTATTTTTGTGTGTGTGTAATGTAAGTCCAAAAAACATCATACAAATTTGGCCAATACACATCCATACCCCTATAGGCAAGTCAAGAGATGATCCGAAAAGTGTAAATATTACCTTTTTGCACCTGGCCTAATCACTCTTTCCTTATTAAAATCAGTTAAAATAAAACATCTAAAAGTTTATTTCAGCTCTCTTCTTTCATTTCCATCCCAGAAAAACTAAGAAATGAATAAGAAAGGGAAAGAAAAAAAAATAAAGACAAAATACACTATAATTAAAGGGAACTATATTCGTGAACAACGAAAAGCGGGGTCATTAATTGTGGTCTTGGGTCTTTTAGTGCGTCTGTATAAAGACTACCGACATCATCACTACTGTCAATATATGGTGATGACGGGAAGGCGTGAGAACCCAAAAAAGCTAATTTATCCCAGTTGCAAAATAGCGCGTCCGTATAAAGACTGGAACCTCGCCAGCCAATATCACTGACGATGTCTTAATGCTTTTCAAGAAATTTTTGTTTATGGCATCAGTTTTGACAATGTTTCTTCGACTAATTCTTAAGAGGTTTGGGAAATTTTACATTTTGACAAATTTATTTTGGACACATGTCTTTTGTTCAAAGCCTACCTGCTAATGTCTAAAAGTAAGACAAAAATGTATGTAAATTAGTATGGTATTGTTTGTGCTGTTGTTTGAATGACGTCTACTAACATAACATTTTATTCACAGTGTTTGGTAGTTACAACTATGTGCATTATCTTAAAATGAAAGTCGCAATATTTTCTTTCCGAATCGATCATTGTCAGTGCCTTTACGATAATATTCAAGGTAATGATCACATTATATTATTTTCGATCTCACTTAACGGTTGGATTATTAATTTAATATTATACATGATTTATATTACAGTTTGAAAAAAATATACAAAATATAGCATGTTTTAGTACACAGGCCAAGTTATAAAACGTTTAGGTAAACGTTTTCGTAAATTGACATTCTTAAGTAATACCTCAAATTATTTTCAGTTTAAAACGACAGAAAAAAATTATTGATAAAATCATTCTCCTTTTACAATATCAATAGCGTAAGAGACATGTCCGCACACAAAACAAATAACATAAAATATGAGCGAAATCCTGTCATAGTATTTAGCGACCATATGCCAAGTAACTTTTGATTCATTTCCGTCGAATAGTGGTTTGTCTATTGTCTTTTCATTTTGAACATTTATCACATGTACCTGGTTTGTATTAGTGGGTCGATGGTACAGTTTAAAGCGAATAACTTTTTGAATCCAGTTTGGTACATCATAATCTTCTGGCTTGTAATAAATCCACCCGCTTACAATAACAGACACAGTTATCATACCACTCATTACCATATTCAAGATTAGCACTATGCAAACAGCGGAGAGTCTTGGTTGCGCAGTTGCTGGAAGAAGTCCTTGCGCAATGGTTAAAAATACAACAATAGAAAGCAGCAGAGTGATTGCGAATCCAACACGTTCCCCAGAATCTTGTGGCAAAAGAAATACTGTTATATTAAGAAGTGCTAATAGAATTACTGGAAATATCAAATTAATGATCAAATATAATGGACGACGCTTTAAATGCATTGTAAATTTTGTGGTTGGAGGCGGACCATCTTCTGATACAACGGAAGTAAATGTCATATCCCATTCACTGTTCTCAACATAATGTATTGTATCTATATTTGAACGGGTTGGTGTGAAATAAATATCACCCATATTGTACCCCCAAGTTATTACATCCAGTGTACATTTCTGTGTGTCGAAGGGAAAATATGTCGTGTCTATATTACATGAGAATTCCAACTGATGGCCAGGCTGCCAAGTGACTATTCCACTGTTATGTATTATAACATATGAATTTGTATTGCCAAACATGCTGAATTCCTTAGCGGTATTGGAATTAATAAGTGGTGGTTTCCAGACTTGGTCTGTTGGTAAAACTACATACTCTGTGTTGTTGAAGCTACTTGGCGTCCATTTCAAGTTGAAGTCGTCCCACTGTAAAGTGAAATACACGGATATTGTAACAGTTCCTTCAACAGCATTTATTTCCTTTAGATTTAGTATATTCATTGAGATGTAGAGGTGTGCTGCTTCCGAATAATCCGATTGAGGTCGCAGATATTTATTGTATCCAGTCGTCAATGTATGATAAAGAGAGCTGATTTCAGAATATGTCGATGCATTTATCTGAAGAACTTGTGGAACTGATAATAAAACTAACAGCCAAGCAATGTCCATTATATCGATAAAAGAGAAAGAAAAAAAACAAATATCTAAACGTTCCAAGTTAAAATAGAATTTGTTACAAACCTTGTCGCTTAGTTATAAACGATATGTTTGTATAATAACGAGTGTATTCGATTAAAAATAATAGTACTATGAAAACAACTTATTATATTTTTCAAGTTAATCGTTCTCATTAAATAACCTAAACTGACGTGGGCATTATCAATATAATATATTAAACAAATGTTTTGTAATCATTTTTAATAAACTTATGATTAAAGATCAAGTAAGTTTACTACAGGAAATTCATTTGAGTATTTAGATAGAGGGACTTGTAAGGCGGTTCAATGTGCTGTCATAAAATGAAAACAATGCTTTCCATTGCGTTGCCTTCAACAGAAACGTTCAAATAAAAAGAATGAAACAAAGGATGTATAACAATAAAAGTAGAATACTGGAGGCTGGAGGAGTTATATAACAAAAAGAATACAAAAAGAATACACCAAAATCCTGCATGTCAAGTTTGCCGACGGAGTATGAACCTTAATTAAAAACGAATGGACAAGAACTGTCATATTCAATGTAGGTAACTGACTCTCCTTAAAAAAATACATTTGTGTCTGTATTTTTATCTGTATTTTATTTTTCATTTACATGTTGTACTGTTTAATCAATCATTCTTAATCAGAACGATAGTTGTATGTGTGAGTGTATGCGAATGGGAGAGAAGGCTTTTTATTTTTACTTTATGTGATTACATGCTTGTTATGAGCCCTATGATTAGAAATAAAATATCTTTATCTTTTATCTTTATCTTTTATATTCCTGACTTGGTACAGGCATTTTCAAATGTAGAAAATGGTGTATTAAACCTGGTTTTATAGCGCTAACCCTCTCACTTTGATGACAGTCTCATCAATTTCCGTTATATTTACTTGTGAACTTTTTTGTCTTTTTGTCATCATTGATTTTTTTGTTAAGGTATTGTTACTGTGTCTTCGACTTATGAGTTTTGAATGTACCCATAGTATCTTCTGCATCTTTTGTCCCCTATAACAAAAACATAATGATAGACAAAGCGGAAAAAATAAAACGATGCCTCTTTTTCCGTTAAAAAGAGGAAACAAGTCATCTTTAACACTCTACGCTAATAATTAAGACAGCCAAAATCTGCGGAGTTCACATTCACTCGTCAAGTAGCATCCAGAGCTTTAGCAGGGGAAAAAATCGACAGTCAAATTAATATAAGGTTAAAAATCATGACTGATGATGAAAATAAACTCATCATAGATACCAGGACTAAATTTTGTACATACGCCAGACGCGCGTTTCACATTGACTACATCATAAAGATAAAAATCATTAATGTACTCATTAATAATGAATTGAATAATTAAGTTAAATAAATATTTGAAAACCTGATATTAATTCATACTAAAATGCTATTATTAGTTTATCAACAGAATTAAATGATTTGTTCCGTAAATTTGCACTGTATTTGTATAACGTCATATAATTTAGACGAAAACAATGTTTAGGTTAAAATCTAAAGGGAGAAATTGTAATAACCGTTATAGTTGTATAAATTGATTAATGCAAAACCAACATTTAATCACGTACAATCGATAGAATGTAAAAAATATCTTATCCTAAACCCTTTAAAGGTCCAAAATTCAACACAGCATATATAAAATCATCAAGTCTTACAAGAACAGGACGTGAAGATTCAATTGTGGCCAAACAAGATAAAATGTTTTGAAAACTTGTCAAATTTTGCAAATATTATAGGGAATGTATCATTCGTTTTTGAAGTGTTTTGTCATTTGATTTTGCCATGTGATTATGGACTTTCCGATTGGATTTTCCTCTGAGTTCAGTTTTTTTGTCATTTTACTTTTTTCAAATAAAAAAAAGCATGAATAAGTTAATCAATGTCTTTATAGCAACATTTTCTTTTTTTTAAACAAAATAAATGTCCTGATTTATATAAGTGATGTTCCAATGAAAAATCACTATAATGGTATAGTCCTGCTTGGACTACTTATTTTTAGATAGATATTAGAAGATGTAGTATGAGTGCCAATGAGACAACTCTCCATCCAAGTCATAATTTTTAAAAGTAAAGCATGAAGTTCAACACGAAGCCTAATCTTCGACCAAACGCAAGCTATAAATTCCCCCCCCCCCCCCCCCCTAAAACAAAGAGTAGTATAAAACCATTCAAACACGAAAACCAACGGTCTAATCTATGCAAAAAACCAAGAAAACAGAAACACTTATATGCCACATCAACAAACGACAACCACTGAACATCAGGTTCCTGACTAAGGACAGGTACAAACAAATGCAGTGGGTTTAAACGTTTTAATAGACGTATATTTAGTAATACATTTATACACCACATTTGACCATATACATGATATATAATAATTTTAAAATTTCATTTGTACTTATGTTGTTAAGTATATATTGGTAATTGTGTTGTTAGAAATTAGGCCGTTGGTTTCCTCAATTGAATTGTTTAATATTTAATATGTCAGGCCTTTTATAGCCGACTATTCGATATGTGTTTTTCTCATTCATGAAGCCGTACGGTTGCCTACATCCAATTGATTTGAACTTCGGTAGATAGTTGTATAATTGGCAGTCATACAAAATCTTTTTTTTTCATATAAACTTGATACACATAATAAATAACACACACACTTGGGGTGAATTCGAACTAGCTAGTATGTATTAAATAAACTCAACATAGATACTAGGATTGAAATTTTTTATTTGCGTCAGACTTGCGTTTCGTCTACAAAAGACTCATCAGTGACGCTCGAATAAAAATATGTTAAAAACAAAATTAAGTACGAAGTTGAAGAGCATTGACGACCAAAAATTTCTAAAAGTTTTGCCAAACACAGCTAAGGTAATCTATTCCTGGGGTAGAAAAGCTTTAGTATTTCAAAAAATCAGTTTTAATAACAGCTAATTTATAATTATGAACATATCAATGATAACTCAAGTCAACACATGAGTGCTCACTACTGGGCTGGTGATACCCTCTGGGAATTAAAACTCCACCAGCAGTGACATCGACCAAGTGGTTGTTAATAAACTCATCATAGATACCAGGATTGAATTTTTTAGCCAGACGCGCGTTTAACCTAAAAAAAACACCTCATCAATGACTCTCAAATCAAGACCAGGTGGTTCACACGATACGTATCTTGTATATATCCAGCTTAAATGTAGCCACCAGATTCATGACGAAATCGGTAATAATGTTAGATGGATGTTAGTTGACCAACTGTACATATTCTTTCTTTTAGGTTTTTTTTTTGTATTAACTAATGAAGGAAGAGTATATTAAAAGTGAATAAAAGATCATTTGAATTAATAAGAACATATATTAATTGAATATGGAGACAAAAGACTTTTTATCAATGAACGAAGACTGATGATAAACAATGTTTACTTAGTTATATATCCTATCATTTACATGTCATGTCATATTCTAAGAGACTGAATCAAATAGCATTGGTAACAACAGTCGAGATAGTAAAATGTTTGTCATTTTGGCATTACCCAAGAACGTGTTTTCCTGTAGTATTCGTGATGCTGGTGTGTGTGAGATATTCCGATAATGAGCATGGTACGGCACACAATTATATGAATAACCGAGATTACTCCTTAAAACAGAATTATTTAGTGTTATACCTGCACCTGAGGTCCTCATTATTCATGTTTTTTTTTCTTGATCTGGAGCGATCATACACAAGAACGAAGGACATTTAATTTTTTACATTATATGTCATTGACAAATCGTATAAATAGTTATCCTTGATTTAAACGGGAAACACTTATACCCTGTTATAATTTGCAATATATCTTTTTTTACCTTAAACGTCCATAGCAAGTGAAATTTTAGAAGGATTTCCAAATATGATTCTTAAAAAAATAATAATTTTAAGTCAGCGTTTACTGTTGTCATTGGCCATTTTAATTCCCCCTATGTTTCTATTGTGGTTACCGTTATTGTACCTTTGACTTTACAAAAATCATAAAAATTCCATTTATCGTCGCAGACATAGCAGATAAGATTGAAAAATGATGAAACAATCAATTTATCAAGACATTTCTTTTTTAAATCAATGTTTTCTGTTGTCAACTGCATTTTGAAATGCATACTGCAAACCTCCGTTCGACAGATGTCGTATGTACAGTATACAAATGGATCGACATAATAGAAAGGTTGACTTTATAAAAGTTTCTGTTTTGCCCAATTTCATCATTTAGAATTAAAAAGTTGTAATTGTTATTGAAAGTTCTATCGAATTTTAAGAGATTTGATACAGAAAAATGTATCAAGATTACGTATTTTGTTTATGAATTTGATATACCGTGCATGACCATGATATAATTCGATAAAAAAAATGAACAATAGAATAACTCAGATACATTCAAAACCGAGGTTATGTCAATTTACCAGAATTATGAAGACTTAATTAAAATACACATACGAGATATCACGTGTTATAATAAATTATATCTCGGTGAGCAATTTAGAACTATCAGAGGTTTTTTTTATAAAAAAACAATCTTTAATAAAGGAGTAGGTTCAGTAAGACCCCATTTTGGCCCCAAAATAAAGCAGTTTTGCAAAATTGTGAAAATGTAATTTTTTAGTTATTTATTGGAAAGTTGAATGTTTCTGTCACACAAATATGGGATGTTTTTGACACTACAATGCACATATATCGGGTACTAACATCATGAAGTCATGCTAAATTACTGAAATAGTCACAATTTTAGCATTTTAGTTAGATTTTAGACAGTTTCCGTCTTAAATGAAAGTGGCCGCATTCGTGTTCATTCATAATATTGAAATGTAAGTTGCATTTGATGATAATACATAACATATATAAAGGTTAAGGATGAACACGGATGCGGCCACTTTCATTTTTGACAAAAACCATCTGAAAAGTGACGATTTTATGCATATTTGATAGATTTTTTATATTTTAGCTTGAATCGGAGGGTTTTTAATGACTTAATCAGTTAAAATCTGTCACATAAACTAATTGAATCAATTGAAATAGACACTTAAGTGTTTAAAAAGTGCCAAAAATCTTTCGTTAGATAAACCTGAAATTTGAGGCCAAAATCGGCCCTTACCGGACCTACTCCTTTGGGTTATCTCGCTTGGAAATGTCAAATATTCTTGAACATGGAAGAAGAATGAAAATTTCTATATTCAAAATATCCTTCCGGTTAAACCTCTCTCGATTAGTAATTGTATAACTTGTCAAACCTTATCCTAAATAATAATGAAATATTTGCACGGATATTGAACTACCTGAACAAAAGACAACAGATATGAAATATTTAAAATCCCAAGTGTACATTAAATAACCTTTCAAACTTTTAATTGTAACTCCTGCATTTACTAGTCAATTCAAATTTATTTTGATCAATATGAATGAGATCGATATACATTGATTGTTTATTTGTAATCTTGGACCCTCTGTAAAGAAGCACTATTTTTTAATTGGCATCGTTTAGTATAATCATGACTGTAGGTCTTCAAATGTATCCTCGGCCCAGTAGTTCAGTACTTCGATGTTTACCAGAAAATACGAATTATTTTTGTGAAATATGTATTGAAAAACGAAAGAAATGGCGTGTCTATATGACTTTTTGGTTTTCTTTGTTACAAATGACGTAGCTTTGTACTTATACATCCCGTCATGATATTAATGTGCCATGGTAAATATTTGTTTACGTATTTTTTAAATAGTGGATAATATAATAGTACAATGTTAACTGCTGTTCCCATTTGTTACCCATTTTTACCTATTATGTCTGTTTGTTTTGTTCATACATCGTTGTCAATATAATGGATCTTTATGCGACTCTCATACAAGTAAGAGGTTAAGCTAGCTATTAAACCCTGTTTAATCCACCATTTTTTACATGATAAAATGCCTGTATATACCATCTTAGGATTATGACAGTTGTTATCTATTCGTTTGATGTGTTTCAGGTTTTGATTTTGCAATTTGGTTTAATAGGGACTTTTCGTTTTGATTTTTTTTTTAAAGTTTAGTATTTTGCGATTTAACTTTTTTGAAACCAAGGAAATGCAGATCTCTGAATTTTTGTCTAAGTTTGGTTATACATGATGTCAGTTTTTGTAATATCAATTCCAAGAAACGCTTGTATTAGATTTTGAATGTCCAAATACTTTGTCCTCGAGAATCAATGAAGAGACATTATTTGTCGAAATACGCATCTCGTGCAGTAAAGCCCTGGTCACAACGAACCCACGACACATATATGCAGCGCCACGACATAAAATTTGGTCAAATCGCGGGTCATCTGTGATCGTCTTACGACATTCGCACGACAGTCGCACGATATTTTGAGCATCGTGGCGCTGTCGTGTGTCGTGGGAGGAAAATTGGACATATACACCTTGTTTGCTCTACGATTTTTTGTCGTGTTACTGTCCTGTGGCTGTCAATTTCAAACATCACTCAATTAATTTGTACGTTTTCCGAGTTTCGTTTCATGTCAATATTTCTTAGTAAAATTTTTAAATTATATAAATATTTATTCATTGATGTTTGTTTGCTTACCGTCTAGTAGCAAAAGCAAATATATACTAAAGGCTCTAAAGAGCCTGTGTCGCTCACCTTGGTCTATGTGAATATTAAACAAAGGAACCAGATGGATTCATGAAAAAAATGTGTTTTGGTGATGGTGATGTGTTTGTACTTACTTACTTTACTGAACATTCTTGCTGCTTACAGATATCTCTATCTATAATGAACTTGGCCCAGTAGTTTCAGTGGAAAATGTTAGTAAAAATTTACAAATTTTATAAAAATGGTTAAAAATTGACTATAAAGGACAATAACTCCTTAGGGGGTCAATTGACCATATCAGTCATTTGACTTATTTGTAAATCTTACTTTGCTGTACATTATTGCTGTTTAAAGTTTATTTCTATCTATAATAATATTCAAGATAATAACCCAAAACAGTAAAATTTCCTTAAAATTACCAATTTAGGGGCAGCAACCCAACAACAGGTTGTCCGATTCATCTGAAAATTTAAGGGCAGATAGATCTTGACCTGATTAACAATTTTACCCAGTCAGATTTCTGTACTAAAAATATGTAGTACTGAAAATTTACTTTTAATATTCAGTACTATTTTGTTACTTTAAAATTATTGTAATATTTAGGTACCTGTTTTTTACAGTACTTAATTTGTACTTGAAATTTAAGTACTTTAGATTTTTGGTTACTACCGTTACATTTTCAGCATTTTGAAAGTTTTTCTTATTTCAAATCTCTTTAAATTATGATTTTCAAACATGGAATATTGTATTATTTTTGTACCAAAATATTTAGTACAAATCAAGTACTGTAAAATACAAGTACCTAAATATTACAATATTTTTAAAGTAAAAAAATAGTACTAAATATTAAAAGTAAATTTCCAGTACTACAAATGTTTAGTACAGAAATAGTACCTATGAAAAAGTAGCTGTGTAAAGGGGTCAACTGACCATTTCGGTCATGTAGACTTATTTGTAAATCTTACTTTGCTGAACATTATTGCTGTTTACAGTTTATCTCTATCTATAATAATATTCAAGATAATAACCCAAAACAGTAAAATTTCCTTAAAATTACCAATTTAGGGGCAGCAACCCAACAACGGGTTGTTCGATTCATCTGAAAATTTCAGGGCAGATAGATCTTGACCTGATAAATAATTTTACCCATGTCAGATTTGCTCTAAATGCTTTGGTTTTTGAGTTATAAGGCAAAAAAATGCATTTTACCCCTATGATCTACTTTTAGCCATGGAGGCCATCTTGGTTGGTTGGCCGGGTCATCGGACACATTTTTAAAACTAGATACACCAAGGATGATTGTGGCCAAGTTTGGTTTAATTTGGCCCAGTATTTTTAGAGGAGAAGGTTTTTGTAAAAGTTAACGACGCCGGACGCCGGACGCCGGACGCCGGACGCCGGACGCAAAGTGATGGAAAAAGCTCACTTGGCACTTTGGGCTAGGTGAGCTAAAAATGAGACAGAATTATCAAAATATTATTTGTTCCACGAAAAATTTAAGTGATATAATTTGTTTTATTGTATTGTAGTTACTGCTATTCAGATTATCATTTATTTTGCGATCAAATTTCAAACCAAACACTTAGTTTCAAACGGTTCCTGTTTTTTGACGAATCGAATGACGTTGTCTATATGACAAATGACTCTATCAAATATCACATACATTCAGATTAAGTTGTCGCTCAGAATTTATTTAAAAGCTCCGTTAAGTTCGAATAGATTTTGCTATCTATAGTAATTGTTTAATGCTACGCAAACACGGGGTCATTAACTTAATTAAATGCATTATACACTTGTATTCTTTTAAATTATTATCAACGTTAACTACTATTGCGAAAGAACTACTTAGATGAACTTTTAAAAGTTGAAGGTAGCACTGGAAAAGCAATTATAATAAATATCAATTGATATACCATGGAGTTCAGTAATAATCGAAAAGCTGGTTGTAAATTTGTAATTCTATGTGTATGTTTTCTTTCTCTTACCGATGCAACATCTTTTGTGGATATGGATTCTTTGTACACAACACTTACCTCAGGACATAACAAGCACTTAAGACCTGAGGTAGATTTAAGCAGTTCTACAGTAATATCTATAGACTTTTATTTACTAAATTTGCAGGATGTTAATGAAGTAGATGGAACAGTTTCTATAACTGGTTATTTTAACATTCAATGGACAGATAATAATATGGCATGGATCCCTGCCGATCACGGTAATGCAGAGTATATTGTTTTACCTGAAAATGTTATTTGGAAACCTCCTCTGATAAACTCAAATAGTGCACAAGAAATGGCAATGTTTGGAATGGATGAATTACCCTTGTATGTGCATTATAATGGACATGTTACATGGCTTCCGGGACAAAATTTGAAGTTCACTTGCAGCTTCGATATAACGTACTTTCCTTTTGATACTCAAAAATGTACTTTGATTATAATAACATGGGGACATGCCGCTCAAGACATTATGTTTAACGCTCTTAATTCAACAATTCAGACATCTTTTTATTCTATAAATAGTGAATGGGAACTAAGTAATACATCTGTTACAGTAGATACCACAGGAACACCAATGACAAATTTCACATTCTACTTCAAAAGACGTCCACTGTACTTAACGATGACTTTAATACTTCCGTGTGTTTTTCTTGTTCTTTTGAACATTGGTGTCTTTCTCCTGCCAACTGACTCTGGAGAAAGGATTGGATTTGCGGTAACTCTTTTATTGGCTGTTGTATTATATCTAACTATAGCACAAGAGCTACTTCCGGCCACCGCTTTACCGAGAATTTCTGCAATTTGTGTATTTCTTATGATTGATTTCATGATGAGTGGTTTAATTGTAGGATCCGTCATCGTGAGCTCTAGATTTTATTTCAAATCGGAAGATGAGCCAATTCCAAATTGGATAAAGAAAATTGTTACATTCCAGCTTTGTTGTCGAGCTAAAAACAGAGTTCATGACGGCCAAAGTACTGGGGTTGGCAGACATGAAGATAAAGATGAAGCTTTATTTAGGAAAGAGAAGGTTGACGATTCGCATAGAAATGAAAAAGAAATTACGTGGCAAGATGTCTCGAAAACATTTGATTGCATTTCCGTTATATCTTATATGATGATGTTTATCGGTTCCAATTTGATGTTTATCATTGATGTTGTACAAGGAACTTCATAATCATTCACAGCTGTTTTCGTCTTTTCACCTAATTTTGTTTATTCGAATAAGGCAGCATATGATTTAGGTAGCTAACAGAAGAGGTATGTGCGCACGACAATCATGCTTGTGTAACCCCATCAAATGTTGTGTCTTTTCCAAGTCGGGCTACAAGGACTGTTTTTTTTATTGTTGTTTGTCTTCTTCGTGCGTATATAGTCGCGAAGGAAAAGTTTGTGATGTTTTTTTGTAATACCCCCAAAAAAATATCTGTTATACTTTATTGATTATTGTGTATAAAATTATTAACGTGAGCATTATCTGGCCTGTTATCTATGTCTTGCGTGAATAGATATTTCTCGTATCACACCGCACGAAGTGTGTTACGAAAAAGTGATACTGTAATTTGCGTTAATCTGATTGGCTTATCAAGTATCATAAGATGTTATTACAACATTTCAATTGGCTATTCGTTATGCCATTGATGCCTTTTAAAATTTACGACGATGTACATTTCGTCCATGGCAACGGACATATTCTATAATATACAAAACACTCACACTTTTCACCGAACAATATTCATGATGTCATTTGTATTACATTTTGAAGCACACAAAAAGTATGAAAATGTTAGTTTTGACAACGGAAAAGAACATATGACGTCATACTAAAATGTTCAAAAGACTATTGCAACGATTCGCGGAATGAGAGTGTTGACATAAAAGAGGGACAAAAGATATAAGAGGGACAATTAAACTCGTAGATCGATTATAAACTGACAACGCCATGGCTAAAAAAAGACAAACATAAGAGATATAGGTATAACAACTTGTGCGAATTGGATATCGATTGATATCAAATCTCGTTATTTTTCCTGCTGGAACTAAAACTCTCTTTAGATCCTCTTCATAATGTTTAGGTATACAGAAGTTATCCAATTTATAGCCAGGATTATTATCCTCTACCTAAAATTATAGAAATTACTGTTATATCCATCTTTAAATTTCTCATAAATGTTCTCCTCTGAAATATACACAAACAATTTGTTGTTTCCTATTTAAAATTAGTTGATGAAATTAAAGTAGTAATAATTAGGGGTGTCAACGAGTACTCGAGTACTCGAGTATCGCTCGGTAGTATCGAGTATCGATTATCAAAATGATACTCGACTAATCGTTTTCCTGTTATAATGTTGTTGCTCTCTTAAGTTTAAACAAAAAATAGTTTTATTGAGAGCGCTTTCCTGGAAATTATAGATTAATCAAAATGAAAAAAAAAAAATACAATTCGAATGTTTGCGTTTAACTGTCATTTAAAATTTCTCCAAACAGAAAAACGTGTAGGATATATGAACACGAGCATTTTTTTCCAAGGCTTACACTTTTAGCTAATTTTAGTCCCTCCCACACAGGGATTGGGTAATTGAAAATGTAAAGGTAATTAAGTGTAATGCATTGTAATTTTCCATGTAATTGAATGTAATGTGTAATTGAGCATTTTTGTAATTACATGTAGGAAATTTAATTAATTACAATGAAAAATGCATGTAATGCTTAAATAACTTTTCAATTACATTTCAATTACATGTACTTTTATGATGTAAATGATAAGAAATTGTGTTATTGATATACATATTATTTATTTGACACACAGAAATGTTTGATAAATAGTCTTTTAACTTTAAAAAAAATGACTCACATATTGGTGTTGTTTAGTTTTTAAGAAAGATCTTTATCTACATAGAGTGATAACATGTTTGTAAATACCATCAATACATGTATGTATGGTTAAAAAAATGTGTAAATCTTTCTAAGACAGTTCATTTAGAATTTTAAATCACTGCACACAATCATTTTGTCAAGTAAGTAAACACAAAAGGATTATAGAAATAAAAATTATCAGCTTTAAAGACAAATGGCAATTAATCAGACTAAATGTGTAATAAAACAGCCTAGGGACAATGTCATTATTACATGTATATTATCATGATTATCTCATTAGCAAAATTTTGCTAATAATTAGACATTATACATTTGTTGTACTAAAATTATTTTCAATCTAATGACAAGCATACTTTTGAATAATTATAAAGTGATAAAAAACAAGGGACAAATTTTTTATTTATTCCTATATAATATTATGTTTAATAGATAGATAGTTTATTCTCATAAAACCATGTAAGTACAAAGGTTACAGAGAAGTTAAAAAAAAAATAATATACATAATAACAAAAATAAAAATGCATAAAATTTCGGATCAGATAACATATAAAAGAATATATATATACTTATACAGTCAAATGTAAAAGCTAAAATTGTATAAAGAAATACTTTCTGTGTATAAGTATGATAAATAAATTATGGTTGTTAAGAAGCAGTAAGCTTAGTATTAATACTAAGAAATTTATGTATTACTGAAAAATTATTACGCCAGGGTTTTCGATATCACAAACTAGTCAAAACATTTACTAAATTTTATCATCGGTATAAGGACATCATTCGTAAATACAGGTCAACATGCAGACTTCTTATACGTTCAGGTATTTCACATCCAATTTTGTATGGACATATTCTTTATAAAGCACAAAGGTGTCAGTATTCACCTCAAAAACTAACAAAACCTTTGAATAGACTTATTAAGAAGGGATATAGTTACGATACTGTTGTCAGGTCATTAAAGATTGCATATGTTGGCGTTAATATTGATTCACTTATAGGGTCTTTGCATCGGAACTAAACAAATTGGCATGACACGGGTTATTTTCTTCTCATATATGTTATGATGGTATGATACTAAACCCCTAACAGGAAGGATTGTGCCTGATGTTCATATGATGAAATCATAATCTTTCAGTCAGTTTAATTGAAGTCTGGAGCTGGCATGTCAGTTAACTGCTAGTAGTCTGTTGTTATTTATGTATTATTGTCATTTTTGTTTATTTTCTTTGGTTACATCTTCTGACATCAGACACGGACTTCTTTTGAACTGAATTTTAATGTACGTATTGTTATGCGTTTACTTTTCTACATTGGCTAGAGGTATAGAGGGAGGGTTGAGATCTCACAAACATGTTTAACCCCGCCGCATTTTTGCGCCTGTCCCAAGTCAAGAGCCTCTGGCCTTTGTTAGTCTTGTATTATTTTAATTTTAGTTTCTTGTGTACAATTTGGAAATTAGTATGGCATTCATTATCACTGAACTAGTATATATTTGTTTAGGGGCCAGTTAAAGGACGCCTCCGGGGCGGGAATTTCTCGCTACATTGAAGACCTGTTGGTGACCTCCTGCTGTTGTTTTTTTATATGGTCGGGTTGTTGTCTCTTTGGCACATTCCCCATTTCCATTCTCAATTTTATCGTATAAAATTGCAGAGGTCTCTTAGTGTCTTTGATTGTTTTGAATTAAACAGTGTAATAAATCTTCTTCTTTCATCTTGTAAAGCCGGGCAAACAAAAATATAGCGATAGTTGTCTCCGATATCTCTTTTCGTACATATTGGACATTTTCTATCACTTCTGTCAATGTTATGCCATCTCCCCTTTTCTATAGGCAGTGAATGATTTGATGTTCGGAATTTACAAAGTGTATATATATCTCAATCGTTTATGATGTTGAAATAATTCTCAAATTCAAAGTTTTCCTTAAAGATAATAAATAAAATTGAGAATGGAAATGGGGAATGTGCCAAAGAGACAACAACCCGACCATAGAAAAAAACAACAGCAGAAGGTCACCAACAGGTCTTCAATGTAGCGAGAAACTCCCGCACCCGGAGGCGTCCTTCAGCTTGCCCCTAAACAAATATATACTAGTTCAGTGGTAATGAACGCCATACTAATTTTCAAATTGTACACAAGAAACTAAAATTAAAATGATACAGGACTAACAAAGGCCAGAGACTCCTGACTTGGGACAGACTTAAAGAGCCTATAAGTAATGCATTTTGATGTGTTCTGAATAGCTGAATTCCAAATTTGTTTAAACTGGTCAATTAATCTTAGTTTGATACTATTTGGTAACCATTTGGTAAGGTCTTTATTTTGCACATAAAATAAGTTAAATCCGGCATTGTCCAATATATTTTTAATGTTCTTTATCCATAAAATATCATCATTGTTTGTGTGATATCGAAAATATAAAAATTTATATAAGATTGATGATAACTTATTTTCATCTATAAGCAGCCTGCACCAATATGATATCATTCGATATTTAATGCTTATTTTCGATAGATATCGTCCAGTTTCACCGTACACAATCATGCTTGGGGTAGATCTCTTGAGGTGTAGTAAATGCTTTAAAAATTTGAGGTGAACTTGTTCAATAATGTCATTTTTTCCATATCCCCATACTTCACATCCGTATAAAAGAATTGGTTTCACCAGTTTGTCAAATAACTCTAATCGGCATTCAATTGATAAATTACACTGCTTCCCTCTTTTAATAACGTTGTACATAGCTTTTGCTGCTTTTTCTGATAGTCTTTTCTTTGCTTTATTGAAGGATCCAGATCTGGTTACAATAGTCCAATGTAGTTAAATTCTTTCACTATTTCAATTTCATTTTCTTCATTAATCAAATTAATATTATTAGGCTGTCTTCCTTTAGAGAAAATTAAAACTTTAGTCTTAGATGTATTTACTTTAAGTTTCCAAGTATCACAATATTCACTGAAGCAATTTAATTGCATTTGAAGGTCTTCCTTTGTTTCTGACATTAGAACAGTATCATCGGCATATAATAAAATAAACAGCTTTAAATAGATATTGAGGTTAGTTTCAAGGGAGTTCGATATTGATGAGAAACCTTTCACATTATGTGATAGCAAAAAATCAGTGAGGTCATTGATATATAAAGAGAATAATAGAGGAGAAAGATTTTCCCCTTGTCTAACTCCAGTGTTACAACGAAAAAAATCGGATTTTTGATTATTGTATATAACTCGTGATTTTATATTGTTGTACATACTATGTATTACTGTATGCATTTTTCCATCAATGTGATTCAATGCCATCTTAAACCATAGGCCGTTTCTCCAAACTGTGTCGAATGGCTTCATTTCTGAGTTTTTAAAATACCCCTTAATGTATTGACAAGTTAATAGGAACACATTCCCTCCTCAATCTCAACACATCGTATGATCAAGCAATACCTGATACCTGCCACATCCGCTCCTGTCGAAACAAAGTGTTCAGACCAGTAAGATGTAGACCAAATGACAAAACATTAAAAATACTAACGATGATCAAATGCAATGCTAAAACAATGTTGTAAACTTACATAAATATTTTACACATGCTATAAGTAAGTAAGTAAGTTGATTATTTAGGGTTAGGGTTATATGAAAGAATTTTGTTGCACCGTGTATAGAGTATCGCTCGGTAAATCAAAAGATCCTCAATCCTCAATCTTCAGGCCTGTTGGCACGAATTGTCCCAATGTGCAGTTTTCCTCTCTGGTGCGTTTTCCTCGACGTATTTTCTTCTCTGTGATTAGAAAGTGGTATGCCCTGGTTAGGATTGGGATTGAGGAACAGCAGTATTAAATCTGCCTGTTCTGTCAATGTAATGTGCCAGTGTTTGTAGTTTGGCTTTTGTCTCTTCTGTGTTCTCGCCGTGCAGTCTCGTTAGCATAGTAGCTAAATTCAGGTTTCTGACCCGACTTCTTTGGATATCTCAAAGCAGGGATACTCCAGAAGGTGCTCCACAGTTGCATGACTCTATGGCGTTGGTTTGGCCTACTCAGTTCTTGTAGTAGTTTAGTTCTGTATAGCCAGTTCTTAGTTGGCCGAATATACTGTAATGTCTTTTAGTTGGGAAATCATACATAATTGGGTGTTTTGTAGTTGGTATTTTTTCATAAAGGTCCCTGCCTCTCTCAGATATTTCCCATCTTCTCTGCCATTTATTTCCTGAACTTTTATATGCTGCTTGTTTGACGTCCTGCAGTGTTATGAACGAGTAATCGATTAGTAAATCTTCAACGAGTTGACATCCCTAGTAATAATTATTAATCGACACTCGTTTGGAAACCTATAATGATCATCTTATATCCAATTAAAACTGAAATAAAGAATACTAGATATACAACTTCATAATTGATTTTTTCTCAGGATGAGTCTTTGCGACAAGAGTACGATCACTTAATCCGCTTTTAATTTTATAGGAACATTCTATCGTTTTCTATATTTGTATTCTTGTCTTTCGTTTTTTCAAATATGCCTTGTCTATATGTCATTTTGTTGACATATTTGTTTGTTTTTAGTGATTAAGATTCACGGCTTCCCTGTTTCTTTTGTTCACTGTCATACATATGAGAGGTTTAGCTAGCTATAAAACCATGTTTAAGCCACTATTTTCGACGTAAGAAAATGCCTGTACCAAGTCAAGTATATAACAGTTGTTATCCATTCGTTTGATGTCTTTGAGCTTTTGATTTTGCAATTAGGGACTTTCTGTTTTGCATTTTCCTTGGGTTGTTTTGTACTTTATTCTGG
Source organism: Mytilus edulis (assembly GCF_963676685.1). Classification (NCBI taxonomy): domain Eukaryota; kingdom Metazoa; phylum Mollusca; class Bivalvia; order Mytilida; family Mytilidae; genus Mytilus; species Mytilus edulis. The sequence goes on along the minus strand of NC_092345.1, from coordinate 82,504,847 downwards.
AGTTGAGTACAGTTTATGTGGCAACTTCCCATCCTCACCTCATATTGAGTACAATCGCATTTAATTATTTTCGTATGATTGTCTGTTAAACTATGTTCTTTAAGCATCCATGATAATACATATTGACTTATCTTTAATATTTATTAAGAAAAGAAAATAAGAAGCTTATAATCACTGGGTTGATGCCACTGCTGATGAAGGTTCACCAAGGTTATCTTCAGCTCAGTAGTATTAAATAAAATTGAGAATGGAAATGGGGAATGTGCCAAAGAGACAACAACCCGACCATAGAAAAAAACAACAGCAGAAGGTCACCAACAGGTCTTCAATGTAGCGAGAAATTCCCGCACCCGGAGGCGTCCTTCAGCTGGCCCCTAAACAAATATATACTAGTTCAGTGATAATGAACGCCATACTAATTTCCAAATTGTACACAAGAAACTAAAATTAAAATAATACAAGACTAACAAAGGCCAGAGGCTCCTGACTTGGGACAGGCGCAAAATGCGGCGGGATTAAACATGTTTGTGAGATCTCAACCCTCCCCCTATACCTCTAGCCAATGTAGAAAAGTAAACGCATAACAATACGCACATTAAAATTCAGTTCAAGAGAAGTCCGAGTCTGATGTCAGAAGATGTAACCAAAGAAAATAAACAAAACGACAATAATACATAAATAACAACAGACTACTAGCAGTTAACTGACATGCCAGCTCCAGACTTCAATTAAACTGACTGAAAGATTATGATTTCATCATATGAACATCAGGCACAATCCTTCCCGTTAGGGGTTAAGTATCATACCATCATAACATATATGAGAAGAACATAACCCGTGTCATGCCAACAACTGGTTTTTGAATAAATGTGTTTAGTTCCGATGCAAAGACCCTAAAGTGTTCATGTGTTTACATGAACTATCGCTGTGTTTGACACAAAAAAAAAAATTGTGCCTCTCATAATGTGTACTTCGTTTACCATTGACCTTTTTATCCGAACCTCACTGATGAGTCTGTTGAAGACGATATGCGAGTTTTACTTACAAAATTAAAAGCTGGTAACTTTGGTGAGTGTTTTTTTTTTTATAAGATATAGAAATACATACGCTTCAATTATACGAAGGAAGTATCAGTATTTAGAAAATATACCATCTGAATGACCTCTGAAGACTATTGCTTGCAGTCTTGTTATGATTTTACTCTTTGCATACGATCCTTTCTAATCATACATATGAATATGAATAGATAAGCAAGAAAATGCATTCGTATAGCAATTTTAACATGTATACATACGTTTTCATAGCAAGGAATATATTTTACTAAACTGGTTTGGTGTTTCCTTTGGGATTGTATGCAAAATTTCATGAATTATATAAAAAGCATCATATATACCTTGGAAGAATCTCAAATTACATAAATTGAGCTTTGATATTGAACTTGTGTCAAGTAAATACAGACTAAATTGATCCTATAACTTTAAACTTTCGTTTAAACATTACATTTGATTAACAACAGTGTTTTAATAAACAAAAGAAATGCAAGAGAATCACTTGCATTATGCCACTTTAAATTTTATAAGGTAAATATGATTTTAAATGGTCAACAGAAATATACTTATGTATCGTTTGCTCCAATGAAAATATTAATGATTTAATCCAATGGTTATTGTGTTCTAGTCACGAACAAGTCATTAATATTTAATCTCCGAATTAAATTTCAAAATATTTACTTGGTCAGTCCAAAAGTACCTAAAACCAGGTCAACGTAGCAGATGAAAAAAATCGTTACATACCAGCTTTGTTGTCGAGAAAAAAATCAATTTCATGATCTTGGAAACGAGGAGAAAGTTGATCATTGCATAGCATACAATGGTGATACGAAGAAAATTACTTGGCAAGATGTCTCAAAAACTTTGATACAATTTTACTTATATTTTATATCGTGGCATTCATTGCTGGGAACTTAATGTTTATCATTGATGTTGCACAGGGAATGGAATAAACGCCTAGAACTGATAGTAACTCAAACTTCATAATAGATAGAAAGGACGTGCTCATCGCATATATAAATACTATTTAAATTGGGACAAAACAAATCTTATATACATATATTTTAACTAAACGGTTTGAATCGTGCAAAAGTGCCCCTTTTATGCCGACTTGTAAAGATTTCTATCCAAACAAGTGCTATGAGTTGTCTTAAAACTGCAATGAGAGAACAAACTTACACCATAGTGAAGCCCTCTCTCAGAATTGGAATTGAAGATGAGGAACAGCAAAAAAGTTTTTTTTTCGTAGTGATTTTGTGTCATGAATTGATACCAATTGGATAATGTTAAATCAATAAAAAAAGGTCTTTTAATTTGGTGTGAATTTTTCGAAAAATCTTGTACTTTCCCTTTTAACTGTAAAAATGTAATTAACCTGAAACACTTGACTTATTAAAATTTTCACTTAGGCATTTCACAACGGTAACTCTTTATAGATTAATAAAAGTTAACTTTAAAAACATATGTTAAAATACTAGATCATTATTTTATTAAATCTAATTTAACATTTTTGCAATAGCTTCAAAACCCCCTTAAGTTAGGTGCACGAGTTTATTCCCTCACTTGTTTTCTATATAACTTAATGATGAAATCTTGCAAGGGGAAAATTGAAGGGATCTAATAATCATTTGATTTTGCCATTTGATTATGGACTTTCCGTTTTAAATTTTCCTCGGAGTTAAGTATTTTTGTGATTTTACTTTTTTTATAAAGCCATGGCATTTCAAGGTACATAGCAACACTTTTTACATGGAAGAGTTTTAAACCTCCCTTGTCATAAATACTTCCTTTTTATTTTGTCTGGCTTTCCAGCTCATAATAATTTGATTAAAATTCCTTTCATTTCTTGCATAACCTAAACTGGTGGATTTGGCATTAATATCAGAACAGTCAGTATAGTTTTCAAGAAATTGAAACGAATTCACTACAATTTAAACTTTCCTGATGCATTCTATTATAATTTCTTATTTAGTAGCAGAGTTGCATTACAGGCTAATCTTTTGCCAACCCATATGGCTTCAGTATTATCTATATTTAATAGCAAACCAGCACCAGCAGCGAGGCAGTCAAATATATACAAAGCTTGTTTAAGAGAATCCTCGTTTTCGTCCAGAATCAGAGATTAGTTTTTTGCATATTGACTTAAAAACTCTAATAAATGCCAATGACAAATTTTGACTTCCTATGTCTTAACTCTAGGAAAAAACAAAAAGGGAAGTCCCTCATCAAAAAGCAAAATCAAAAGCTCACACACATCAATCGAATGGAAAATAACTGTCATATTTCTGACTTGGTTTAGCAATTTCCTTCGTAATATGGTTTTCTAATGTGGTTTTCTTAAACTACGCATCTTCTAAAACGAAGAAGATAACACAGGAACAATCCAAAACCGTCGAAGAAAACTTGGCCAAACGTCTGAAAATCTTTAAACCAATATCATACTTAAATAAAAATAGCAAACATTTATGTTATTTGTTTAATAAAATGTTACTTTAAAATAGCAGCAAAACTTTGGTGCTTCAGTTTCCCAAGCACCAAAAACATCATGCCAAAACTAAGTCCTAATTTGTCGATCTTTTGTCGACAGATTGTAGCTTAATTCAAAGTAGATCACAAACGAATTAAGGTAACAAAGGGAAATTATCTCATTAATTTTGAATTAGATTCATACAACCTTCTTGTCCTTGTAAATTTATATTTAACGTTTCAAATCCATCCATACAAATGTCTTGACATTGAAGAAATCGATTGATCTATTCTCGTTTATAATCTAGGATAAATTCAAACACTTTATTTGTTAAGAATTTGTTAAAAAATAACCACCATTTCATGGATTTGTAAGACAATGATTTAATATAAACATATCCAATTTTTTTCCCCCAAATTGATGAAAATGTTTTATCGTCTTTTTGAATGTAATCTATAACGTCAAAAGCGGGTTTGTAATAAAAATGAAATAGTCTGTCCAGATCCATCAACGAAAAAAATCAAAAGTGTTTAAATGTACTGTAGTCCCATTTTAAAGGAAATGTTATTTCATTGAAATATGAGACGTCATCACTAACACACACAATTAAATGAGCTGAAAAATAAGTAGTAAACGGAACACATCAACACTAAAGGGGGGGGGGGAGAGGGAAGATTGCTCCGTTTGATGGAAACTAGTTAAGGGTTTTACAGGACCCGTAACTTTTTTCCCGGGTGATGATGCCCACTAAGGAAGTAATTGCCACTTGACGATCTAGACGAGCCGGCAATTCCTTCAAACAAAAATATACCAATTTACCTGGATCACAAAGACCATCTAGATGCAGAACCACAGGCGTTTCCAACAAACAAAAACAATCTCAATTGACATGGATCTTAAACACAATCTTAAACACGAGCACACTTAACTGTGTCTGTTCTTTCCTCTGTATCGATTAGATAGATTCGTTCAACATAGTCACAAAATTTTGAATTATTTAGTTAGGGAACATCATCTATATAGCGGAAAGTAAAATTGAAGGATATTGCTAACTTCTTTTTCTTTCTTCCTATAAATTTCTTGTATAAGCTCGGTTTAATAGGAATAAATGAAAGCTCGGTTTAATAGGGGCACAGTTGATTGTCATTGAAATGCCGATTGTTGTTCAGGTCATCCAAACGTAACAAATTTTGTCAATCAAGAAATCAAGCATCTTGATAATGTCAGTTTAAAAACAAATGTTTGAATCAAAGTGCTTTTTACAAAGTAGGATGTATCTCTCCAAGATAATTGTATCTACGTTGTCCATTCTTCTTTATGAAACAAAGCAATATTATCTCTATCCATTTGTCTTTTAGTTTAGAATGGGGAATACCCGTGTTGAGTGTAGAAAAGTCAAATGTGTTACTACTATTGCAAGATGAAAGAGTCTTAGATTGTATATACCCTGACAGTCTTCATTTCACCTCTATGATTGGCAGTTTCATAATAACTTTGAATCCGGTTTTGATAGCTGTTAAAATTGATGTTAATAATTTAGAAAGAGGTTTCGTGGAGCACTCGGAAGACCTAGCAATATACTGTTGCTTGTTAGAGTACTTATGTAGTTTAGATATCTAATACAGTGATGAAAAATCGTCTCTGCATATATGTCATCACAACATTTCGGAGACTCATCAATTTCTGAACAAAGAATGGTTGTAAGAACTTGGGAAAGATGTAAGGCAAACATAAATACCACCTGGCTATATATTCTTGATACGGATTTCTGTGAAGCTATTTGTGAATGTTTTTGTAAGACTTATGCACTGTCGGTTTCAGTCGATCTTCCGCATAACTGATTATACCTCTGGGGTATGAGTACTGTGGGAACAAAACCACTGTCAATGCAGTCCGTATGGTGTAATCATGCAGGCCTGACTTATCAATTGGATATGCAAACTCCATTCAAAAGTTATCAAAAGTACCAGGCTTATAATTTGATATGCCAGACGCACGTTTCGTCTGCATAAGACTCAACGGTGACGCTCAGATCAAAATAGTTAGAAAGTCAACACAAGTACAAAACTGAAGAGCATCAAGGACCAACAATTCCAAAAAAGATATTCCAAATTCGGCTTAGGTAATCTATGCCTGGGATAAGAAAATTCTTAGTATTTCGGATAATTCATACTTTTGCAAACAGTAAAAATAACAGAGAATGGTTTACTGTTGGGAAATGTGAAGTTGACATTTAGAGAGTTGTAATCATCACGTTTGTCATTGATTCTAGTTTGAAATCGTCTACCTGTGTCAATATCAAGAAAAAGATCAAGATATTAAGATGACCTCCTTCCATCAAAATTGTTCTTAATTTAAAGTTCATTGGAATGTGGTTTTCTGAGGAACAGGACATATTCAAAGTTTTTTACCTTGACCTTCGACCTAGGAAGTTGTACATACATTATGACACTCCCTCTGGTGTCGATCAATATACATGTCAAGTATAAACTTTGAAATCATAACGGATCTCAAGATATAGAACTGAACTGTCTTTACTATAGGACATGAGGTTGTCAACTGAAACTAAAGTTTTTGACCTTAACCTTTGATCTAGGAAGTTATACAGACATTATGACACACCCTCTGGTGTTTGTTAATATACATGTCAAGTATAAAGTATGAAGTTATAAGGGTTCTCTAGGTATAGAGCGTACACAATTTGTTACAGAGGGATGGACGGATGGACTGACAGACAAACTGATCCCTATAGGGCTTCTGCAATTTCGGCAGGGCCCTAATTAACAACAGACACAACTTCATAATATAAGCTTTTACCATAATAAAAGTAAAAGCTATTGTTAATATTACTATGTGCCTGTTCTTCATAAGTTTACTAAAACCAGTAAAAAACCCAATGACTTTTTTTCAACCTTTATTTCTTACAACTTTTTCTTCATAATTTAGTTCCAGTTTTCGGCTATTGTAAAGATTAATCAAATAATTATCAGGAGTTAAGTTTTTTGTTTCAATTTCTGACCAAATTTTCTCTAAATATTTTAGACTTCTAGCTCCTTGTAATTTTCTCCCAATCATGTACAATTCAAATTTGTCTCGTTTAATCAAATTACATGAATCTATCTGACACAAATCAGGGATTTTCACAGTGTCAAGTTTTGGTGTGAATATTATTCCAGAAGACCTTTCAAGTTTTTTCAGATCAACTTGGAAATCTTTCAAGCTATGCTCAAATCCTATTGGCTGATTTGGAACAATAAAAGCACCAAGTCCTAATGGTTCTGATTTGTCATTTTCTATAATTATCACTTTATACAAAGGGTCGGCACTGAAACTTCATTTTTACCAATTACCTGGAAAGTAAAAACAAAACTTTAATAAAATAAGAATTTAAGCATGCAAGAAAGATAAAACTTTAAAACTAATTTTAAGAAAATAAAACTTTCTGCAGTGCCCTGCCAAAACATATATTTTATCTGTCCAAAATTCAATAAAATTTCCATTTCAAAGGGAAACTATTCTTGAATAAATAGTTGATAGGCATTGATTTTCAATGTTGTTCAAGACATAAACCTTTGATATTAGCATTTAAGTACAATGCAATTTTCTATCTATATAGAATTTACATTTCTAGGGAACATAACTCCTGTAAAAGTAGTTGATCAGTGCTGGAAGGCAGCATGGGCAGGCAAATGGCTGGTATTTTAATATCTGCATGTGCTGTGGATAAAAGTTATCTACCATGAATGTACCAATATTTTGATATGTCAGATTTGACATAAAATAGAATTTTCCCAATAAATGATAAAAATTCAAAAGTTTTAGTGAAATATTTCTTTGAGGAAAAGAAAAAATATCCTAATAGTCTGATGTGGTAAAAAGAAAAGGACACTTCTTGTAAATACTATATATGTATAGTTTGTATAGTGAATACATGGTATAGCAAATCAAGCCTTCATTTAGTTACCAATATATATCAAAACATTGTTGTTTCATGAAAGCAACGTCATTCAACTTTTTCTTTTGCTCAGTTTGAACATTTTTATACTTGAGCCAGTGAACCGACCACAGCAAACTGCAACATCTCAATAAGATTTTTTGGATGTAAATTGTATTTTCTATATATCAAAATTTCACAGATTGTGACAATATCACCTCACATTTCAATTAAGGGATTCCATTGACATAGAATTACTTTGACATACAATTAACCAATATTGTGACTTGACTGGAATAGGAGTCAACTACCAGTATTGAATATATAAAAAGATACAATGATCCAACTTGAATCTGCCATAGCTTTTGGCCATCAGAAATAATTTTCTCGATAAAAGATGCTCACTTAATTTTTGAAAGTCAAGGATCTTATAGTATTTGAGTTTTTGAGGAGATGAGACCGAATGGGACCATAAAGAATAGCCAAATCCATCTCTGCAACGGGAGTTGGAACCTTAGTTTCTTAATATTAATTTCTAATGTTATCAATAGCACATCTATGTCATTATATTGTAAATCCTGTCAATATTGAAGCACTCACTGCTGAGCTGATTATTTATTCTAAATATTTTTTGAAATCATTTGGAAGAAGTTTCAAAGAGACATAAGGAGACCACGCTAATTAAAAAAGTTAAGTTGAATGGATGACTTACTGGATATTTTACATAATGCAATCCATTTTCATCTGTGGTAGGCCAAACTAGAGGCCCACTGAATATTCTGACTCCTTTATAGAAAAAACACATAAAAACACATTACAAATAAATGTCAAAAAACCTACATCACTAAATTTCGTAACCATTTATTCACATACGTTTTAGGGATAATTGTAAAACTACCCACTCAACGGGCGCTGTAAAACTTCTCATAGTTTTCCTTCAACTTCATGTTTCAGCATTATAGATAATGTCCTCTCAACAAATAATTTAAAGTTAAGGGACTTCGTTGGACGCATTTATCTCTTCAAATTTGAAAAAAAATATTCCACAATTAGAGAAAGTCAGCATCATGTCTTGACTTACATATATCGTGTACATTTTGTTATTTTGTACAGGTTATTACAAAAACTTTGTATGAGTAATTACTTGTATAATGCCATCATACAAGTTATTACCTGTACAAATATAATTGTACCAGTAATAACTTGTACATTTTTTGTTGAGAAAAAGATAATAACTTGTACAACACAATATCTTCGAGTTGTATGTGCTTTTACTTTTGCTTTAAACAAAATGTTTTATTGAAAAACTCCTCTCTTTGAGATGTTTGAGTAAGTAAGTCTGGGATTTTTTTGTCAATTGTCGGGTATTATTTTTCTTTAACTGTTTGCTCGTATTTATTTATGTGTTTGTTTATATTTTCTTGTCATAGAGCGTATGTATTTTTGAAATCTTTATTGTTTAAAAAAGAAGATGTGGTATAATTGCCAATGAGACAACTATCCACAAAAGACCAAAATGACACAGACATTAATAACTATAGGTCACCGTACGACCTTCAACAATGAGCAAAGCCCATACCGTATAGTCAGCTATAAAAGGTCCCGATAAGACAATGTAAAACAATTCAAACGAGAAAACTAACGGCCTTATGTGTTTGTTTGTTTTTTGGTTTTTTTTTTCAAATGTGTATTCTGAACTTGGTGTTGTTGTTGTTTTTTGGTTGTTGCATGGGATATACAAGTATCCGGCCACGTCCACTCTGTAAAGCATTTCTGATTGTATCCATCTGATGAGTTAAGTTTTTTCAACTGATTTTTATAGTTCGTTCTTATTTTCTAATGTTACACCACTGTCCCAGGAATGGGAAGGGTTGGGATCCCACTAACATGGTTAACCCCGCCACATTATGTATGTGCCTGTTCCATGCCAGGAGCCTGTCATTCAGTGGTTGTCGCTTGTGGATGTGCTACATATTTTTTTCGTTCATTTTTATACACAAATAAGGCTCGTTTGAATTGTTTACATTTGCCATTTCGGGGCCTTTTAAAGCTGGCTATGTGGTATTGGCTTTGTTCACTGTTGAAGGCCATGCGGTGAACTATAGTTTTCAATTTCTGTGCCATTTGGGCTCTTGTGGAGAGTTGTTTCATTGGCAATTCTATAACATCTTTTTATATTAGTATTATGTTTTAAATGTTAGAAGAATTCAGACACACGACGAACGCAGAGTTATAAAGTAACCTAGCAGGAGACCTTGAGCAAATTTAGCTTAACTGCTTGTTGTCTCTTAAATACGGACTACTGGTGCAAAGTGACAAAGTCGTTAAAATCAAAAATAAAATAAAACCCTTCTACAATTTATTTTCAAAAATAAATCATGATAAAAAGTTGCATATGTAATATCATATATTTGAATTAAAGGTAAAGCCTAATAGATCAAATAACCTATTTGTTTGCACAATACAAGGAAGCATGACACCTGGAATTACCAAATAAGTTCCATCTTTTCATTTACATTTGCCGGTCTTACAGCCACCCCGATAACTGCAGTGAACATAATCTTGGTCACCACTTAGAGAAAGCACTTTTGCTGCTTCCATGACGTTAACCTTAGTGCTCTCTGGTATGTCCAACATTGTCAAATCCTTTCTCTGAATCTTTTCAATTTAATTTCGACTCATTAAACCAATCATGATTCCAAATTTTTGTTCCTATTTTTCAATTTTCGGCAATATTCAGTACAACTCCTTCGATATTTCTACAGTCAATCAGACCTCTGTGTACTATTTCACTGTAACATTGTCTCCAATTTCTAAATATTTTAAATCATCTTTTGGCATGTGCTGTTCTTATCAAAGGGTAAAGTTCATGAACTGCACAATATAAACAATTTTGTCTCCTTTGCGAATGTGTTTTTCAATTACTGCTACATTCAAAACACCATTCTGTCATAAGAAATATATTTGAAGTGCTTTTGTTTTGGAACTTAATTTGGCTTCCTTTACATTACTTATTTTCTCTCTGTACTATCTTACGCGTGTGAAATCCAATTATTAGAGTTAATTATCTCTTGATATTTTTTTTCTACACTGTTTTCCATCTTTACCCTTAAGTTTTTTTTTAAAAGTTATGCTTATATATTTGTTTTTCAAAAAGTACACATGTTGAAAATTTATACCTTTATGTCTAAGTCATACATTATTTGTTTGAAGGGAAGCGATTTCTTGAGAAAATCAAATATAATGATTTGTACAAGTTATTATCTTTTTCTCAGTAAAAATTGTACTAGTAATTACTTGTACAATTGTATTTGTACAAGTAATTACTTGTATGATGGATTCATACAAGTAATTACTTGTATGATGGATTCATACAAGTAATAACTTGTATAAAATGTTTGTACAAGTAATATCCTGTACAAAATAATAACATGGTCACGACATATATATTGAAACTTAAGGTCGGTTGAAAGCCTTTACGACAAAAGGTATGATGTCAAATGTGAACTTTTCATCTCTATGAATGGATACCTATAATGGTTTACTTTTTAAAAATTGTGACTTTGATTGAGAGTTTTCTCTTTGGCACTCATACCAAATTTGATACCTAACAACATTCAATTATCGCCTGTACTATTAGTTACATAGTGTGCTAGTGACCTAATACGGTATATATGGGGTCAGTAAATTCCATATGGGGTGAGAGCAGAGCTCAAATCCCCATATGGAATTTACTGCCCCCATATATACCGTATTAAGTCACTAGTGCACTATGTAACGAATTTATCTTACCGACTATTTTAACATGTTGCATTAGTCTAGTGACATATCATAGTCTTCAATATCATAAGCATTAAGAAACTGGTGACCTTCTGCTGTTGTCTGTTCTATGGTCGGGCTGTTGTCTCTTTGACACATTCCCCATTTCCATTCTCAATTTTATACTTCCTTTGATCATGTTGATCATTCAAAAACGAATGTCAACAAGCACCACTTGTAAGCTTAAAATGTGTTTTATGTATTTATTTCTATCTTTCATTGTCTGTTGAAACCTTTATGATTTTTTGTCAGTACCGTTTTGCTTTTATAAAGGGACGTAACACCCCTACTAACCGTGTATTGAAAAGCTCCACCCATCTACTAACCTGAAATGGAATATACACGGTCTCCACGAGGTTGCTTTTAACCAATGATATTCTTAGAAATGTATAGGAGGTAAGATGAATATATATATATCTCCCAGTTGATACGATATTCCATGTTTCTTATAATGATTTCCTTGTTAGATGATAACAGCTTTCAAGGAAGCTATTAAAACAAGGGTTCGAAGTATTTAGGTTGAATTCACCCCTTTGAAATTTTTATTGACGCTTTCACGAAATTTATGGGATATCTGTGTCGGAGATATCAGCGGATATGCTTTAAAATATCATTACTACAATCTTCCACATTTTGTACACGATTGTAACATGACAGAATGAGACTTATTACCTAAATTGTACTTATCTTGACCAATTAAGTTGATCCATGCCACTAGTTGAAAACATTTTCTTATCCCATGGGAGCACCTAAGATCACTTACAGTATTTTGTGGCGTTCCTTTTTAGTTTTGTATGAAGTGTTTGTGGACTTGTTTGTCTTTTTGTTATCATCGATTTTTTGCTAAGGCATTGTTACTGTGTCATCGACTTATGAGTTTTGAATGTCCCCTTAGTATCTTCCGCATCTTTTCTTTTTACTAAAACATGGTAGACAAAGCGAAAAAAATAATAATATGCCTCCTTTCCGTTAAAAAGAGGAAACAAATCATCTTTAACACTCTATGCTTATAATTAAGACAGCCAAAATTTGAGGAGTTCACATTTACTAGTCAAGTACTTAGCATCCATAGCTTTCGCAGGGGAAAATCGACAGTCAAATTAAGGTCATGACTGATGATGAAACATTGACTACATCATGAAGATAAAAATCATTAATGTACTCATTAGTAATGAATGAAGTAATTACGTCAAATAAATGTTTAAGAACCTGAAATTAATTCATAATAAAATGCTATTAATTTATCAAAAGAATAAACTTATTTGTTCCGTAAATTTGCACTGTATTTGTATAACGTCATATAATTTAGACGAAAACAATGTTTAGGTTACATTCTAAAGGGAGAAATTGTTATTACCGTTATAGTTATATAAATTGATTAATGCAAAACCAACATTTAATCACGTACAATTGATAGAATATAAAAAAAATATCTTATCTTAAACCCGTTAAAGGTAAAAAATTCAAGACATCATATATAAAATCATCAAGTCTTACAAGAGCAGGACGTGAAGATTCAATTTTGGCCAAACAAGAATAGATGTTTTGAGAACTTGTCGAATTGGCACATATTATAGTGAATGTATCAAATTCAAGAAAACATGAATAAGTTAATCAATGTCTTTATGGCAATATTTTCTTTTTTAGCAAAGATATACTGTCCTGATTTATTAGTGATGTTCCAATAAAAAAACACTATAATGGTATAGTCCTTCTTGGACTACTTATTTTTGGATAGATATTATACAATTATGGACCGTTGAAAAGGTGAATATCCAAAATTGGCAACACGAGAAGGTTATTTCATTGAGGGCGCAGCCCGAAGTGAAATAACTTTTAAGGGTTGACAATTTTGGATATTCATCCATTCTAAGGGGCAACAATTGTTTTATTATACCGAATTAACAGTGGAAGGGCATTTCGAACACTAACTAGTCTATATTTTTAACATAACACACATACTGACATTTGAAAATACATTTGTGTTCGCATTTCTTGAAATTACAACAAAAGTAGAATCTTTTCGTAAAATATTGATGGCCCCGAAAAGGACCGTTTATAAGAGATATCATCTGCTTCTGGCACTCTCAGCTCTATTCCTGTCCAATGCCTTATTTCGTCGTCTCTCGATGGGCTTCCAGTGTAGCGTGAATGCTGCCATTTTGTTTATTTACGTCTGTTACGTCATTTTCATGTAACTCAAGTACAAATCAACAAACTCAAAAGGTTATTCCCCGGTTAATAATAGGGTTATTCAACGCTAGTGTAAATGTTTAGGGTTATTCGTCCTTCCTTGCAATTGAAAGAAATTTCGAATGCAATTTGGATGTAATATTTTTTTTCATTGGCTAAAAGTTGTCGTCAAATCCACAGTTGACCAGGCGTAACTAAGAAGGGACCCGCCATTTTGAATTGGTTGAATCAACAAATGTTCGATTACTACTATATAATCGAAAATAAAACAACACCTACCTCGAATTCGCCGTTTTAATGTAATTTTATCCGAATTTGAAGCGTACAGGTAACGTAATAACCTCCAGTTTGTAATTTTTCATTTGTATGACGTCACGTTTAGCCATGACGTCTTTGTGCCAAAAGCTTTCATGACGTTTCGCGGATTTTTTTTCTATTTGTCAAATTTAGACAACTTATCAAGTTTTATCGTATTTTTTCTTTTTGTAATGCAACATAATCGGAATAACAGTACTGTAGTTGAAGAGTTGCCACCGTCAATTTTGATTTGACGGTCGCAAATCTCCGTTTGACGGTCTCCGCTACGCGTCGCAAGTAAAACTGCATTTTCGACCGTCAAATCTACAATTGACGGTGGCAACTCTTCAACTATAGTACTGTTATTCCTTAATTAACTGAATTATTCCATGTCACGTGATAACGTATCACCCAATAGAATTGTTTGAAATATATGTAAGGTATAATAATAGAAGATGTAGTGCCAATGAAACAACTCTCCATTCAAGTCCATTAAAAGTAAACCATTATAGGTCAAAGTACGGCCTTACACACGAAGCCTTATCTTAGACCAAACACAAGCTATCAATCCCCCATCCCGAAAAAAAAACCCAATCAAATACGAAAACCAACGGGGTAATCTATGCAAAAACAACAAACCAGAAACACTTATAAAACACATCAACAAACGACTACCACTGAACATCAGGTTCCTAACTAACGATAGGTGCATACAAATAAAGCGGGTTTAAACGTTTTAATAGGCGTATTTTCAGTAATACATTTACATACCACATTTGACCATATATAATAATTTAAAAAATTCACTTGTACTGCAAAGAAATTGATGAAGGTGGTGTGTTACTTAAGTTGTTAAGTATATTTTGGTAATTGTTTTGTTATAAATTAGGCCGTTGGTTTACTCAATTAAATTGTTTCATATTTGTTATGTCAGGCCTTTTAAAGCCGACTATTCGATATGTGTTTTTCTCATTCATGAAGACACATCCACTTCATTTGAAGTTCGGTAGATAGTTGTATCATTGGCAGTCCATTATACTTGATACACATAATAAATAACACACAGACGTGGAGTGAATTCGAACTAGATATGTATAAAATAAACTCATCATAAATACCAGGATTGAAATTTTTTATTTGCGACAGACGCTCGATCAAAAAATGTTAAAAACCCAATTAAAGACGAAGTTGAAGAGAATTTAGGACCAAAAATTCCTAAAAGATTTGCCAAATACAGCTAAGGTAATCTATTCCTGAGGTAGAAAGCCTTAGTATTTCAAAAATTCAAAGTTTTGGTAACAGCTAATTTATGATTATAAACATATCAATGATAACTCATGTCAGCACAGAAGTGATCTGACTACTGGTCTGGTGATACCCTCGGGGAAATAAATCACCAGCATTGGCATCGACCCAGTGGTTGTAAATAAACTCATCATAGATACCAGGATTGATTTTTTAAATTTACGCCAGACGCGCGTTTCGTCTACAAAAGACTCATCAGTGACGCCCGAATCATGACCAGGTGGCTCACACGATACGTATCGTCTATTATGTATGTATCCAGCATAAATGTAGCCACAAGAGTCTTGACGAAACCGGAAATAATGTTAGATTGACAATAGTAGATGTTAGTTGAATAGCTGTACACAATTCTTTCTTATAGTCTTTTTGTATTAGCTAATGAGTAATGATGGAAAAGTATATCAAAAGTGAATAAAAGAATATTTGAATTAATTCAATATGGAGACACGATTTTTATCAATGAAAAGTAAACGAAGATTGATAAACAATGTTTACTTGTTTATATATCCAATCATTTACATGTCATATCATATTCTAAGACTCTGAATCATATAGCATTGGTAACAGTCGAGATAGTAAAACGTTTGTTTTCCCATTTATTTGTAGTGTATAGTCCTATCATGTAATGTTTTCATTGTAATGTTATATTCGACATTGCCATAAAAGTGGGGGGTTTGGCATGCCACAAAACCAGGTCCAACCCACCATTTTGCTTTATTGAAGTCCTGTACCAAGTCAGGAAAATGGCCATTTTTATATTATAGTTCGTTTCTGTGTGTGTTCCATTTTAATGTCGTGTTTCTGTTGTGTCGTAGGTCTCTTATATTTGATGTGTTTCCCTCAGTTTTAGATTATAATCCGGTTTTTTTCTCAATCGATTTATGAATTTCGAACAGCGGTATACTACTGTTGCCTTTATTTGTCATTTTGGCATTTCCCAATAACGTGTTTTCCTGTAGTATTCGTGATGTTGGTGTATGTGATATATTCCGAAAATGACCATGGTACGGCACACAATTATATGAATAACCGAGATTACTCCTTAAAACAGAATTATTTAGTGTTATACCTGCACCTGAGATTTTGTTGATATACCACCTATATCATAATTTTTTTTCAATCTGATATTTTTGTATTTTTTTCTTTGCTACTTTGTTGTTATGGAATTAATGTTAAAGTGCCTGTGTCTGTCCTATGTCTGGAGTCTCATCATTGAATATCTTTCTTTATAAAGTGAGTGCTTTATAAGGGGGAATTTGAGGTAATTGATTTTTGAAAGTCTTCATTCTTCATGTGTTTATTTTCTTAGATTGAAAGCAATGAAGAAGAATGAAAATTTCTGTCCAAATTTTTAATGGCAGTCAAAATATCCTTCCGGTAAAACCTCTCTCAATTAGCAACTGTATAACTAGTCAAACCGTATTCTAAATATTAATGTAATATTTGCACGGATATTGAGCTACCTTAACAAAAGTCAACAGATATGAAATATTTAAAACCCGAAGTGTACTTTAAATAACCCTTTAAACTATTCATTGTAACTCCTGTATTTAATTTTCAATTCAAATTTATTTTGATCAGTATAAATGAGATTGACATACATTGATTGTTTATTTGTAATCTTGGACTTAAGCCTCTGTGAAGAAACACTATTTTTCGAAATGCCTATCTGGTCGAGTTAAATTGGCATCGTTTAGTATAATCATTACTGGGCAAATACCCCCACTGGTGAACTGTAAGTCTTCGAATGTATCCTCGGCCCAGTAGTTCAGTACTTCGATATTTACCAGAAAATACGATTTATTTTTGTGAAATATGCATTGAAAAACGAAGGAAATTGTTTGTCTATATGCCTTTTTGTGTTTCTTTGTTACAAATGACGTGGCTCTGTACTTGTACATCCCGTCATGATATATTTGTGTTAACATATTTGTTTTTTTTATAGTGGTTAAGATAATAGCACAGTCAATGTTGACTGCTGTACCCCTATTTTTAACATTTTTACCTATTGTGTTTTTGTTCACACATCGTTATCAATATAATGGATCATTATGCGACTGTCATAAAAATGAGAGGTTAAGCTAGCTAAGCTATTAAACCAGGTTTTATCCACCATTTTTTACATAAGAAAATGCCAGTACCAAGTCAGGAATACGAAAGTTGTTGTCTATTCGTGTTGTTTAGGGTATTTTTCGTTTTGAAATTTTCTAGAAGTTTAGTATTTTGTGGTTTTACTTTTTTTTTTTTTTTAAATGCAGGTCTTTGATTTTTTTGTCTGAGTTTGGTTATACTTGAGGTCCGTTTGGTAATATCAATTCTAAGAAACGTTTGTATTAGGTTTTGAATGTCCAAATAGTTTCAATGAAGAGACGTTATTCAGTTTAATCTAACGTAATTTATAAGGACAAAAGCATACTTCTCAGCACCGAATTTTTCAAACTTTACTCAATTAATTTGTGCGTTTCCCGAGTACAAAGATCAAAAATGATTTATTGAACAGTTTCGTTTCTTGTCAACATTTCTTAGTAATTGTTTTAAAAGATAAATATTAATTGATTGATGATTGTTTGCTTATCGTCCTGCTGTTAAAAAAAAAGGAGAGTGAATTATCAATATATTACTTGCTCCACGAAAAATTTAAATGATTTACTTTGTTTTATTGTATGATAGTTACTGCTATTCAGATTATTATTTATTTTACAAATTTCAAACCAAACATTTGACGATCAAATGACGTTGTCTATATGACCAATGACTCTATCAAATATCACATAAGTTGTCCCTCACAATTTATTTAAAAGGTCCATTAAGTTCAAATAGATTTTGCTATCTATTGTTTAATGCTACGTAAACACGAGGGTCATTAACTTAATTAAATACATTATACACTTGTGTTCTTTTAAATTATTATCAACGTTAACTACTATTGCGAAAGAAATACTTAGTTCAACTTTTAAAAGTTGAAGGTAGCATTGGAAGTGCAATTATAATAAATATCAATTGATATACAATGAAGTTCAGTAATAAGCGAAAAGCAAGTTGTAAATTTGTAATTCTATGTGTATGTTTTCTTTCCCTCACCGATGCAACATCTTTTGTGGATATGGATTCTTTATACACAACACTTACCTCCGGACATAACAAGCACTTAAGACCTGAGGTAGATTTAAGACGTTCTACAGTAATATCTATAGACTTTCATTTACTGAATTTGCAGAATATTAATGAAGTAGATGGAACAGTTTCTATAACTGGTTATTTTAACATTCAATGGACAGATAATAATATGGCATGGACCCCTGCCGATCACGGTAATGCAGAGTATATTGTTTTACCTGAAAATGTTATTTGGAAACCTCCCCTGATAAATTCAAATAGTGCACAAGAAATGGCAATGTTTGGTATGGATGAATTATCCTTGTATGTACGTTATAACGGACAAATTACATGGCTTCCGGGACAAAATTTGAAGTTCACTTGCAGCTTCGATATAACGTACTTTCCTTTTGATACTCAACAATGTACTTTGCTTATAGTAACATGGGGACATGCTGCTCAAGACATTACTTTTGACTCTCTTAATTCAACGATTCAGACATCTTTATATTCTATAAATAGTGAATGGGAACTAAGTAATACATATGTTACAGTAGATAACACAGGAACACCAAAGGCAAGTTTTACCTTCTACTTCAAGAGACGTCCACTGTTCTTAACAATGACTTTAATACTTCCGTGTGTTTTTCTTGTTCTTTTGAACATTGGTGTCTTCCTCCTGCCGACCGACTCTGGAGAAAGGATTGGATTTGCAGTAACTCTTTTATTAGCTGTTGTATTATATCTAACGATCGCACAAGCGCTTCTTCCGGCCACCGCTTTACCAAGACTTTCTTCGATTTGTATATTTCTCATGATTGATTTCATGATGAGTGGTTTAATTGTAGGATCCGTCATCGTGAGCTCTAGATTTTATTTCAAATCAGAGGATGAGCCAATTCCGAATTGGATGAAGAAAATTGTTGCATTCCAGCTTTGTTGTCGAGCTAAAAACAGAGTTCATGATGGCCAAAGTACTGGGGCTGGCAGACATAAAGATAAAGATGAAGCTTTATTTAGGAAAGAGAAGGTTGACGATTCGCATAGAAATGAAAAAGAAGTTACGTGGCAAGATGTCTCGAAAACATTTGATTACATTTCTCTTATATCTTATATGATGATGTTTATTGGTTCCAATTTAATGTTTATCATTGATGTAGTACAGGGAACTTCATAATCATTCACAGCTGTTTTCGTCTTTTCACCTAATTTTGTTTATTCGAATAAGGCAGCAAATGGTTAAGGTAGCCAACAGAAGAGGCATGTGCGCACGACAATCATGCTTGTGTAACCCCATCAAATGTTGTGTCTTTTCCAAGTCGGGCTAAAAGGACTTTGTTTTTCATTGTTGTTTATCTTCTTCGAGCGTCAATTGTCGCGAAGAAAAAGGTTTGTGATGTTTTTTTGTAATACCCCCCAAAAAATATGTTATACTTTATTGATTATTGTGTATAAAATTATTAACGTGAGCATTATCTGGCCTGTTATCTATGTCTTGCATGAATAGATATTTCTCGTATCACACCGCACGAAGTGTGTTACGAAAAATTGATACGGTAATTTGCGTTAATCTGATTGGCTTATCAAGTATCATAAGACGTTATTACAACATTTCAATTGGCTATTCGTTATGCCATTGATGCCTTTTAAAATTTACGACGATGTACATTTTGTCCATGGCAACGGACATATTCAATAATATACAAAACACTCACACTTTTCACCGGACAATATTCATGATGTGAAATTTTATTACATTTTGAAGCACACAAAAAGTCTGAAAATGTTTGTTTTGACAACGGAAAAGTACATATGACGTCATACTAAAATGTTCAAAAGACTAGTGCAACGATTCGCGGAATGAGAGTGTTGACATAAAATAGGGACAAAAGATACTAGAGGGACAGTCAAACTCATAGATCGATTATAAACTGACAACGCCATGGCTAAAAAAAGACAAACATAAGAGATATAGGTATAACAACTTATGCGAATTGGATATTGATTGATATCAAATTTCGTTATTTAATTAAAGTAGTAATAATTAGGGGTGTCAACGAGTACTCGAGTATCGCTCGGTAGTACCGAGTATCGATTATCAAAATGATACTCGACTAATCGTTTTCCTGTTATAATGTTGTTGTTTAAACAAAAAATAGTTTTATTGAGAGCGCTTTCCTGGAAATTATATATTAATCAAAATGAAAAAATAAATAAAATACAATTCGAATGTTTGCGTTTAACTGTCATTCAAAATTTCTCCAAACAGAAAAACGTGTAGGATATATGAACACGAGCATTTTTTTTCCAAGGCTTACACTTTTAGCTTATCTAAGTCCCTCCCACACAGGAATGAGGTAATTGAAAATGTAAAGGTTATTAAGTGTAATGCATTGTAATTTTCCATGTAATTGAATGTAATGTGTAATTGAGCATTTTTGTAATTACATGTAGGAAATTTAATTAATTACAATGAAAAATGCATGTAATGCTAAATAACTTTTCAATTACGTTTCAATTACATGTACTTTTATGATGTAAATGATAAGAAATTGTGTTATTGATATACATATTATTTATTTGACACACAGAAATGTTTGATAAATAGTCTTTTAACTTTAAAAAAAATTGAATCACATATTGGTGTTGTTTAGTTTTTAAGAAAGATCTTTATCTACATAGAGTGATAACATGTTTGTAAATACCATCAATACATGTATGTATGGTTAAACAAAATGTGTAAATCTTTCTAAGACAGTTCATTTAGAATTTTAAATCACTGCACACAATCATTTTGTCAAGTAAGTAAACACAAAAGGATTATAGAAATAAAAATTATCAGCTCTAAAGACAAATGGCAATTAATCAGACTAAATGTGTAATAAAACAGCCTAGGGATAATGTCATTATTACATGTATATTATCATGATTATCTCATTAGCAAAATATTGGAAATAATTACACATTATACATTTGTTGTACTAAAATTATTTTCAATCTAATGACAAGCATACTTTTGGATAATTATAAAGTGATAAAAAACAGGGACAAATTTTTAATTTATTCCTATATAATATTATGTTTAATAGATAGATAGTTTATTCTCATACAACCATGTAAGTACAAAGGTTACAGAGAAGTTAAAAAAAATAATATACATAATAACAAAAATAAAAATGCATAAAATTTCGGATCAAATAACATATAAAAGAATATATATATACTTATACAGTCAAATGTAATAGCTAAAATTGTATAAAGAAATACTTTTTGTGTATAAGTATGATAAATAAATTATGGTTGTTTTAAAAGAAGGAGTAAGCTTAGTATTAATACATCGTATAAAATTGCAGATGTCTCTTAGTGTCTTTGGTTGTTTTGAATTAAACAGTGTGTTAAATTTGATAATGTTGTGTCTGAGTATTAGTTCATTTGGAATAAATCTTCTTCTTTCATCTTGTAAATCCGGGCAAACAAAAATATAGTTATATTCGTCTCCGATATCTCTTTTCGTACATATTGGACATTTTTTATCACTTCTGTCAATGTTATGCCATCTCCCCTTTTCTATTGGCAGTGAATGATTTGATGTTCGGAATTTACAATTGTATATATATCTCGATCGTTTATGATGTTGAAATAATTCTCAAATTCAAACTTTTCCTTAAAAAGCCTATAAGTAATGCATTTTGATGTGTTCTGAATAGCTGAATTCCAAATTTGTTTTAACTGGTCAATTAATCTTAGTTTGATACTATTTGGTAACCATTTGGTGAGTGCTGTATTTTGCACATAAAATAAGTTTGAAAAATCCGGCATTGTCCAATATATTTTTAATGTTCTTTATCCATAAAATATCATCATTGTTTGTGTGATATCGGAAATATACAAATTTATATAAGATTGATGATAACTTATTTTTATCTATAAGCAGCCTGCACCAATATGATATCAGTCGACATTTAATGCTTATTTTCGATGGGTATCGTCCAGTTTCACCGTACACAATCATGCTTGGGGTAGATCTCTTGAGGTGTAGTAAATGCTTTAAAAATTTGAGGTGAACTTGTTCAATAATGTCATTTTTTCCATATCCCCATACTTCACATCCATATAAAAGAATTGGTTTCACCAGTTTGTCAAATAACTCTAATTGGCATTCAATTGATAAATTACACTGCTTCCCTTGTTTTTTTAATAACGTTGTACATGCTTTTTCCGATAGTCTTTTCTTTGTTTTATTGAAGGATCAGATCTGGTTAACAATAGTCCAATGTAGTTAAAGGCCAGGGAAAGAGTATAAATAGCAGCCAATGAACGAAATAGTGGTAAATTCAAATTTCTTTGCCACATTCATATCAGGGACATATTTTTTAGAATAACCTTGTTCAAAGAGTGATTTTTAGAAAAAAAATTGTCACAGAACCTAGAACTGAACTATATTATCTGTTGCAAGAAAAATAAAAATTATTAACTAATTCTATTTTGTTATATTCCTAAAACAAATCATGAAGCAGAGGTACTTTTCATTTGAAATATATTTTGTTTGATAGCTGGGCGGATATATACATTGTTTTTGTTTACACAGGAAGTAGATGTTGCCATGCATGCAGCCATGCTTCCATGCAAAATATCAACAAACACCTTACCTGTTGTGATAAATTCATTCCATTCCTATTTAATCCTCATATCCATTTTATATTTCTTTCATAATTCAAAGAACCAAATAAATATGCAGCTAATTTGCCAAAAATGTAATTACAGTCATAATATTGAATTTTATCCAGTCACAATCATTTTCCCTCCAAAACTGTGTTATATACAAAACAAAGGATTTCGATATAATTAATAAAAAATCCTGCAGGAGAATACAAAAAAACTATTCCCACATGTGTCCCATATATGGAAACCCACCAGGATTAGGAAACCAACAACGCACAAGTGTCACAACACATTTTGGCATAATGTCTCTCTTGTGCCAGTCAAATCTTTGGCTTCTGTGGTCCCTGGTCATGGCATCTGCTTTCATAAGCATATATCTATCATCATTCCAGGCACCACCTTGAGTTTCTTTGATGGGCTACTTCTGACTGACCATGTCACCACATTTGTCTGTTTTGATCATCAGTAATGCATGGCCTACAAAAGCAATATCTGCATTCTTCTTTGGACGGGTCTTGCTGTATAACAAATCCAGGCTGGTCATTGTCTTCATCATCTTCATCTTCATCATTATTGTCTGTTTGAGTACTCTGTTCTGTGGTCATGTGTAGATTTTGTGCATTCCCGCCATTTTCAAAAGCAACAGCAGAGTCATCAAGAATTTTAATTTCCCAATCATTATGCCAAAACAAAGGTTTTATAGTTTCTAATTGAATATCACTTAATTCCATAGTAACTTTCTTATCACTCATTTTTAGGATTATTTAGAAAGCACACAAACAACATATTTACACTGACTTCAAAGATAATCTGGTCTGGATTTTATCACCAGGTTATGTGTACAGAAAGTTGCTGACTCTGCAGGTGACCTCATAAATTTGTTCAATAGATGTAAACAAGTCCAGAGGCAATTAGGGGATTGCATGTCAATTCCAGAGGCAATTAGGGGAGTACATGTAGTTATTCATTTAGCAAGAAATGAAATACTATTTTTTACAACAAATCACAGAAATTAAAAAAAAAAATAAAAATAATTTATTGAAAAAGCCATGTAATGATCAAAGAAATTTGCATAGATCACTATTATTTATATAAAAATCAACTATCATGAACCCTTGAGACACATTTTTCTAAGTTGAAACTGAATATCATGAAACATAATCTCCTGATTATTTCATATCCAATTTCTGCTCATTTCTTCAGTTTCTTCAGTCATGGCTACTGAAAAACAAGATTCTTCACGAAAACGTCCACCCAATTTTAGAATAGAAATTCCTGGTGACGAAACTGTCAAAAGTAGAATTTTGGAAAAACTTCAAAAAGTAAAGGGTTATTTGACTTCAACTTTGAATAAGCCAGTTAACAATAGTTTAATTATAGAGGAACTTTTAGACTTTTGGATTAAACAACAACTTGGAAGTGACAATTTGAAAGAACTTCATCCTTTTCCATCCACCTATTCCCAAACAAGAACCCAGGATGTAGACCAAGGACTGTTTGTTACTGCAGAAAAATCTTTGGACACATATGGAGAACTCTTTGAGGCACATACCAGTATTTGTAATGGAAAGTTAAAAGTATTGAAAAGAACTATGAAAGGACATGTAGCATCTGTAAGACTGATGTGTACCAAGGAGAAATCACATTCCTATTTATGGTCGTCATCATCTTACCTTCCGAATGATGAGTTCTTGGTCAATCACAGGATTTGTCATGCATTTTATAGCAGTGGACTTTTGCCAGTACATTACACTAGATTTGTTAATGGGGCAGGAATTGGCTGCATCACTAAAGAGAGAAGATCAAAATTCTTTAGAAAATATAAAGAACATGCTGAAAATGAAAGTGTTCAATCAGTTGACAATGCCATAAATGATGAAATTTCTACATATGACGACCTAGATGGCATCAACATCATGACAGATGCTAGGCACGGTTGGAGGAAAAATGCAAAAGATACTACAGTTGTAGCATTAGGAGAAAAAACTCACAAAATGATGGATTGTGAACATATTACAAAGTCACAGGATAAAGTTGCCCAACGACATGAAAGACTTGGAACACAAATAATTTATGAAAATTTGGAGAATAAAATGTGTCCATAAAAATTCATGCACATGATAGAAATTTGGCTGTAAATAAATTTGTGAGGGACACTCAATTTACTGTCAATCAGAATGACTTATGGCATGCTGTCAAGGCTGTAAAAAAAGCTGTCACCAAGATTTCCAAAGGTACCAAACGTTCAGAGGGTATAAGTTGGAGTGTACAGCTAGGAGATAAAGTTGAACCCATAGCAACACACATTAACTAGGCTGTCCGTAACTGTGAGCAAAATTCTCTAAAACTGAAGGAAAGTTTGGATAACATTGTTAACCATTATTGTGATAGCCATGAAAATTGTCATCATTCATCAAGGTGCAGATTTGATTCAAACTATGAACCATCTAGGACTGTACTTACAAATTTAAAAGCCAGAAAAATGTTAGAGATTGCTATAAAAAGTTCAACTATTTATAAATATCCTCAAGATTACATTCTTGCTAAAGACACATTTTATGTTGAAAGTTTCAATAATGTGGTGAACATATTTCAAGACAAAAGAATTTGCTTTGGTGATGATCAATATAAATTGAGATCAAATTTGGCAGTATGCCATTGGAATGAGAATGTGGACAGAGGCTTTACATCAGTGTGGAAATCAAGGAATCCCAATGCACCAGCTTCACAGAAAGGAAAGAAAATTTACAAAAAACTAACATATAATTACAGGATAAACATTTGGAACCACTACATTTCTAGTTTCTATTAAAAACAGAATAATTACACTATTTAATTTACAAGTGTTAACTATTATCATGCAAATATTTTTGATCATCATAATCTTGTTATTTGTTATTAGTTTTAGTCTGGATTATAAATTTCTACACAAAGGTAAATTCCACATGTGTTTGTTTTCTTTAACCATGCTGATTTCTATAAATAATTGATAATATAGTTAGGTCCCTCCCATTTCCTTATTGGCTTAATTGCTCTCCAACCGGATTTCTATCTAGGTCAGCCCTGGCCTTTTTAAATTCTTTCACTATTTCAATTTCATTTTCTTCATTAATGAAATTAATATTATTAGGCTGTCTTCCTTTAGAGAAAATTAAAACTTTAGTCTTAGATGTATTTACTTTAAGTTTCCAAGTATCACAATATTCACTGAAGCAATTTAATTGCATTTAAAGGTCTTCCTTTGTTTCTGACATTAGAACAGTATCATCGGCATATAATAAAATGAACAGCTTTAAATAGATATTGAGGTTAGTTTCAAGGGAGTTCGATATTGATGACAAACTTTTCACATTATGTGATAGCAAAAAATCAGTGAGGTCATTGATATATAAAGAGAATAATAGAGGGGAAAGATTTTCCCCTTGTCTAACTCCAGTGTTACATGGGAAAAAATCAGATTTTTTATTATTGTATATAACTCGTGATTTTATATTGTTGTACATACTATTTGTCATTTTTCCATCAATGTGATTCAATGCCATCTTAAACCATAGGCCGTTTCTCCAAACTGTGTCGAATGGCTTCATTTCTGAGTTGTCAAAATACCCCTTAATGTATTGACAAGTTAATAGGAACACATTCCCTCCTCTATCCACACATCGTATGATCAAGCAATACCTGATACCTGCAACATCCGCTCCTGTCGAAACAAAGTGTTCAGACCAGTAAGATGTAGACCAAATGACAAAACATTAAAAATACTAACGATCATGATCAAATGCAATGCTAAAACAATGTTGTAAACTTACATAAATATTTTACACATGCTATAAGTAAGTAAGTTGATTATTTAGGGTAAGGGTTATATGAAAGTAGGACAAGAAGTCACGGACAAAAAGTCACAGACAAAAACAATTTTGTTGCTCCGTGTATAGAGTATCGCTCGGTAAATCAAACGATCCTCAATCCTCAATCTTAAGGCCTGTTGGCACGAATTGTCCCAATGGTGCGTTTTCCTCGACGTATTTTCTTCTCTGTGATTAGAAAATGGTATGCGCTGGTTAGGATTGGGATTGAGGAACAGCAGTATTAAATCTGCCTGTTCTGTCAATGTAATGTGCTAGTGTTTGTAGTTTGGCTTTTGTCTCTTCTGTGTTCTCGCCGTCCAGCCTCGTTAGCATAGTAGCTAAATTCAGGTTACTGACCCGACCTCTTTGGATATTTGATGTTATATATCTTCTCGTTCGTTCTCAAAGCAGGGATACACCAGAAGAAAATGGTGAGGCGTTTTAGGTGCTCCACAGTTGCATGACTCTATGGCGTTGGTTTGGCCTACTCGGTTCTTGTAGTAGTTTAGTTCTGTATAGCCAGTTCTTAGTTGGGCGAACATACTGTAATGTCATTTAGTTGGGAAATCATAAATAATTGGGTGTTTTGTAGTTGGTATTTTTTCATAAAGGTCCCTGCCTCTCTCAGATATTTCCCATCTTCTCTGCCATTTATTTCCTGTACTTTTATATGCTGCTTGTTTGACGTCCTGCAGTGTTATGACAAGTAATCGATTAGTAAATCGTCAACGAGTTGACATCCCTAGTAGTAATATTTAATCGACACTCGTTTGGAAACCTATAATGATCATCTCATATCCAATTAAAACTAAAATAAAGAATACTAGATATACAACTGGGATTCGATCCGCTTTATAATTGATTTTTTCTCAGGATGAGTCTTTGCGACAAAAGTACGATCACTTAAATTAGTCCGTTTTAAAATTTATAGTAACATTCTATGGTTTTCTATATTTGTATTCTTTTCTTTCGTTTTTTCAAATATGCCTTGTCTATATGTCATTTTGTTGACATATTTGTTTGTTTTTAGTGATTAAGATTCACGGCTTCCCTGTTTCGTTTTTCACTGTCATACATATGAGAGGTTTAGCTAGCTATAAAACCATGTTTAAGCCACTATTTTCGACATAAGAAAATGCCTGTACCAAGTCAGGAATATAACAGTTGTTATCCATTCGTTTGATCTCTTTGAGCTTTTGATTTTACAATAAGGGACTTTCTGTTTTGCATTTTCCTTGGGTTGTTTTGTTTACTTTATTCTGCGAGTTGAGTACAGTTTATGTGGCAACTTCCCATCCTCACCTCATATTGAGTACAATCGCATTTAATTATTTTTGTATGATTGTCTGTTTAACTATGTTCTTTTAGCATCCATGATAATACATATTGACTTATCTTTATTATTTATTAAGAAAAGAAAATAAGAAGCTTATAATCACTGGGTTGATGCCACTGCTGATGAAGGTTCACCAAGGTTATCCTCAGCTCAGTAGTATTAAAGTATTCATGTGTTTACATGAGCTATCGCTCTGTTTGACACAAAACAAAATTGGCGCCTCTCATAATGTGTACTTCGTTTTACCATTGACCTTTTTATCTGAACCTCACTGATGAGTCTGTTGAAGACGATATGCGAGTTTTACTTACAAAATTAAAAGCTGGTAACTTTGGTGAGTGTTTTTTTTTTGTCCAAAAGGCAATTAACAATGCATGGACCCGTTTTCATGTATCAGTATTTAGAAAATATACCATCTGAATGACCTCTGAAGACTATTGCTTGCAGTATTTTTATGATTTTACTCTTTGCATACGATCCTTTCTAATCATACATGTGAATATGAATAGATAAGCAAGAAAATGCATTCGTATAGCAATCTTAACATGTATATATACGTTTTCATAGCAAGGAATATATTTTACTAAACTGGTTTGGTGTTTCCTTTGGGATAGTATGCAAAATTTCATGAATTATATAAAGAGCATCATATATACCTTGAAAGAATCTCAAATTACATAAATTGAGCTTTCATATTGACCTTGTGTCAAGTAAATACAGACTTAATTCATCATATAACTTTAAACTTTCGTTTAAACATTACATTTGATTTACAACAGTGTTTTAACAAACAAAAGAAATGCAAGAGAATCACTTGCATTATGCCACTTTAAATTTTATAAGGTAAATATGATTTTAAATGGTCAACAGAAATATACTTATGTATCGTTTGCTCCAATGAAAATATTTATGATTTAATCCAATGGTTATTGTGTTCTAGTCACGAACAAGTCATTAATATTTAATCTCATAATTAAATTTAAAAATATATACTTGGTCAGTCCAAAAGTACCTAAAACCAGGTGAACGTAGCAGTTGAAGAAAAATATTACTATATCACGATGGAATCAAATTACAATAAAAAAGCCAAATTCACAGGAGCATTTTTATGTGTATTATTTGTTACTCTCACCGATGCAGCATCTTTTAACGTAATGAACTCTTTGTACCAAAACCTTACATCTGGACATAACAAATACTTAAGACCTGAGGTAGATCTTGACGATCCTACAGTAATTACCATAGAATTTTATATAATAAACTTGCAGGAAATAAATGCAGTTGAAGGAATAGTTTCAATGACTGGTTATTTTGATGTTGTATGGACAGATAACAGTATGATATGGACTACAACCGATTACGACAATGCATGGTATATGATATTACCTGCAGACGCTATCTGGAAACCTCCGTTGATTAATTCAAACAGTGCTAAAGAATTTTCAATTTTCAATCCAGATGATTTATCATTATATGTACTTTATGACGGACAAGTTAAATGGCTCCCAGCACAAAATTTGAAGTTCACATGTGATATTGATATAACTTATTTTCCATTTGATACACAAGTGTGTTCTATGCAAATTATAGGATGGGGAGTTTCTTCTTCCGATATTTCTTTCAACTCGCCACTTTCTACCGTTCAAACATCTTCATATTCTACGAATAGTGAATGGGAACTAAGTAAAACGTCAGTCAATGTATCCAACACCATAACACCAACGGTAACATATACCTTCCACTTTAAGAGACGTCCAATGTTTTTACTCATGACATTGATCATTCCGGTTATTTTTCTTGCACTTTTGAACATAGGTGTTTTTCTATTACCGACAGAGTCAGGAGAAAGGTTTGGATTTTCAGTGACTCTTTTATTAGCTGTAGTAGTATTTCTCACGATTGCACAAGGACTACTTCCAGCATCCGCTGTACCGAGAATTTCTGCAATTTGTGTAACTCTTATGATTGATCTTGTTATGAGTGGTTTAATTGTAGGATCCATCATCGTGAGCTCTAGATTTTATTACAGAAGTGATGATGAGCCAATTCCAAATTGGATGAAAAAAATCGTTACATACCAGCTTTGTTGTCGAGAAAAAAATCAAGTTCATGATCTTGGAAACGAGGAGAAAGTTGAGCATTGCATAGCATACAATGGTGATACGAAGAAAATTACTTGGCAAGATGTCTCAAAAACTTTTGATACAATTTCACTTATATTTTATATCGTGGCATTCATTGCTGGGAACTTAATGTTTATCATTGATGTTGCACAGGGAATGGAATAAACGTCTAGAACTGATAGTAACTCAAACTTCATAATAGATAGAAAGGACGTGCTCATCGCATATATAAATACTATTTAAATTGGGACAAAACAAATCTTATATACATATATTTTAACTAAACGGTTGGAATCGTGCAAAAGTGCCCCTTTTATGCCGACTTGTATCGTGGCTGAAATGTTGTAAAGATTTCTATCCAAACAAGTGCTATGAGTTGTCTTAAAACTGCAATGAGAGAACAAACTTACACCATAGTGGAGCCCTCTCTCAGATTGGAATTGAAGATGAGGAACAGCAAAAAAGTGCTATTACTTTTTTTGGGGTTTTTTTTCGTAGTGATTTTGTGTCATGAATTGATACCAATTGGATAATGTTAAATCAATAATAAAGGTCTTTTAATTTGGTGTGAATTTTTCGAAAAATCTTGTACTTTCCCTTTTAACTGTAAAAATGTAATTAACCTCAAACACTTGACTTATTAAAATTTTCCCTTAGGCATTTCACAACGGTAACTCTTTATAGATTAATAAAAGTTAACTTTAAAAACATATGTTAAAATACTAGATCATTATTTTATTAAATCTAATCTAACATTTTTGCAATAGCTTCAAAACCCTCTTAAGTTAGGTGCACGAGTTTATTCCCTCACTTGTTTTCTATATAACTTAATGATGAAATCTTGCAAGGGGAAACTTGAAGGGATCTAATCATTTCAAGGTACATACCAACACTTTTTATATGGAAGAGTTTTAAACCTCCCTTGTCATTAATACTTCCTTTTTATTTTGTCTGGCTTTCCAGCTCATAATAATTTGATTAAAATTCCTTTCATTTTTTGCATAACCTAAACTGGTGGATTTGGCATTAATATCAGAACAGTCAGTACGAATTCACTACAATTTAAACTTTCCTGATGCATTCTATTATAATTTCTTATTTAGTAGCAGAGTTGCATTACAGGCTGATCTTTTGCCAACCCATATGGCTTCAGTTTTATCTATATTTAATAGCAAACCAGCACCAGCAGCGAGGCAGTCAAATATATACAAAGCTTGTTTAAGAGAATCCTCGTTTTTATCCAGAATCAGAGATTAGTTTTTTGCATATTGACTTAAAAACCCCATATGGAATTTACTGCCCACATATATACCGTATTAAGTCACTAGTGCACTATGTAACAAATTTATCTTACCGACTACTTTAACATGTTGCATTAGTCTAGTGACATATCATAGTCTTCAATATCATAAGCATTAAGAAACTGTAACCTCCTGCTGTTGTCTGTTCTATGGTCGGGTTGTTGTCTCTTTGACACATTTCCCATTTCCATTCTCAATTTTATACTTCCTTTGATCATTGATCGTTGATTATTCAAAAACGAATGTCAACAAGAACCACTTGTACGCTTTAAATGTGTTTTATGTATTTATTTCTATCATTCATTGTCTGTTGAAACCTTTATGATTTTTTCTCAGTTCCATTTTGCTTTTATAAAGGGACGTAACACCCCTACTAACCGTGTATTGAAAAGCTCCACCCACCTACTAACCTAAAATGGAATATACACGGTCTCCCCGAGGTTGCTTTTAACCAATGATATTCTTAGAAATGTATAGGAGGTAAGATGAATATATATATCTCCCAGTTGATACGATATTCCATGTTTCTTATAATGATTTCCTTGTTAGATGATAACAGCTTTCAAGGAAGCTATTAAAACAAGGGTTCGAAGTATTTAGGTTGAATTCACCCCTTTGAAATTTTTATTGACACTTTTACGAAATTTATGGGATATCTGTGTCGGAGATATCAGCGGATATGCTTTAAAATATCATTACCACAATCTTCCCCATTTTGTACACGATTGTAACATGACAGAATGAGACTTATTACCTAAATTGTACTGATCTTGACCAATTAAGTTGATCCATGCCACTAGTTGAAAACATTTTCTTATCCCATGGGAGCACCTAAGATCACTTACAGTATTTTGTGGCGTTCATTTTTAGTTTTGTATGAAGTGTATGTGGACTCGTTTGTCTTTTTGTTATCATCGATTTTTTGCTAAGGCATTGTTACTGTGTCTTCGACTTATGAGTTTTGAATGTCCCCTTAGTATCTTCCACATCTTTTATTTTACTAAAACATTATGGTAGACAAAGCAGAAAAAATAATAATATGCCTCCTTTCCGTTAAAAAGAGGAAACAAATCATCTTTAACACTCTACGCTTATAATTAAGACAGCCAAAATATGAGGAGTTCACATTTACTAGTCAAGTACTTAGCATCCATAGCTTTCGCAGGGGAAAAATCGACAGTCAAATTAAGGTCATGACTGATGATGAAACATTGACTACATCATGAAGATAAAAATCATTAATGTACTCATTAGTAATGAATGAAGTAATTACGTCAAATAAATGTTTAAGAACCTGAAATTAATTCATACTAAAATGCTATTAATTTATCAAAAGAATAAACTTATTTGTTCCGTAAATTTGCACTGTATTTGTATAACGTCATATAATTTAGACGAAAACAATGTTTAGGTTACATTCTAAAGGGAGAAATTGTTATTACCGTTATAGTTATATAAATTGATTAATGCAAAACCAACATTTAATCACGTACAATTGATAGAATATAAAAAAAAATATCTTATCTTAAACCCGTTAAAGGTAAAAAAATTCAAGACACCATATATAAAATCATCAAGTCTTACAAGAGCAGGACGTGAAGATTCAATTTTGGCCAAACAAGAATAGATGTTTTGAGAACTTGTCGAATTTGCACATATTATAGTGAATGTATCAAATTCAAGAAAACATGAATAAGTTAATCAATGTCTTTATGGCAATATTTTCTTTTTTAGCAAAGATATACTGTCCTGATTTATTAGTGATGTTCCAATAAAAAAACACTATAATGGTATAGTCCTTCTTGGACTACTTATTTTTGGATAGATATTATACAATTATGGACTGTTGAAAAGGTGAATATCCAAAATTGGCAACACGAGAAGGTTATTTCATTGAGGGCGCAGCCCGAAGTGAAATAACTTTTAAGGGTTGACAATTTTGGATATTCATCCATTCTAAGGGGCAACAATTGTTTTATTATACCGAATTAACAGTGGAAGGGCATTTCGAACACTAACTAGTCTATATTTTTAACATAACACACAGACTGACATTTGAAAATACATTTGTGTTCGCATTTCTTGAAATTACAACAAAAGTAGAATCTTTTCGTAAAATATTGATGGCCCCGAAAAGGACCGTTTATAAGAGATATCATCTGCTTCTGGCACTCTCAGCTCTATTCCTGTCCAATGCCTTATTTCGTCGTCTCTCGATGGGCTTCCAGTGTAGCGTGAATGCTGCCATTTTGTTTATTTACGTCTGTTACGTCATTTTCATGTAACTCAAGTACAAATCAACAAACTCAAAAGGTTATTCCCCGGTTAATAATAGGGTTATTCAACGCTAGTGTAAATGTTTAGGGTTATTCGTCCTTCCTTGCAATTGAAAGAAATTTCGAATGCAATTTGGATGTAATATTTTTTTTCATTGGCTAAAAGTTGTCGTCAAATCCACAGTTGACCAGGCGTAACTAAGAAGGGACCCGCCATTTTGAATTGGTTGAATCAACAAATGTTCGATTACTACTATATAATCGAAAATAAAACGACACCTACCTCGAATTCGCCGTTTTAATGTAATTTTATCCGAATTTGAAGCGTACAGGTAACGTAATAACCTCCAGTTTGTAATTTTTCATTTGTATGACGTCACGTTTAGCCATGACGTCTTTGTGCCAAAAGCTTTCATGACGTTTCGCGGATTTTTTTTCTATTTGTCAAATTTAGACAACTTATCAAGTTTTATCGTATTTTTTCTTTTTGTAATGCAACAGAATCGGAATAACAGTACTGTAGTTGAAGAGTTGCCACCGTCAATTTTGATTTGACGGTCGCAAATCTCCGTTTGACGGTCTCCGCTACGCGTCGCCAGTAAAACTGCATTTTCGACCGTCAAATCTACAATTGACGGTGGCAACTCTTCAACTATAGTACTGTTATTCCTTAATTAACTGAATTATTCCATGTCACGTGATAACGTATCACCCAATAGAATTGTTTGAAATATATGTAAGGTATAATAATAGAAGATGTAGTGCCAATGAAACAACTCTCCATTCAAGTCCATTAAAAGTAAACCATTATAGGTCAAAGTACGGCCTTACACACGAAGCCTTATCTTAGACCAAACACAAGCTATCAATCCCCCATCCCGAAAAAAAAAACCAATCAAATACGAAAACCAACGGGGTAATCTATGCAAAAACAACAAACCAGAAACACTTATAAAACACATCAACAAACGACTACCACTGAACATCAGGTTCCTAACTAACGATAGGTGCATACAAATAAAGCGGGTTTAAACGTTTTAATAGGCGTATTTTCAGTAATACATTTACATACCACATTTGACCATATATAATAATTTAAAAAATTCATTTGTACTGCAAAGAAATTGATGAAGGTGGTGTGTTACTTAAGTTGTTAAGTATATTTTGGTAATTAATTTGTTATAAATTAGGCCGTTGGTTTACTCAATTAAATTGTTTCATATTTGTTATGTCAGGCCTTTTAAAGCCGACTATTCGATATGTGTTTTTCTCATTCATGAAGACACATCCACTTCATTTGAAGTTCGGTAGATAGTTGTATCATTGGCAGTCCATTATACTTGATACACATAATAAATAACACACAGACGTGGAGTGAATTCGAACTAGATATGTATAAAATAAACTCATCATAAATACCAGGATTGAAATTTTTTATTTGCGACAGACGCTCGATCAAAAAATGTTAAAAACCCAATTAAAGACGAAGTTGAAGAGAATTTAGGACCAAAAATTCCTAAAAGATTTGCCAAATACAGCTAAGGTAATCTATTCCTGAGGTAGAAAGCCTTAGTATTTCAAAAATTCAAAGTTTTGGTAACAGCTAATTTATGATTATAAACATATCAATGATAACTCATGTCAGCACAGAAGTGATTTGACTACTGGTCTGGTGATACCCTCGGGGAAATAAATCACCAGCATTGGCATCGACCCAGTGGTTGTAAATAAACTCATCATAGATACCAGGATTGATTTTTTAAATTTACGCCAGACGCGCGTTTCGTCTACAAAAGACTCATCAGTGACGCCCGAATCATGACCAGGTGGCTCACACGATACGTATCGTCTATTATGTATGTATCCAGCATAAATGTAGCCACAAGAGTCTTGACGAAACCGGAAATAATGTTAGATTGACAATAGTAGATGTTAGTTGAATAGCTGTACACAATTCTTTCTTATAGTCTTTTTGTATTAGCTAATGAGTAATGATGGAAAAGTATATCAAAAGTGAATAAAAGAATATTTGAATTAATTCAATATGGAGACACGATTTTTATCAATGAAAAGTAAACGAAGATTGATAAACAATGTTTACTTGTTTATATATCCAATCATTTACATGTCATATCATATTCTAAGACTCTAAATCATATAGCATTGGTAACAGTCGAGATAGTAAAACGTTTGTTTTCCCATTTATTTGTAGTGTATAGTCCTATCATGTAATGTTTTCATTGTAATGTTATATTCGACATTGCCATAAAAGTGGGGGGTTTGGCATGCCACAAAACCAGGTCCAACCCACCATTTTGCTTTATTGAAGTCCTGTACCAAGTCAGGAAAATGGCCATTTTTATATTATAGTTCGTTTCTGTGTGTGTTCCATTTTAATGTCGTGTTTCTGTTGTGTCGTAGGTCTCTTATATTTGATGTGTTTCCCTCAGTTTTAGATTATAATCCGGCTTTTTTCTCAATCGATTTATGAATTTCGAACAGCGGTATACTACTGTTGCCTTTATTTGTCATTTTGGCATTTCCCAATAACGTGTTTTCCTGTAGTATTCGTGATGTTGGTGTATGTGATATATTCCGAAAATGACCATGGTACGGCACACAATTATATGAATAACCGAGATTACTCCTTAAAACAGAATTATTTAGTGTTATACCTGCACCTGAGATTTTGTTGATATACCACCTATATCATAATTTTTTTTCAATCTGATATTTTTGTATTTTTTTCTTTGCTACTTTGTTGTTATGGAATTAATGTTAAAGTGCCTGTGTCTGTCCTATGTCTGGAGTCTCATCATTGAATATCTTTCTTTATAAAGTGAGTGCTTTATAAGGGGGAATTTGAGGTAATTGATTTTTGAAAGTCTTCATTCTTCATGTGTTTATTTTCTTAGATTGAAAGCAATGAAGAAGAATGAAAATTTCTGTCCAAATTTTTAATGGCAGTCAAAATATCCTTCCGGTAAAACCTCTCTCAATTAGCAACTGTATAACTAGTCAAACCGTATTCTAAATATTAATGTAATATTTGCACGGATATTGAGCTACCTTAACAAAAGTCAACAGATATGAAATATTTAAAACCCGAAGTGTACTTTAAATAACCCTTTAAACTATTAATTGTAACTCCTGTATTTAATTTTCAATTCAAATTTATTTTGATCAGTATAAATGAGATTGACATACATTGATTGTTTATTTGTAATCTTGGACTTAAGCCTCTGTGAAGAAACACTATTTTTCGAAATGCCTATCTGGTCGAGTTAAATTGGCATCGTTTAGTATAATCATTACTGGGCAAATACCCCCACTGGTGAACTGTAAGTCTTCGAATGTATCCTCGGCCCAGTAGTTCAGTACTTCGATATTTACCAGAAAATACGATTTATTTTTGTGAAATATGCATTGAAAAACGAAGGAAATTGTTTGTCTATATGCCTTTTTGTGTTTCTTTGTTACAAATGACGTGGCTCTGTACTTGTACATCCCGTCATGATAAATTTGTGCTAACATATTTGTTTTTTTTTATAGTGGTTAAGATAATAGCACAGTCAATGTTGACTGCTGTACCCCTATTTTTAACATTTTTACCTATTGTGTTTTTGTTCACACATCGTTATCAATATAATGGATCATTATGCGACTGTCATAAAAATGAGAGGTTAAGCTAGCTAAGCTATTAAACCAGGTTTTATCCACCATTTTTTACATAAGAAAATGCCAGTACCAAGTCAGGAATACGAAAGTTGTTGTCTATTCGTGTTGTTTAGGGTATTTTTCGTTTTGAAATTTTCTAGAAGTTTAGTATTTTGTGGTTTTACTTTTTTTTTTTTTTAAATGCAGGTCTTTGATTTTTTTGTCTGAGTTTGGTTATACTTGAGGTCCGTTTGGTAATATCAATTCTAAGAAACGTTTGTATTAGGTTTTGAATGTCCAAATAGTTTCAATGAAGAGACGTTATTCAGTTTAATCTAACGTAATTTATAAGGACAAAAGCATACTTCTCAGCACCGAATTTTTCAAACTTTACTCAATTAATTTGTGCGTTTCCCGAGTACAAAGATCAAAAATGATTTATTGAACAGTTTCGTTTCTTGTCAACATTTCTTAGTAATTGTTTTAAAAGATAAATATTAATTGATTGATGATTGTTTGCTTATCGTCCTGCTGTTAAAAAAAAAGGAGAGTGAATTATCAATATATTACTTGCTCCACGAAAAATTTAAATGATTTACTTTGTTTTATTGTATGATAGTTACTGCTATTCAGATTATTATTTATTTTACAAATTTCAAACCAAACATTTGACGATCAAATGACGTTGTCTATATGACAAATGACTCTATCAAATATCACATAAGTTGTCGCTCACAATTTATTTAAAAGGTCCATTAAGTTCAAATAGATTTTGCTATCTATTGTTTAATGCTACGTAAACACGAGGGTCATTAACTTAATTAAATACATTATACACTTGTGTTCTTTTAAATTATTATCAACGTTAACTACTATTGCGAAAGAAATACTTAGTTCAACTTTTAAAAGTTGAAGGTAGCATTGGAAGTGCAATTATAATAAATATCAATTGATATACAATGAAGTTCAGTAATAACCGAAAAGCAAGTTGTAAATTTGTAATTCTATGTGTATGTTTTCTTTCCCTCACCGATGCAACATCTTTTGTGGATATGGATTCTTTGTACACAACACTTACCTCCGGACATAACAAGCACTTAAGACCTGAGGTAGATTTAAGCAGTTCTACAGTAATATCTATAGACTTTCATTTACTGAATTTGCAGGATATTAATGAAGTAGATGGAACAGTTTCTATAACTGGTTATTTTAACATTCAATGGACAGATAATAATATGGCATGGACCCCTGCCGATCACGGTAATGCAGAGTATATTGTTTTACCTGAAAATGTTATTTGGAAACCTCCCCTGATAAATTCAAATAGTGCACAAGAAATGGCAATGTTTGGTATGGATGAATTATCCTTGTATGTACGTTATAACGGACAAATTACATGGCTTCCGGGACAAAATTTGAAGTTCACTTGCAGCTTCGATATAACGTACTTTCCTTTTGATACTCAACAATGTACTTTGCTTATAGTAACATGGGGACATGCTGCTCAAGACATTACTTTTGACTCTCTTAATTCAACGATTCAGACATCTTTATATTCTATAAATAGTGAATGGGAACTAAGTAATACATATGTTACAGTAGATAACACAGGAACACCAAATGCAAGTTTTACCTTCTACTTCAAGAGACGTCCACTGTTCTTAACAATGACTTTAATACTTCCGTGTGTTTTTCTTGTTCTTTTGAACATTGGTGTCTTCCTCCTGCCGACCGACTCTGGAGAAAGGATTGGATTTGCAGTAACTCTTTTATTAGCTGTTGTATTATATCTAACGATCGCACAAGCGCTTCTTCCGGCCACCGCTTTACCAAGACTTTCTTCGATTTGTATATTTCTCATGATTGATTTCATGATGAGTGGTTTAATTGTAGGATCCGTCATCGTGAGCTCTAGATTTTATTTCAAATCAGAGGATGAGCCAATTCCGAATTGGATGAAGAAAATTGTTGCATTCCAGCTTTGTTGTCGAGCTAAAAACAGAGTTCATGATGGCCAAAGTACTGGGGCTGGCAGACATAAAGATAAAGATGAAGCTTTATTTAGGAAAGAGAAGGTTGACGATTCGCATAGAAATGAAAAGGAAGTTACGTGGCAAGATGTCTCGAAAACATTTGATTACATTTCTCTTATATCTTATATGATGATGTTTATTGGTTCCAATTTAATGTTTATCATTGATGTAGTACAGGGAACTTCATAATCATTCACAGCTGTTTTCGTCTTTTCACCTAATTTTGTTTATTCGAATAAGGCAGCAAATGGTTAAGGTAGCCAACAGAAGAGGCATGTGCGCACGACAATCATGCTTGTGTAACCCCATCAAATGTTGTGTCTTTTCCAAGTCGGGCTAAAAGGACTTTGTTTTTCATTGTTGTTTATCTTCTTCGAGCGTCAATTGTCGCGAAGAAAAAGGTTTGTGATGTTTTTTTGTAATACCCCCCAAAAAATATGTTATACTTTATTGATTATTGTGTATAAAATTATTAACGTGAGCATTATCTGGCCTGTTATCTATGTCTTGCATGAATAGATATTTCTCGTATCACACCGCACGAAGTGTGTTACGAAAAATTGATACGGTAATTTGCGTTAATCTGATTGGTTTATCAAGTATCATAAGACGTTATTACAACATTTCAATTGGCTATTCGTTATGCCATTGATGCCTTTTAAAATTTACGACGATGTACATTTTGTCCATGGCAACGGACATATTCAATAATATACAAAACACTCACACTTTTCACCGGACAATATTCATGATGTGAAATTTTATTACATTTTGAAGCACACAAAAAGTCTGAAAATGTTTGTTTTGACAACGGAAAAGTACATATGACGTCATACTAAAATGTTCAAAAGACTAGTGCAACGATTCGCGGAATGAGAGTGTTGACATAAAATAGGGACAAAAGATACTAGAGGGACAGTCAAACTCATAGATCGATTATAAACTGACAACGCCATGGCTAAAAAAAGACAAACATAAGAGATATAGGTATAACAACTTATGCGAATTGGATATTGATTGATATCAAATTTCGTTATTTAATTAAAGTAGTAATAATTAGGGGTGTCAACGAGTACTCGAGTATCGCTCGGTAGTACCGAGTATCGATTATCAAAATGATACTCGACTAATTGTTTTCCTGTTATAATGTTGTTGTTTAAACAAAAAATAGTTTTATTGAGAGCGCTTTCCTGGAAATTATATATTAATCAAAATGAAAAAATAAATAAAATACAATTCGAATGTTTGCGTTTAACTGTCATTCAAAATTTCTCCAAACAGAAAAACGTGTAGGATATATGAACACGAGCATTTTTTTTCCAAGGCTTACACTTTTAGCTTATCTAAGTCCCTCCCACACAGGAATGAGGTAATTGAAAATGTAAAGGTTATTAAGTGTAATGCATTGTAATTTTCCATGTAATTGAATGTAATGTGTAATTGAGCATTTTTGTAATTACATGTAGGAAATTTAATTAATTACAATGAAAAATGCATGTAATGCTAAATAACTTTTCAATTACGTTTCAATTACATGTACTTTTATGATGTAAATGATAAGAAATTGTGTTATTGATATACATATTATTTATTTGACACACAGAAATGTTTGATAAATAGTCTTTTAACTTTAAAAAAAATTGAATCACATATTGGTGTTGTTTAGTTTTTAAGAAATATCTTTATCTACATAGAGTGATAACATGTTTGTAAATACCATCAATACATGTATGTATGGTTAAAAAAATGTGTAAATCTTTCTAAGACAGTTCATTTAGAATTTTAAATCACTGCACACAATCATTTTGTCAAGTAAGTAAACACAAAAGGATTATAGAAATAAAAATTATCAGCTCTAAAGACAAATGGCAATTAATCAGACTAAATGTGTAATAAAACAGCCTAGGGACAATGTCATTATTACATGTATATTATCATGATTATCTCGTTAGCAAAATATTGGAAATAATTACACATTATACATTTGTTGTACTAAAATTATTTTCAATCTAATGACAAGCATACTTTTGGATAATTATAAAGTGATAAAAAACAGGGACAAATTTTTAATTTATTCCTATATAATATTATGTTTAATAGATAGATAGTTTATTCTCATACAACCATGTAAGTACAAAGGTTACAGAGAAGTTAAAAAAAATAATATACATAATAACAAAAATAAAAATGCATAAAATTTCGGATCAAATAACATATAAAAGAATATATATATACTTATACAGTCAAATGTAATAGCTAAAATTGTATAAAGAAATACTTTTTGTGTATAAGTATGATAAATAAATTATGGTTGTTTTAAAAGAAGGAGTAAGCTTAGTATTAATACATCGTATAAAATTGCAGATGTCTCTTAGTGTCTTTGGTTGTTTTGAATTAAACAGTGTGTTAAATTTGATAATGTTGTGTCTGAGTATTAGTTCATTTGGAATAAATCTTCTTCTTTCATCTTGTAAATCCGGGCAAACAAAAATATAGTTATATTCGTCTCCGATATCTCTTTTCGTACATATTGGACATTTTTTATCACTTCTGTCAATGTTATGCCATCTCCCCTTTTCTATTGGCAGTGAATGATTTGATGTTCGGAATTTACAATTGTATATATATCTCGATCGTTTATGATGTTGAAATAATTCTCAAATTCAAACTTTTCCTTAAAGAGCCTATAAGTAATGCATTTTGATGTGTTCTGAATAGCTGAATTCCAAATTTGTTTTAACTGGTCAATTAATCTTAGTTTGATACTATTTGGTAACCATTTGGCGAGGTCTGTATTTTGCACATAAAATTAGTTTAAAAAATCCGGCATTGTCCAATATATTTTTAATGTTCTTTATCCATAAAATATCATCATTGTTTGTGTGATATCGGAAATATACAAATTTATACAAGATTGATGATAACTTATTTTTATCTATAAGCAGCCTGCACCAATATGATATCATTCGACATTTAATGCTTATTTTCGATGGGTATCGTCCAGTTTCACCGTACACAATCAAGCTTGGGGTAGATCTCTTGAGGTGTAGTAAATGCTTTAAAAATTTGAGGTGAACTTGTTCAATAATGTCATTTTTTCCATATCCCCATACTTCACATCCGTATAAAAGAATTGGTTTCACCAGTTTTTTAATAACTCTAATTGGCATTCAATTGATAAATTACACTGCTTCCCTTTTTTTGAATAACGTTGTACATAGCTTTTGCTGCTTTTTCTGATAGTCTTTTCTTTGCTTTATTGAGGATAAGATCTGGTTAACAATAGTCCAATGTAGTTAAATTCTTTCACTATTTCAATTTCATTTTCTTCATTAATGAAATTAATATTATTAGGCTGTCTTCCTTTAGAGAAAATTAAAACTTTAGTCTTAGATGTATTTACTTTAAGTTTCCAAGTATCACAATATTCACTGAAGCAATTTAATTGCATTTGAAGGTCTTCCTTTGTTTCTGACATTACAACAGTATCATCGGTATATAATAAAATGAACAGCTTTAAATAGATATTGAGGTTAGTTTCAAGAGAGTTCGATATTGATGACAAACCTTTCACATTATGTGATAGCAAAAAATCAGTGAGGTCATTGATATATAAAGAGAATAATAGAGGGGAAAGATTTTCCTCTTGTCTAACTCCAGTGTTACATGGGAAAAAATCAGATTTTTTATCATTATATATAACTCGTGATTTTATATTGTTGTACATACTATGTATTACTGTATGCATTTTTCCATCAATGTGATTCAATGCCATCTTAAACCATAGGCCGTTTCTCCAAACTGTGTCGAATGGCTTCATTTCTGAGTTGTCAAAATACCCCTTAATGTATTGACAAGTTAATAGGAACACATTCCCTCCTCTATCCACACATCGTATGATCAAGCAATACCTGATACCTGCCACATCCGCTCCTGTCGAAACAAAGTGTTCAGACCAGTAAGATGTAGACCAAATGACAAAACATTAAAAATACTAACGATGATCAAATACAATGCTAAAACAATGTTGTAAACTTACATAAATATTTTACACATGCTATAAGTAAGTAAGTTGATTATTTAGGGTTAGGGTTATATGAAAGTAGGACAAGAAGTCACGGACAAAAAGTCACAGACAAAAACAATTTTGTTGCACCGTGTATAGAGTATCGCTAGGTAAATCAAACGATCCTCAATCCTCAACCTTAAGGCCTGTTGGCACGAATTGTCCCAATGGTGCGTTTTCCTCGACGTATTTTCTTCTCTGTGATTAGAAAATGGTATGCGCTGGTTAGGATTGGGATTGAGGAACAGCAGTATTAAATCTGCCTGTTCTGTCAATGTAATG
Organism: Mytilus edulis; assembly: GCF_963676685.1. Classification (NCBI taxonomy): domain Eukaryota; kingdom Metazoa; phylum Mollusca; class Bivalvia; order Mytilida; family Mytilidae; genus Mytilus; species Mytilus edulis. The sequence goes on along the minus strand of NC_092345.1, from coordinate 82,461,103 downwards.
TGCCAGTGTTTGTAGTTTGGCTTTTGTCTCTTCTGTGTTCTCGTCGTCCAGTCTCGTTAGCATAGTAGCTAAATTCAGGTTTTTGACCCGACCTCTTTGGATATTTGATGTTATATATCTTCTCGTTCGTTCTCAAAGCAGGGATACTCCAAAAGGAAATGGAGAGGCGTTTCAGGTGCTCCACAGTTGCATGACTCTATGGCGTTGGTTTGGCCTACTCGGTTTATGTAGTAGTTTAGTTCTGTATGGCCAGTTCTTAGTTGGGCGAATATACTGTAATGTCTTTTAGTTGGGAAATCATACATAATTGGGTGTTTTGTAGTTGGTATTTTTTCATAAAGGTCCCTGCCTCTCTCAGATATTTCCTATCTTCTCTGCCATTTATTTCCTGTACTTTTATATGCTGCTTGTTTGACGTCCTGCAGTGTTATGAACGAGTAATCGATTAGTAAATCTTCAACGAGTTGACATCCCTAGTAATAATATTTAATCGACACTCGTTTGGAAACCTATAATGATCATCTCATATCCAATTAAAACTGAAATAAAGAATACTAGATATACAACTGGGATTCGATCCGCTTTATAATTGATTTTTTCTCAGGATGAGTCTTTGCGACAAAAGTACGATCACTTAAAAGAGGGACGAAAGATACCAAAGGGACAGTCAAACTCATAAATCTAAAACAAACTGACAACGCCATGGCTAAAAATGAAAAAGACAAACAGAAAAACAATAGTACACATGACACAACATAGAAAACTAAAGAAATAAACAACACGAACCCCACCAAAAACTAGGGGTGATCTCAGGTGCTCCGGAAGGGTAAGCAGATCCTGCTCCACATGCGGCACCCGTCGTGTTGCTTATGTGATTACAAATCCGGTAAATAGTCTAATTCGGTAGGTCAAATTCATGAAAGGGAAGGGGATTGTAGTTACGACGTGAGGAACATATCCGATATCATTTGTGAAATGGTTATTCCATAACGGTCAACCAACTCGTGATGGCGTCCGTAAAATTTACGAAGGGATGATTTCAACTTCACCATTTGGAACTCTTGATTTAATAGCTTCCTTGTGAGCAGTAAACCTCTATCAAGAAAATCATGATAGGAAATGCAAGCACGGGAATATCGTATCAATTGAGAGATATATACCCCGTATGCAGGTGCTGCTGGAATGTTGCTACTTAGAAATGGAAAGTTCACAATTGGAAAGCTGAAATCATCTCTTTTGTCGTAAAGTTTTGTCTTCAACCGACCCTCATTGTCAATTTCTAGATGTAAGTCAAGATATGAAGCTGACTTAACTGTATCTGTAGTATCCTTTATCTCCAATTCGATGGGATAGATGCGTTCCACATAGTCACCAAATTTTGAATTGTTTAGTGAAAGAACGTCATCTATATAGCGGAAAGTAGAGTTAAAGGATATTGCTAACTTCTTATCTTTCTTCCTAAGAAGTTCCTGCATGAAGTCAGCCTCATAATAATAAAGAAACAAGTCAGCAAGTAGAGGGGCACAGTTTGTTCCCATTGGTATGCCGACAGTCTGTTGAAAAACACGTCCTCCGAACGTAACAAATATGTTGTCAATCAAGAAATCAAGCATCTTGATAATATCGGTTTCAGAGAATTTTTTGTTTGAATCAGAGTGATTCTTTACAAAGTAGGATTTATCCCTCCCTAAGACAAGATACTTGTATCTACGTTGGCCATTCTTTTTTATGAAGCAAAGTAATACCAACTCTTTTAATTTGTCTTTAAGTTTGGAATGTGGAATACTTGTGTAAAGAGTAGAGAAGTCAAATGTTTTAATACTGTTACAAGATGAAAGAGAGTTAGATTGTATGTACTCTAAAAGATCTTTGGAATTTTTAAGTATCCACATCTGATTCACGCCACCTCTAGAATAGGCAGTTTCACAATAACTTTGAAGCCCGTCTTTGATTGCTGATAAAATGGATGTTAATAATTTAGAAAGAGGTTTTGTGGAGCACTTGGAAGTTTAAATTAGTCCGTTTTAAATTTTATAGTAGCATTCTATCGTTTTCTATATTTGTATTCTTGTCTTTCGTTTTTTCAAATATGCCTTGTATATATGTCATTTTGTTGACATATTTGTTTGTTTTTAGTGATTAAGATTCACGGCTTCCCTGTTTCGTTTGTTCACTGTCATACATATGAGAGGTTTAGCTACCGGTAGCTATAAAACCATGTTTAAACCACTATTTTCGACATAAGAAAATGGCTGTACCAAGTCAGGAATATAACAGTTGTAATCCATTCGTTTGCTCTCTTTGGGCTTTTGATTTTGCAATTAGGGACTTTCTGTTTTGCATTTTCCTTGGGTTGTTTTGTTTACTTTATTCTGCGAGTTGAGTTCAGTTTATGTGGCAACTTCCCATCCTCACCTCATATTGAGTACAATTGCATTTAATTATTTTCGTATGATTGTCTGTTTAACTATGTTCTTTTAGCATTCATGATAATACATATTGACTTATCTTTATTATTTATTAAGAAAAGAAAATAAGAATCTTATAATCACTGGGTTGATGCCACTGCTGATGAAGGTTCACCAAGGTTATCCTCAGCTCAGTAGTATTAAAGCATTCATGTGTTTACATGAACTATCGCTGTGTTTGACACAAAAACAAATTTGATGCCTCTCATAATATGTACTTCGTTTTACCATTGACCTTTTTATCCGAACCTCACTGATGAGTCTGTTGAAGACGATATGCGAGTTTTACTTACAAAATTAAAAGCTGGTAACTTTGGTGAGTGTTTTCTTTTTTTATAAGATATAGAAATACATACACTTCAATTATACGAAGGAAGGTTAATCGAGATATAGCTGAACACCCAAATTGCAAGTGTTCAAAAGACAATTAAAAGAATGGCCAACGTAGATACAAGTATCTTGTCTTAGGGAGGGATAAATCATACTTTGTAAAGAATCACTCTGATTCAAACAAAAAATTCTCTGAAACCGATATTATCAAGATGCTTGATTTCTTGATTGACAACATATTTGTAACGTTCGGAGGACGTGTTTTTCAACAGACTGTCGGCATCCCAATGGGAACAAACTGTGCCCCTCTACTTGCCGACTTGTTTCTTTATTATTATGAGGCTGACTTCATGCAGGAACTTCTTAGGAAGAAAGATAAGAAGTTAGCAATATCCTTTAACTCTACTTTCCACTATATAGATGACGTTCTTTCACTAAACAATTCAAAATTTGGTGACTATGTGGAACGCATCTATTCCATCGAATTGGAGATAAAGGATACTACAGATACAGTTAAGTCGGCTTCATATCTTGACTTACATCTAAAAATTGACAATGAGTGTCGGTTGAAAACAAAACTTTAACACAAAAGAGATGATTTCAGCTTTCCAATTGTGAACTTTCCATTTCTAAGTAGCAACATTCCAGCAGCACCTGCATACGGGGTATATATCTCCCAATTGATACGATATTCCCGTGCTTGCATTTCCTATCATGATTTTCTTGATAGAGGGTTACTGCTCACAAGGAAGCTATTAAACCAAGAGTTCCAAATGGTGAAGTTGAAATCATCCCTTCGTAATTTTTTCGGACGCCATCACGAGTTGGTTGACCGTTATCGAATAACCGTTTCACAAATGATATCGGATATGTTCCTTACGTCGTAACTACAATCCCCTTCCTTTTCATGAATGTGACCTACCGAATTAGACTATTTACCGGATTTGTAATCACATAAGCAACACGACGGGTGCCACATGTGGAGCAGGATCTGCTTACCCTTCCGGAGCACCTGAGATCACCCCTAGTTTTTGGTGGGGTTCGTGTTGTTTATTCTTTAGTTTTCTATGTTGTGTCATGTGTACTATTGTTTTTCTGTTTGTCTTTTTCATTTTTAGCCATGGCGTTGTCAGTTTGTTTTAGATTTATGAGTTTGACTGTCCCTTTGGTATCTTTCGTCCCTCTTTTAACAATGCATGGACCCGTTTTTATGTATCAGTATTTAGAAAATATACCATCTGAGTGACCTCTGAAGACTATTGCTTGTAGTATTTTTATGATTTTACTCTTTGCATACGATCCTTTCTAATCATACATATGAATATGAATAGATAAGCAAGAAAATGCATTCGTATAGCAATTTTAACATGTATATATACGTTTTCATAGCAAGGAATATATTTTACTAAACTGGTTTGGTGTTTCCTTTGGGATTGTATGCAAAATTTCATGAATTATATAAAGAGCATCATATATACCTTGTAAGAATATCAAATTACATAAATTGAGCTTAGATATTGAACTTGTGTCAAGTAAATACAGACTAAATTGATCCTATAACTTTAAACTTTCGTTTAAACATTACATTTGATTTACAACAGTGTTTTAACAAACAAAAGAAATGCAAGAGAATCACTTGCATTATGCCACTTTAAATTTTATAAGGTAAATATGATTTTAAATGGTCAACAGAAATATACTTATGTATCGTTTGCTCCAATGAACATATTTATGATTAATCCAATGGTTATTGTGTTCTAGTCACGAACAAGTCATTAATATTTAATCTCCGAATTCAATTTCAAAATATATACTTGGTCAGTCGAAAAGTACCTAAAACCAGGTGAACGTAGTAGTTGAAGAAAATTATTACTATATCACGATGGAATCAAATTACAATAAAAAAAGCCAAATTCACAGGAGCATTTATATGTGTATTATTTTTTACTCTCACCGATGCAGCATCTTTTAACGTGATGAACTCTTTGTACCAAAACCTTACATCTGGACATAACAAATACTTAAGACCTGAGGTAGATCTTGACGATCCTACAGTAATTACTATAGAATTTTTTATAATAACCTTGCAGGAAATAAATGCAGTTGAAGGAATAGTTTCAATGACTGGTTATTTTGATGTTGTATGGACAGATAACAGTATGATATGGACTACAACCGATTACGACAATGCATGGTATATGATATTACCTGCAGACGCTATCTGGAAACCTCCGTTGATTAATTCAAACAGTGCTAAAGAATTTTCAATTTTCAATCCAGATGATTTATCATTATATGTACTTTATGACGGACAAGTTAAATGGCTCCCAGCACAAAATTTGAAGTTCACATGTGATATTGATATAACTTATTTTCCATTTGATACACAAGTGTGTTCTATGCAAATTATAGCATGGGGAGTTTCTTCTTCCGATATTTTTTTCAACTCGCCACTTTCTACCGTTCAAACATCTTCATATTCTACGAATAGTGAATGGGAACTAAGTAAAACGTCAGTCAATGTATCCAACACCATAACACCAACGGTAACATATACCTTCCACTTTAAGAGACGTCCAATGTTTTTACTCATGACATTGATCATTCCGGTTATTTTTCTTGCACTTTTGAACATAGGTGTTTTTCTATTACCGACAGAGTCAGGAGAAAGGTTTGGATTTTCAGTGACTCTTTTATTAGCTGTAGTAGTATTTCTCACGATTGCACAAGGACTTCTTCCAGCATCCGCTGTACCGAGAATTTCTGCAATTTGTGTAACTCTTATGATTGATCTTGTTATGAGTGGTTTAATTGTAGGATCCATCATCGTGAGCTCTAGATTTTATTACAGAAGTGATGATGAGCCAATTCCAAATTGGATGAAAAAAATCGTTACATACCAGCTTTGTTGTCGAGAAAAAAATCAAGTTCATGAACTTGGAAACGAGGAGAAAGTTGATCATTGCATAGCATACAATGGTGATACGAAGAAAATTACTTGGCAAGATGTCTCAAAAACTTTTGATACAATTTCACTTATATTTTATATCGTGGCATTCATTGCTGGGAACTTAATGTTTATCATTGATGTTGCACAGGGAATGGAATAAACGTCTAGAACTGATAGTAACTCAAACTTCATAATAGATAGAAAGGACGTGCTCATCGCATATATAAATACTATTTAAATTGGGACAAAACAAATCTTATATACATATATTTTAACTAAACGGTTTGAATCGTGCAAAAGTGCCCCTTTTATGCCGACTTGTATCGTGGCTGAAATGTTGTAAAGATTTCTATCCAAACAAGTGCTATGAGTTGTCTTAAAACTGCAATGAGAGAACAAACTTACACCATAGTGAAGCCCTCTCTCAGATTGGAATTGAAGATGAGGAACAGCAAAAAAGTGCTATTACTTTTTTTGGGGGGGGGTTTTCGTAGTGATTTTGTGTCATGAATTGATACCAATTGGATAATGTTAAATCAATAAAAAAGGTCTTTTAATTTGGTGTGAATTTTTCGAAAAATCTTGTACTTTCCCTTTTAACTGTAAAAATGTAATTAACCTCAAACACTTGACTTATTAAAATTTTCCCTTAGGCATTTCACAACGGTAACTCTTTATAGATACATAAAAGTTAACTTTAAAAACATATGTTAAAAAACTAGATCATTATTTTATTAAATCTAATCTAACATTTTTGCAATAGCTTCAAAACCCTCTTAAGTTAGGTGCACGAGTTTATTCCCTCACTTGTTTTCTATATAACTTAATGATAAATCTTGCAAGGGGAAAATTGAAGGGATCTAATAATCATTTGATTTTGTCATTTGATTAGGGACTTTCCGTTTTAAATTTTCCTCGGAGTTAAGTATTTTTGTGATTTTACTTTTTTTTTATAAAGCCATGGCATTTCAAGGTACATACCAACACTTTTTATATGGAAGAGTTTTAAGCCTCCCTTGTCATAAATACTTCCTTTTTATTTTGTCTGGCTTTCCAGCTCATAATAATTTGATTAAAATTTCTTTCATTTCTTGCATAACCTAAACTGGTGGATTTGGCATTAATAACAGAACAGTCAGTATAGTTTTCAAGAAATTGAAACGAATTCACTACAATTTAAACTTTCCTGATGCATTCTATTATAATTTCTTATTTAGTAGCAGAGTTGCATTACAGGCTAATCTTTTGCCAACCAATATGGCCTCAGTTTTATCTATATTTAATAGCAAACCAGCACCAGCAGCGAGGCAGTCAAATATATACAAAGCTTGTTTAAGAGAATCCTCGTTTTCATCCAGAATCAGAGATTAGTTTTTTGCATATTGACTTAAAAACTCTAATAAATGCCAATGACAAATTTTGACTTCCTATGACTTAACTCTAGGGAAAAACAAAAAGGGAAGTCCCTCATCAAAAAGCAAAATCAAAAGCTCACACACTTCAATCGAATGGAAAATAACTGTCATATTTCTGACTTGGTTTAGCAATTTCTTTCGTAATATGGTTTTCTAACGAGGTTTTCTTAAACTACGCATCTTCTAAAACGAAGAAGATAACACAGGAACAATCCAAAACCGTCGAAGAAAACTTGGCCAAACGTCTGAAAATCTTTAAACCAATATCATACTTAAATAAAAATAGCAAACATTTCCCCATATGTTATTTGTTTAAGAAAATGTTATTTTAAAATAGCAGCAAAACTTTGGTGCTTCACAGTTTCCCAAGCACAAAAAAAACATCATGCCAAAATTAATTCCTAATTTGTCGATCTTTTGTCGACAGATTGTAGCTTAATTCAAAGTAGATCACGAACAAATTAAGGTAACAAAAAGAATTAATCTCATTAATTTTGAATTTAGATTCATACAACCTTCTTGTCCTTGTATTTAGATTTAACGTTTCTAATCCATCAGTAATTAATATCTTGACATTGAAGAAATCGATTAACCTATTCTCGTTTATGATCTAGGATAAATGCAAACACTTTATTTGTTAAGAATTTGTTAAAAAACAATTTCATGCATTTGTAAACGAATGATTTAATATAAACATGACCAAAGGTTTTTTTCCCAAATGGATGAGACTGTTTTATCTCTTTTTAAATGTTATCTATAACGTCAAAAGCGGGTTTGTAATCAAAATGAAAAAGTCTGTTCAGATCCATCAACGAAAAACATTCCAAAGTGTTTAAATGTACTGGAGTCCAATTTCAAAGGAAATATTATGTTCATTGAAATCTGAGACGTCATCGCTAACACACACAGTCAAAAGAACTGAAAAATAAGTAGTTAACGGAACACATCAACACTAAGGGGAGGAATCCCACAAAGGAAAGTAAAAATGGCTCCATTTGATGGAAACTAGTTAAGGGTGTTTACAGGCCCCGTAATAGGGTTTTCCCCGGTGATGATGCACATCAAGGAAGAAATTGTCATTGGACGAATTCCTTCAAACAAAAATATACTCATTTCCCTTGATCACAAAGACCACCTAGATGCAGAGCAACATGCAATTCCAACAAACGAAAAAATCTCACTTGACCTGGATCATAAACACGAGCAAGACGCGCAGGTGATTCCCACAGACGAAAAACTGCTATTTGACCTAGATCGTGTAGACGAACTAGACGAGAAGGCAATCTCCACAAACATTAATATATATATATATCTTTGGACCTGGACTGTGGACAGGTGCGAAACGAGATTTGAAAAAAAATTATGTATGAGAATTCAATAAAGATCTCAGGCCAAGAAATACAAAAAAAAATGAAAAGCGAAAAAGCTATTGAAAAAGTCGCATACTTTTTGGGACACAGAAGCTTCATCTACCTGGAAAGTTTGAGGGCAAAGCAATATTGCATTTTACGTTACTGCTTGCTATTAACATTAAATTACATAAAAATAGTCAACCTTCAAATCTATCCTACTTTTTAAACTTCGTTTTTCCATTTATTTCTCATTTATTCAAGTTTTCCGGAAATAATCTGCTACCCCACCCCTTCAAAGGAATGAAAGACACGAAATAAGTGATCTTATTTTATGCAAAATAGAGACGAAGGTCGTTGAAAAAATGGACCAATCACATCTCTTGTTTCGTACAGAATCAGTTGTATGAGTCTACGGTTACTCATGGGACTAAATCTGTCAATAAATGAAGATATTGAATGATTAAGGCACAGTAGTCCAACGATGTTCGATTCCCTTAAATCGAGTAAAAACAAAAAATAAAACTGAGGGGATCGCATACACTTCAAAAGAAGATAGTTTGGGTGCGTATACAGGGTGAGCATCTTCTGCTATTCATGCATTATCCACTATGCAAATTTACACTCAGACGAAATGCCACAATCGACAAAAGTACAACATAAGCAACTAGTCTGGTACTAGTATCTGAAAATTAAGATTGTGACATATTGTATAGGCGAACCTATTTGTGATTGTTTTTGTTAATCTTATGCATTTTCGATATCATTCGGTCTTCCTCGTTACTGATCATAACTCTGATGTAGCAGTTTTTGTGTAAAGAACAAAAACCTGCCAATGCAGTCCGTAAAACATGCAGGATGAACATATCAACTGGATATGTAAACACCATCCAAAAGAACAGAGAATGTTTTACGATGGGAAAATGTGAAGTTTCAAGTTCGAAAATTCAAGTCATCACGTTTGTCATAGATTCTAGTTTGAAATTGTTTATCTGATTCAATATCAAGAAAAAGATTAAGATATTAGGATGACCTTCTTCCATCGAAATAATTATCAATCTTAAGTTCATTGGGCTATACGAAATGTACGCATTCATTGGAATGTGGTTTACTGAGGTACAGGAAATCTTTAATATATCTGAAAACGAAATATTCAAAAAAACTTTATAGTTCTTTTTCTATTAATCTTTAAGAAGGATTTGCATAAGTTAGGCCCATAAGAGCACAATAACAAGTCACCCTTCATGGGTGCACACTTTAAGTCTGTTGAAATTCCGACTGTCTGATGATATATTAATCCATCAAACTGAAGCAAAATATGTCGTCGATAAAAAAAAAAACCAAGTATTTAGATCATATCAGACTGCCAGTGAGTGTTTATATTTTTGCAATCAGTGAGAAACTTCACGACATGACACAATTTTGTAGAAAAGGCAATTAAGTTTTGGGAAAAGTAGTGCAAAGTCAAGAAAAATCAAACGTTTTGATATTGCTGCACAATTGTAATTTTCCATAACAGCTTTAGAATTTTTTTAAAAGGGACGAAAGATACCAGAGGGACATTTAAAAAAAATAAACTGACAACGCCATGGCTAAAAAAAAGACAGATACACAACATACAAAACTAAATACTAAGCAACACGATACCAGGTACTCCGAAAGGGTAAGCAGATCCTGCTCCACATGTGGCAAAGGTAATAGGATTGTATCTACGACATAAGGAACATATCCGGTATCATCTGTGAAATGAATATTCCGTAATGCTCAACCAACTCGTGATGGCGTCTGTAAAATTTACGAAGGGAAGATTTCAACTTCACCATTTGGAACTCTTGGTTTAATAGCTTCATTCTGAGCTGCAACCGTTTATCAAGGAATTCATTACAGCATATAAAGCACGGGAATGTCGTATAAATTTGGAGATATACTGTTTTACTAATACTAAGCAACACGATTTGATGAGACTGTCATACAAATTACAGTTGCTTAGTATTAAGTTGTGTATGTTGTGTGTTTTACTACTTAAAATTGTAACACGATGATGACTGCTGTACCCATATTTTGACTATTTTATTTATTATGTCTGTTTAGTTCACGCATCACTGTAAATATAACGGAAGTTGATGAGACTGTCATACAAAGTGAGAGGTTTAGCGCTATAAAACCAGGTTTAATCCACCATTTCTACATTTGAAAATGCCTGTACCAAGTCAGGAATATGACAGTTATTGTCCATTCGTTTTTGATGTTTTTTGTCATTTGAATTTTGCCATGATTAGGGACTTTCCGATTTGATTTTCCTCTGAGTTCAGTATTTTTGTGATTTTACTTTATACTCCATATGCAGGCGCTGCTGGAATGTTGCTACATAGAACGTTTAGAAGCTGAAACCATCTCCTTTGTCGTGAAAATGTAGGTCAACATGAGGCAGACTTAACTGGGTCTGTTGTTTCTTTTATCTCTGTACTCGATTGGATAGATTCGTTCAACATAGTCACCAAATTTTGAATTATTTAGTTAGAGAACATCATCTATATAGCGGAAAGTAAAGTTGAAGGATATTACTAATTTTTTTTATTCTTCCTAAGAAGTTCTTGTATAAGCTCGGTCTAATAAGAATAAAGGAAAAAGTCGACGAGAAGAAGGGCACAGTTGGTTCCCATGGAAATTCCTATTGTTTGTTGAAAAACAGGTCCTCCAAACGTAACAAATATGTTGTCAATCAATAAATCAAGCATCTTGATAATGTCAGTTTAAAAAAAATGTTTGAATCAGAGTGCTTGTTTACAAATTAGGATTTATCCCTCCCTTAGACAACATAATGATTTTTTCGAGGTTGACCAGTCATTTTTATGAAACAAAGCAATACCATCTCTATCAATTTGTCTTTTAGTTTTGAATGGGGAATACTTGTGTAGAGTGTAGAAAAGTCAGATGTTTTACTACTATTGCAAGATGAGAGTCATAGATTGTATATATCCTAAAAGATATTTTGATTTATTTAGTATCCACATCTAATTTACGTCACCCCTATGATTGGCAGTTACACAATAACTTTTAAATCGGCTTTGAAGGCTGTTAAAATTGATCTTAATAATTTGGAAGACCTATCAATATACCGTTGTTTGATAGAGAACTTATGTAGTTTAGGTATCTAATAAAGTGATGAAAAATCTGCACATAATACGTCATCACAATATTTCATAAGCTCATCAATTTCTGAACAAACAATGGTTGTAAGAACTTGTGAAAGATGTTACGCAAACATAAAGACCACCCGGCTATATATAGTTCTTGATACGAATTTCTGTAAAGCTATTTGTGAATGTTTTTGTAAAACTTATGCATTGTCGATTTCAGTCGATCATCCGCGCAACTAATTATACCTCTGATGTAGCAGTTTTTGTGTAGGAAAAAAAACCTGTCAATACAGTCCGTGTGGTGTAATCATGCAGGGCTTGACTTATCAATTGGAAATGTAAACGCCATTCAAAAGTTATCAAAGGTATCAGGCTTATAATTTGATACTTTAGAAGCAAGTTTCGTCTACATAAGACTCATCAGTGACGCTCAGATCAAAATAGTTAGAAAGCCAAAACAAGTACAACGTTGAAGAGCATTGAGGACTCAAAATTGCAAAAAGTTGTTCCAAATACGGCTAAGGCAATCTATGCCTAGGTTAAGAAATAATTCATACTTTTGCAAACAGTAAAAAGAACAGAGAATGTTTTACTGTTCGGAAAGTTACTGTGAAGTTGACAATTGAAAGTTGTAATAATCACGTTCGTCATAGATTCTAGTTCGAGATTGTGCATCTGTGTCAATATCAAGAAAAAATCAAGATATTAAGATGACCTCCTTCCATCGAAATTATTCTTAATCTAAAGTTCATTGGTCTATACGAAATGCAAGCATTCATTGAATGTGGTTTACTGAAGAACAGAACATATTCAATATATCTGAAAGTGAAATATTAAAACACTTAGTAATTGATAATCTATTAATCTTTGAGAAGGTTTTGCATAAGTTATGCTTCATAAGAGCACAATAAAAGAGGGGAAAGATACCAAAAGGACATTCAAACTCATAGATCAAAAATAAACTGACAACGCCATGGCTAAAAAGTCTTAATAAACGAAATCAATACCATTGCCAGTAGAGGTTAGGTACCTCAGAGATCAACTTATGACACCAGTCGTATTACTCCTGTGAAAATACGCTAATGAGGCATATCAAGTGATTAAAAATCATACAATAGTAGATAAGTAAATGTCTGTTGCATCACCAAATGAAACTAGAGGCTCTCTAGAGCCTGTGTCGCTCACCTGTATCTACGGAGTTTATGGTAGTCATGTAAAATAAGGTTTAAATCATAATAAATAGTATAAGATACCCAAATAATTATTGAGGCCAAGTTTGGTTTACTTTAGCCCAAAAGTTGAATTAAATCAATTGTAGTCTAACAATAGTTACTAAAGACCTTTTATCAGTATTTAAATTAGTTTATTTTTAGTTGTGACCATTTGAAATTGTTTGTAGAGTATAGTTATTGATGTTGTTTGCGTCTTTTTATACCATGTGGTTGACTGGCTTTCTTTAAACTTATAATCTATGATATATAGTTTGAGATGTTCATGGATAGGATGTAAAGAATGTTGTGCTAAAAAAAAGTAAAATCACAAAAATACTGAACTCCGTGGAAAATTCAAAACGGAAAGTCCCTAATCAAATGACAAAATCAAAAGCTCAAACACATCAAACAAATTACAACTGTCATATTCCTGACTTGGTACAGGCATTTTCTTATGTAGAAAGTGGTGGATTAAATCGGGTTTTAAAGCTAGCCAAACTGCTTAACTGTATGACAGTTATATCAAATTCCATTATATATTATAACAAAACAAACAGACACAATAGGTAAAATGTCACAAATAAGGGTTCAACAGCAACACCAACCTCACCAAAAACTTGGGGTGATATCAGTGGTCCAGAATGGTAAGCTTGTGTTGGTCATGTTATTACAAGGCCGGTAAATAGTCTAATTCGATAGTCTAATTCGGTAGTTACATGCATTATGGTTTTTTTTCTTTCTTTTTCTGAACAGTAATGATAAATTCTGGAAACATCAAGTCATCAACATAAGAATTTTGATTGCAACAGTGCAATCTTACCACAGAAGTCAGTTGTAAATGGCTTAACTCTATAGATCAGTACAAGCACATAATACAACAAACATAAAACAATACATACAAATTAACGTAATAAGAGTGCTTGCAGTTACTGAAAACTTAATTAAATGCTATTGACAACTGATTTAATAATGATCTCCCAAAGTATCAATCAATACACATCAAATGGATTTAGTGTAAAGACAACATAAATAGCCTGAAAAATCATGACCTTGAGTAATGCCAAAATATAAGTAGACAGGGACCTGAACAAATTTGTAAGAGTCTTTATAAAGTAGCAATATACTCAGATATTTTTTGTGAACTGTGTAAACTCAAAATCAATAGGGTTCTTTTTTCCATCAAAGTGAATTAACAAACCAAATTTACAAATAGATTTTTGAAGCCAAAAGAATTTTTAGGCTACCATCATGTTATTTTGATTTTTTTTGCATCTGCTGTTATAGTGATCTTTGTGTTAAAACCTTATATTCCATACATACTTAAAAGGTTGTATCTAAAGTACATCAAATTGGAAATTTGGAGTAAGTTCGGTAAAGGCCATAAATGGCCTCGATTATAAAGTTCAGTGTAACGAGATGAAAAATGATTTAAGTTGACTTTAAGACATGTAAGAAAGTTAAATAGAATTATTTTTGTCAAAGCTTTATTCCAACGCGTTGATTTTTACATCCAAAATTGGTGAAGATAAGAGGTTTTGGCAATATTTGACAAAATCAGCCGAATTTCAACCAAATTTAGGACCAGGAAACATAGAGCGCAGGCGTCTACAAACTTAATTTTCAAGGTAGACATGTAAAATTTCTTTACAAATATTACTGTAAAAGATCTTTGTTGTCGACATATGCGCTCTATGTTTCCTGTCAAATAATTAGTGAAAATTTACCCATTTTCATTGACTTTTGAGTGGAAAATCCAAATAAGTACTATTTGTGACGTCATAAATAAAATACAGGAACATAAATTTTCAAAAAATGACTTATTTCCAATTTAGTCTATATATTAGCTACATTTTGTATGTTTCTTTGTGATATTGGTCAATAAATCCTAAATTGAAATCTAGCTAAAAAAGGGGGCCATTTTAAGACCTTTCCAAACCTACTCCTTTGTTTGTGAGCTTAAAATTAGTGGTGAGTTTCTTCTCCCTGATCAGCACTAGTAAAAGCTATTGTTAATATTACTAGGTGACTGTGCTTCATAGGTTTACTGTACCAGTAAAACACAATTAACTTTTTTTAACCTTTATTCCTTACAACTTTTTCTTCATAAGTTAATTCTAGTTTTCTGCTATTGTAAAGATTTATCAAATAGCTATCAGGAGTTAAGTTTTTTGTTTCAATTTCTGACCAAATTTTCTCTAAATATTTCAGACTTCTAGCTCCTTGTAATTTTCTTCCAATCATATACAATTCAAATTTGTCTTTTTTCATCAAATTACATGAATCTATCTGACACAAATCAGGGATTTTCACAGTGTCAAGTTTTGGTGTGAATGTTATTCCAGAAGACCTTTCAAGTTTTTTCAAATCAACTTGGAAATCTTTCAAGCTATGCTCAAATCCTATTGGCTGATTTGGAACAATAAAAGCACCAAGTCCTAATGGTTCTGATTTCTCATTTTCTATAATTATCACTTTATACAAATGTGTTGGTACAGAAACTTCATTTTTACCAATTACCTGGAAAGTAAAAACAAAATTTTAATAAAATAAAGATTAAAGCAGGTAATAAACATGTTATCCATAAAACATCAAAATTAATTTTAAAGAAAGAGCACTTCCTGAAGTGCCCTGCTAATACATATATATTTTATCTCTCCAAATTTCTGGTAAGAAACTAATGTAGGCTGGAGCCTGGTCTCCTCGGTATTGAAGTTCAATGCATTTTCCTATAGATCATAAATTTAATTCGGGGATGCCTTTGACATAGAACTAACCAATATTTTGACTTGACTGGTGTTATGGAATAGTAGTTAAATACCCATATTGATTACATAAAAATATACAATGATCAAACTTGAAGCTGTTATAACTTTTGGGCTTCAGGAGAACTTTTCTGGATCAAAATGCTCCCTTCAAAAAATTTGAAAGCCAAGGGTGTATAAGTATTTGAATATGTAAGTTGATAAGACCAAACTATACCTTCAAAGAAAAGCCAAATCTATCTATTGTCAACTCTGCAACGGGAATTGGAACCTTAGTTTCTTAAGATCAATTTCTAAATTCATCAATAGTGATTCTAAGAAAGATATGTTGTAAATCCTGTCACTACTGAAGCACTCACTACTGAATAAAATTGTGAATGGAAATGGGGAATATGTCAGAGACAACAACCTGACAAAAGAGCAGACAACAGCCGAAGGCCACCAATTAGTCTTAAACGCACTCACTACTGAGCTGATTTTTTATTTCAAATATATTTTGAAATCATTTGGAAAAAGTTTCAAACAGACATAAGGCCCACACTAATTATAAAAGTTAAGTTGAATGGATGACTTACTGGATATTTTACATAATGCAATCCATCTTCATCTGTGGTAGGTAAAACTAGAGGCCCACTAATTATTCTGACTCCCTTATATTTTTTTGTTAGATCCCTGCAGTACATTTCAAGTCTATTCCAGAATCCTCCATTATTTTCCAAGTTTTGAGGTAAAATATTTGATAAATAAAATGACTGCTTCATTGCTTCCTGTAATAAAACAGAAATATTATAACTACTACTGAATAGTAAGGCATCTATGGCATGGTGAAATAACTAATAGTAATTTTTATTTTCAATTCAAGGAGAATATTATTTAAGGAAAATTAAAGGCAATCAATAGGTGATTTGATAATATACCAAATGTAACATTGAATTATTATGGAAAATGAAAATAAAATTAAAAAAAATCCAGTACTTTAGATATTTTAAAGGTATTTGAGCAATAATTATCTTAACACTTTCACTCCTGAATTAATTTTTTGCAGCATTCCCTTCCCAAAATTCATTTGCAGGAGCCATTTACTTGATCAGTATTACTTTAAAATGTCCTTCAGCTAAATTAGAATATAGTTTTGGTTATCAATATCTCAGGAACTGAAGGAAATTATGCGGTCAAATAAATGGAAGTGTAGGAAAAAAGAGACCAAAGAAAACATATTCTCAATCTATAATACATATAATCCTATTATTAATATTTAAATGTGTTTTTCTTACTATCATAAAAGTCTTTACCAAAATTCAGACAAATTAATAATAAAAAAATTCTTAAGGATTTCGCTGAACCCAGTGTCTCGCCTACTTTTTCTGTAAATCGCAGGCTCAACAAAAATGAGAAAAAAAAATTGATCAAAATATTCCTCTTGATATCATCATTTGATTGTTAGAAGCTTCTGTCCAAGTTTGGTAAAAATCCAGGATAGTTTATGAATCTAATAAATGTTTTAAAAACTTTAACTGCAGACTGTATGTAATGTTAAATGGAAGAAAAATTAAGTCCATTTATAAGTAAAATACAGATACACAGGTATAAAATTTTAACAAAATTTCCTTCTAGATACTAGCTTTTGATCATAAAAAAACTTCTGTCCATGTTTGGTACAAATTAAAAATAGTATAAGATAGTTATTGAAATTTTAAAAACTTTAACCACAGAGTGAATGTGTTGTTTCCTGCCAGAAAATCTAAGTCCATTTAAAGGTATAATATGGAAAAAATAGATTATTTTTTTTAACAAAATTTACTTCTGGATACTATCTTATGATCATAAACAAGCTTCTGTTGAAGTTTGGTACAAACCCAGGATAGTTTAAGAAAGTAATTAAAATTTCATAAACTTTAACCACAGAGTGAATGTGTTGTTTCCTGGCAGAAAATCTAAGTCCATTTAAAGGTAAAATACGGGAAAAATGGATTAATTTTTTTACATAATATACTTCTGGATACTATCTTATGATCATAAACAAGCTTCTGTCCAAGTTTGATACAAACCCAGGATAGTTTAAGAAAGTTATTAAAATTTCAAAAACCTTAACCACAGAGTGAATGTAATATTTCCCCGCAGAAAAATGAAGTCCATTTATAAGTAAAATACGGGAAAAATGGAATTTTATTTTTACAAAATTTACTTCTGGACACTATCTTATGATCAGAAACAAGCTTCTGTCCAAGTTTGGTAGAAATCCAGTATAGTTTAAAAAAGTTATTGAAATTTCAAAAACTTTAACCATAGAGTGAATATTTGTGGACCCCGCTTTTTGTCGAGCCTTCGACTTTAGTCGAAAAAGCGAGACTAAGCGATCCTACATTCCATCGTCGTCAGCGTCGTCGTCAGCGTCCACAAATATTCACTCTGTGGTTAAAGTTTTTGAAATTTTAATAACTTTCTTTAACTATACTGAATTTCTACCAAACTTGGACAGAAGCTTGTTTATGATCATAAGAAAGTATCCAGAAGTAAATTTTGTAAAAATAAAATTCCATTTTTTCCGTATTTTACTTATAAATGGACTTAGTTTTTCTGCGTGGAAACATTACATTCACCCTGTGGTTAAAGTTTTTAAAATTTTAATAATTTTCATAAACTATCCTTGATTTGTACCAAACTTGGACAGAAGCTTGTTTATGATCATAAGATAGTATCAAGAAGAAAATTTTGTAAAAATAAATTTCCACTTTTCCGTATTTTACTTTTAAATGGACTTAGTTTTTCTGCCAGGAAACATTACATTCACTCTGTGGTTAAAGTTTTTAAAATTTTAATTACTTTCATAAACTATCCTTGATTTGTACCAAACTTGGACAGAAGCTTGTTTATGATCATAAGATAGTATCAAGAAGAAAATTTTGTGAAAATAAATTTCCACTTTTCTGTATTTTACTTATAAATGGACTTAGTTTTTTATACCAGAAACAAAACATTCACTCTGTGGTTTAAGTTTTAAAATTTTTTATAATGTTCTTAAACTATCCTGGATTTCTACCAAACTTAGACAAAAGCTTGTTTCTGATCATAAGATATTATTCAGAAGTAAATTTTGTGAAAAAAAAAATCACTTTTTCCGTATTTTACTTATAAATGGACTTAGTTTTTCTTCCAGTTAACATTACATACAGTCTGCAGTTAAAGTTTATAAAACATTTATTAGATTCATAAACTATCCTGGATTTTTTTACCAAACTTGGAAGTTTCTTTCAATCAAAAGACAGTATCGAGAGGGAAATTTTTATTGATGTTTTTCCTCATTTTGTTGAGTCTGCGATTAACAGTAAAAGTAGGCGAGACACTGGGTTCCGTGGAACCCTTACAAATTTTTTTATATCTAGTGATACAATTTCAGCATTCATTGATATATTTCAACATGTGAATTACTGATTATGTGTACTGACCAAGAGATATCTACATGTATCCAGATAAGATTGTTTCCATCATAACTTTTAGACAATAAATGAATTAAATCTGAAACAATTAAAATCAATAGATGAAGATTAAACAACATTCTATGCTGATTTAGTATATAATTTGCAACTGTAACTCTGGGAATTATCAATATACTAGTAAATAAGATTATTCCATTTTGATAGAATTTTAGAAGGTTTATCTATATGAATGTGATTTGGAATAAATAAGCATATTCACCGTGCAAAAAATCATATGCTTTTGCGTGTATATATATATATAAATATATTAAAATCGTATGATGCACAATTGGTTTTTTCCAAATAATTGTCATAACATACATTTTTCTCTGTATACTCTCTTGGAATATTGAATAAAACAATTACTGTCTTTTGTTTCCGTAAATAGGTGGTTTAATTGACTTTTGGAAAACTGATATTCACCTCAGCCATTTGCCTCAGTAAATATCAGCTTTTCAAAAGTCAATAAAACCCTATCTTTTCCTCATCAAAAGACAGTAATTGTATAATATTCATAAAAACTTGGATTGATTCTATACATACCTGTACTCAATATATATGGTAACTACACCCTAAAAACTATTTGTTACAATATTCATACTATGGAGAGTGCCCTTATTGAAATGTGTTTACTAAATTCCTAATAAATAAAAGATTATATATACAGCATGATTTAATCTATTACCACTGACCTGACTGTGTTTATTATCCCCAGCTGGGGCCATATGACCCCTAGACCATCCACTTCCTAGGTAATCAGAGTTCTCAGCACTGAACTCAGTTTGAACATTTGGATCAGATTTAAATTTGATTTTTCTTCTGTCTGCCGGTCCTGAAATCATAGAGCACTTAACTTATTTCTAATACTGTTAAGTGACATTTAAAAGATGTATCTTTATATGTGTTGTTTTTTTATGTTTCATTGAGTTGTTGTCTCATTGAAGAACATCCCACAATCACTTAAATGATTTCTGAGTTTCATTTAGTTTTGAGATAGAGGATTTATTATGAAATGACTGTAAGACCTTGAATGTTTAAACTGCAATGAAAACCAAACCAAACAAACAAATGAAAAACAAAACCACTATAAAATCTCTCTTCATTATGCATGTTATGAATTCAAATGGTATCATAACCTTACTCTGTATAGTAGTAAAAGATTAACTACTGGTGTCATTTTTAAATAAATAAAATCAATAAGTGCAGATCATCTTTTAAATAAAAAAAATACTATTTATTCAAGACTGACAAAATTATAAAATTTCTCAAAAATTGCAGGGGAATAGAAATTCTTAAAAACTGCAATTATTCAAAAAAAATAATTATGGAACAATAGGAGGAAAAAGTGTGTGTATACATTATGACCAGAAAATGATCTCTTAATACAAATTCAATTTGATTATTCATGTCACCAAGGTTACAGACATTTTGAATTATAAGGCTCACATAATGTTAATTATTACCATCAATATTTCTCTTGGTGATATACTCAGCAACCCAAACAGGTGTTTTCTTTGCCTGATCATATGATAAGATGTGATTATCATAAACCCTTATATCTGGCCCACGATCTGGTATGCCATACTTGAGAATAGTCTCACTTGCCCTGGTCTTTGATGATAAACCTACAATTAAAAAAAAGGGTTGCTGGCCAAATTGATCATCTTGTCTGTTCAGTTCATATAAAATGCAATAGATTTTAATTTTTCATTTCAAGAAGCAGTTATACTTTTTTTCATAAGGGGAAATAACTCAGATAATTTCCTCTTGATTTATTATTTTAATTCTATTTCTGAAAATGTACAATATAAATTACATTTTTGGTCAAGTACAAAAAAATTACTACCATAGATATATTTTTTATCAATGATTTCATACTACCCAATTTAGATTAACTTTCTACATATTAGAAATCTATTAAATAGTGATGTAATAAATGGGTTCTCTAACACTGCTTTACTGAAAATCTCATATAAGATTTTAATGTTCTCAGATGTTACAGTGAATATAAAAAGAAGTAAAACTAGTTGACTGAGAGTAATCAACAGGGATGTAAACGAAAAAGGGGACTGTAGAGCCTTCATATAGTAAAGTTATAAAATGTCTATGCATGACAAAATGTTGTACAATTCAAAAGAGAAAACCAATTGAAAATATTATTTTTTATAATAAATAACAAACAAAAAACAAACAAATAAAAAGACAGACAAACCAACAACAACCAATGAACTAGTACAGGCTCTGCACTCAGGACAAGTTTGTGAGCACTAAACTTTCTCAAAAGCTTGGGATAATGGTTTAACAGCAAAACATATAAACTATCAAAATTAGTTGTGTAAAAGATTTGACTCATCAGATCTGTAAGTTTTCTTCAAAAGAGTGGTATAGCTATAGGTGTAGACTGATGATTCCATATAAATCTGATGGACATACATTTGTAAGTTCAAGAAAACACTCATCAAATTTGTTGTCATTTTGTTTTCTTGGTGGATAGTTGTACCTATCTCATTAACAATAATACCACATCTTCTTCTTTTCTCACTGAAACATTACTATCAGTAAGGCTTAAATATAGACAATTATATTTGCACAAACTTATTTACATATTATTTACAAACCAGGTGCTCCGCAGGGCGCAGCTTTATACGACCGCAGAGGTCGAACCCTGAACAGTTGGGGCAAGTATGGACAAAACATTCTAGCGTGATACAGCTCTGAATTTGGATTGTGATCAAATTTTTGACATTACATGGGGTTTTTTTACACAAAACAAATGTCAAGATTTTACAAATTTTACAATTAAAGATTTCTTCTTCAAACTTTTTAAATCTAAAATTAAATAGTTGGAACAGCATTGGTTTCTGACACAGAATGAATGTGGTCTAATGAACTTAAAAGTTTGTTTTTGCCTTTTAGCAATTCACTATGCTGTTGAATATTAATCCTCTCAAAAAAATGTTTGAAGAAATTTTCTTTTTATTTATGAAATCTGAAATGAGAAAAATTTAACCCCCCCCCCTTTTTCACATCCCCGTTTCCTTTTTTCCAAAACTGATATCAATTCAAATTTCTAATGGAGTTTGCAACAATAACTACTCTTTTAAATACATCATAAAATATTAAAATGTAAAATAAAGTGCTTATTATCACTGAATGGTAAAGATTGGTTGGTAGTAAAAGTGAATATACATTGTTTATTGTATAAAACAATAAAAAAAACTTCATCAGCAACATTTTATATTGGCAAATTTCCAATGAAGTTATTTACATAAAGTAATGGGCAAATAAAAATAGAAAATGACATCATAGTCATGTCTGGCAAATGTCCAACATACATAATCTAAAAACATTTTAGATAAGATAAGGAAATAAGATGTAAAAAAACTGCTTGTTATCACTGAATGGTAAAGATTATTTTAATTCATCAGTTGGTAGTAAAAAGTGAATATACATTGTATATTGTATATAACAAAGATTTAAGTTGATTCTGGACAAAGAAAGATAACTCCAATTAAAAAAAAATCTTGCTATTGCACAATATTTTGCAATTAGATATTTCTTGCTTACTATTCTGGACAAAGAAAGATAACTCTAATTAAAAAAAAATTTGCTATTTCACAATATTGTGCAATTAGATATTTCTTGCCATTGCGCAATACTGTGCAATTGAAAAGACTTGCTATTGCACAATACTTAATATAATAATTTTAGATCCTGATTTGGACCAACTTGAAAACTGGGCCCATAATAAAAAATCTAAGTACATTTTTGGATTCAGCATATCAAAGAACCCCAAGATTTCAATTTTTGTTAAAATCAGACTAAGTTTAATTTTGGACCCTTTGGACTTTAGTGTAGACCAATTTGAAAACAGTACCAAAAATGAAGAATCTACATACACAGTTAGATTTGGTATATCAAAGAACCCCATTTATTCAATTTTTGATGAATCAAACAAAGTTTAATTTTGGACCCCGATTTGGACCAACTTGAAAACTGGGCCAATAATCAAGAATCTAAGTACATTTTTAGATTCAGCATATCAAAGAACCTAACTGATTGATTTTTTGTCAAAATCAAACTAAGTTTAATTTTGGACCCTTTGGACCTTAATGTAGACCAATTTGAAAACAGACCAAAAGTTAAGAATCTACATACACAGTCATGACAGTTAGATTCGGCATATCAAAGAACCCCAATTATTCAATTTTGATGAAATCAAACAAAGTTTAATTTTGGACCCTTTGGGCCCCTTATTCTGTTGGGACCAAAACTCCCAAAATCAAACCCAACCTTCCTTTTATGGTCATAAACCTTGTGTTTAAATTTCATAGATTTCTATTTACTTATACTAACGTTATGGTGCGAAAACCAAGAAAAATGCTTATTTGGGTCCCTTTTTGGCCCCTAATTCCTAAACTGTTGGGACCTAAACTCCCAAAATCAAGACCAACCTTCCTTTTGTAGTCATTAACATTGTGTTTAAATTTCATTGATTTCTATTTACTTAAACTAATGTTATTGTGCGAAAACCAAGAATAATGCTTATTTGGGCCCTTTTTTGGCCCCTAATTCCTAAACTGTTGAGACCAAAACTCCCAAAATCAATCCCAACCGTTCTTTTGTGGTCATAAACCTTGTGTCAAAATTTCATAGATTTCTATTAACTTAAACTAAAGTTATAGTGCGAAAACCAAGAAAATGCTTATTTGGGCCCTTTTTGGCCCCTAATTCCTAAAATGTTGGGACCAAAACTCCCAAAATCAATACCAACCTTCCTTTTGTGGTCATAAACCTTGTGTTAAAATTTCATAGATTTCCATTCACTTTTACTAAAGTTAGAGTGCGAAAACTAAAAGTATTCGGACGCCGGACGCCGGACGACGACGACGACGACGACGACGACGACGACGACGCCGACGACGACGACGACGACGACGACGCCGACGCCAACGTGATAGCAATATACGACGAAAATTTTTTCAAAATTTGCGGTCGTATAAAAAGCTGAGAATTGAAGATTTATATGGTAGTGACAATAGCTTTCATATAAAAAAAAAACAACCTTTAATAACTTTGTATGCCAGTATTATCATGATTATTATTAGATATAGGAGGGTGGTAATGGGGGTTCTTTAATGACAAATAATGGTAAAATTGTTGCCAAATAACGTTAATGGTAATTTTTTGTGCATGATGTTAATTAACTGTATACTTTCTTTTAGATGATAAAAAAATCGACTGATATTGATGAATCACATTATACTATTCACAAAAAAGACAGTGACGATAATTATTTGGGACCTCTGATGAATAAAGATTGAGGAAGATAAGGATATTTTGACGAATCACTGTAAAGATTGAGGAAGATAAAGATATTTTGATGAATCACTGTAAAATTTTTACCAATTTAATTTTAACGCTCACAGCAACCAAGGATTTGTATAGTAAGACTATACAAATCCTTGCAGCAACTGAAAATGACCATTTGATGCCTAACGATAAAGGGAATTACTACCCTCATGTATAGAAGACAGTATAACTGTAAGTGTAGACTCATGTGTTCAACAAAAATTTTATAGAAACTTTTACCCTAATATTTTTATACCACTGCAAAAAACTCAAATAATTCTTTATCTTTGTTTTTTAAATTCATTACTTTCTTGGTTATCATTTTCAAATAAAATTCGATAAGAGCCAATTGCTGCAAGTGTTGTGAATGTGCCTGTGATTATTCCTTTCATAAATTGTGACATTTCCGTATTCAAAGCTGATTGCTTCGTCCGTAATTGATAAAGAATTTAGAAAAAAACACTCTCGGACAGTTTCGTTTTAATACAAGCTGAAGTCTAGAGAAATCCGAAGGCCAAACGTTATTTGTACACTTCCGGTGTCGGCGTCCCACATGTATTTTTGAAATATTGTTTTATCTATTGATTCCAGTACTTTTATCTTACACTGATCAGGTATACCATTACGCAACTCAATTATTTAACAGAGTGCCGGTTAATGTGCCTTTCTGTGACCACCGTAATCAGATTGGGTCCCTACTTTTGCTTTGTTATCATTTGTACTAAAAAAAATCACTACTGTTGTGAAAAAAATTATTCATATTAAGCACAAATTTTAACATAGTGAATACAAAATAAATGTAACATGTCCTCTGTGCCACTGGAAGGATGAACATCTTGCGCACGATTTAACCTTCTGTCCAACATTAAGAGAAATCTGTATGCAATATTTCTTTCCACTCAAAGATCTTGTTACAGTATCATACAGTCATAGGTATTATTTTCCCTCACTCACTCTGAGTTACCTGTCAAAGTAGTTGAGGAACCGTAGCTGTCATGTCCTAATGATACTTTCGTTACTCTTTTCGAACCCTAAGATTGGAAGCTTATTACTATTAGACAGAAAGTATAATATTGAACCAACTGGATTCAAAAACCTTATTCCTAAGGCAGCTTTAAAAAAGTCTATGAACTTAACCAGTTACAGTGTTCTCCCCAGGCCGTTTTAGCGTCGCGGTACCGTGACGCTATATTTTTGCACCGTGATGCTATAATAATTCCCGCGACGCTATAATTATTTTGAAGATGCTATTTTATTTGTCCTCAATTTTGAACTTTCATCTATTATCGATTATTATCATAAAAATTACATCACCTTTAATTGTAATCCCTTTAAATCGGACACTAAAGGCAATTAAGGGATTAAATAGCCAGGTGTTAATTGCCCTCAGGGTGATAAATGTTTGGATGCCAATATCCCAAGCTGACACTCGTGACATGACTTATACCACGTGTCTGCCATCACCAACTTCGACATGGAAAAATGCAATCACAAAAACAATTCGAAATCTATGTTTTGTATTACAAAATTTCAAAGATTAAAACGAATTTTTTTTAAAAGGTCGTTTATATTTGCAACTCTCCAAAATATACTTTCTTTCTCTTCCTGTAATACAAGAGCGAGAATTTTGGTTTTGAGCTAAAATAAGTTTTATACTTCTTTAAAAAGTTATCATAATTGGCTTTAGTTTATGTTTAATGCATTTAATGCATTAAAAGCGTCTTATTCATTCACAATCTCTTGTCAAACAATGTTTATTCTCGGACTCATTTTCGTAAATTTTTCTACGGCCGCCATAGCACATTTTTGTGTATACTACAGATCGGAACCGGACCAGATATGAAAAAATCCGCATTTTCACAATAATGACAACAGACGGACAGTAGACAGAAAAAATATACCAATAGAGAAAACTACGCATTAATAGACTATTTGTTAGATAACTTTGTTAAAAATACATATCATTTTGATGTAAAGATAAGAAACAACAGGGACTAATTCATTGAGTGCCATGGAACAATGAATTTCATAAACATGATAAAAAAAGGTTTTTAAATTGATATTTTTTTTTACTACTTTTGCTACTTTATCTTTACTTAATATAATATAAAAAAATAGTTCATTTTGTGTAATAGATATTTAGTTTTGTATATATACAGGTTGCACTATAATGAACTATTCATTCATTTGACTTATGTGTTGGGTAACTGAAAGCACATATTTATTTTTATTTGGCACAAGAGGAAAAAAATAATTCTGTAACTATAAATGAATAAAGAAAACATAAACTGAAACAACTGTTTTTGTTGTTATAGTTTAATTGAATTCTTAGTTATGAATTGAACAATATAAACTAAAACATATAAAGGAAATAGAGCATCAACGCGACGCGACAAATGACATTACAGTGTTCTAGGATTCCCATTACCCGTTACCCGGGGTAAGTGGATTAGGACAACGGGTAAGTCATTTTTTAGCCTTTGTCACCCGGTGGTAAGTCAATTTTCAAGTTCGGGGAAGCCGAAAAACTCTTGAAATTTCCAGGTCCTCTTCAATTTTCCCATATCTGCTTTTTATTTTTATTAAATCACGAGAAAAAACTTTGATAAAAGATCGAAGATTTTGTCGATGTCTATCGGCGCTTTTATTCAAGCACTCGTTTACTAGGTGTAATCAAGCGCAAAAGAGACCACATTCTTCTCCTATCATTCTAAAAGTCGGTCACGGTGTCGGTAAAATCGGAAAATCCGGATTGATAACTGGTGCTTAAATCGGGACATAAACGATTTTTTTTTCTTGTCATCGGAGGAAAATAAACTTACAGTTGCATTTATTATAGCTCTTAATAAATGACATAGTAATAACTATAACATATTTGTCAAATTTAGTAAGAAATCGTTTTTTTTAAATTTTGTATAAAATTCAATCGTATCCGAATCCAGCTTTGTTCAGACAAACTTCACAACATATAATTTAAAGCATGTCATAAAAGTTTTTTGAGCGGCCCCCAGACCCCCGGCCATAAGGGCGACGAGCTTTAGCTCGCCGCAGCGGACGGCGCTGTCTGCATTGGTTGGCGGATTTAACTTTTAGATGTGGGTAAGTAATTTTTTTATTGATCTTACCCGTGGTAAGTCAAGGTGCCAAAAAAATCCTAGAACACTGCATTAAAAAAAAATACAGTTATTTTTTTTTACGCAAAATGTGATGCTATCCAAAATTTCTGGGGAGAACACTGAGTTAGACGCCGTTATAACTCCAGGTCTACAACACCCTTCCCTCTTTTCTTTTTTTGGCTGCACATCATCCATTTGACCTCACAGGTCCGTTACTGTACAACTCAGCAGTCACTCTGAAACCCTCTGATCAGTTCCCTGCATGTCAGTCAGACATGTATCAGTCATCCAATGACCTGTCAAACATAATAACCATATCAAACTGCCAGACACTTACATACAGTTGTGCACACTAGTAGATGCTCGCAATGCCAATATTGTGAAAATCTATGGATGGTACCAACAGTATGTCAGGGATTTCAAAGAATTGCTCTAACCTATTGAGCTTAAGGAGATCTTTCCTAACTAATCCAGTTAGATGCCCACATATCTCCAGGTCTACATGGTCTTCAACAGTATACAGTGCTCCTATTTTATAAGAACTTCTTTTTAACTACACAAAAATGCATCTTAGAATCATTTATCATAATATGAGGCAGGCATAATCATTACCTGTGAAAGGGGACTGTCTGTCTGTATGAATTAAATTTTTTTTTAATTCAAACATATTTTAATTTCAAAACAGAAATACTGTAACGTTTCTGATTTTGGTTCTGTTGTTAGGGATTTTAGTTGTGACGTTCTTTAACTTAGGATGTCATATGCAATGTAAACAAAGAAAGGCTATATGATCAGGTAACGTTTTTTCATATCAAAGAATTATTAAAAATGAAATTGGTATTGCATTCCTTCCTATTTTATACTAGACTGATAAATATATATTTTACTCAAAGTTTCATGCAAACGAGACCGGAAAACAAATGGAAAAAGGAAGTACATTGTGGATTTCTGTGCAGATGCGGGAATTAAAAAAAGTGACGAAAAATGAGTTAACGATTTTGAGTTCCCTGATAATTATTTTTTTGATTTTTTTTGGATTGATTTTTGTACTGTTATAGGGAACTTTGTCCCCTTTTAAATCTTGAAATAAAAATGACAGACAGCAACCAAGGATATCATATATTTAACAGGCTCCAGGCATTGGACTGGCACATATGTTTATGAGTTCTCAACTACATTTGTATTTTGGTTTCCTAGGACAGTGGTCATGGTGGTATAACAACACAATATAACAGCATTCTGTAAAATCCCATAGAAAATGGCTTGCCTAGATCAGCATGAAGCAGAATAAAAATCTTATTAACATAAAGACTAAAAAATATATCTAAAAATACTGGCAGTTACGTAACATACTGAAAGCTACTTTATATTACTGAATTAAATATGTTTTGATATAAAAACACTTTCAAATGTTGGTTTTTTTCTGCATTTTACAGATTTTTGTCCTGATTTACGATGGATCAGGAACTGTATGATGAGTTTGGTAATTATGTAGGTCCTGAATTAGATAGTGATGAGGAAGATGAGGATGCAGATGAAGATCAGAACAGAGAGGATGCCATGGCTGAATATGCAGGGGAAGTAAGTTCATTTAAAATGTAAACAACAGGAAAATATTGGTGTTTAAAAATTTCTTCACAACATTTGCACAAGGGAAAAGTACATTTTGTATTCAATAATTTAAAAAAACAAACTTTGCTCCCCTAAACAGCAACAGGTATGACATTTGTTTATACTTCACAAACCACCAGAGTGAATTTAGTGTTTGCCATTACATTTAAACCTGAGTTGATGTATTGTGTCCTGGTTAAATTCACATTTATTTAGTTTTAATAACAATTTAGTCTATATTGTGATAAGTTGCAGTTCGTCAACCAGAAATCTCTTTTCATTTGGAAATGTTTTTAACTTTAAGTCATGTATTGTCAAAGAAAAAAGAGCACAACTTGACATAAATGTGTTGGAGGTTTAATATACAAACTGTACCAAAAAAGTAGTTTTAAAATATTCATATTGAATTTTCCTTAATTAATAATCATGAAAATTTGTCAATCCATTTTTTGCATAACAATCAAAATGACACAAGCATTAACAATTTATACCAGTAAGTTTATTGTTTCACTCTTATCCACAAACAGTGTTATTCGTAGTATTATCATATCACCATGTAATAATATTGAAAAAGCAGTCTCCCTAAAACCTAAGCACAACATTTTCCTGCATACAAATGTACACTTGTAAAACTTCCATACATTGGACCATTAAATTTTGACTGTCTTTTTATTTTAGGATGACGATGATGACATGGATGCTGATGACGCTGATGACGCAGCTGAGATGCAAGTTGTCTTACATGAGGATAAGAAATATTATCCTACAGCAGAGGAGGTGTATGGTCCGGAAGTAGAGGTATTTTAAAGAGCTTTAATTTTTATATGACCGCAAAATTTTTGCGGTTGTATATTGGTATGACGTTGGGGTTGTCGTCGTCGTCGTCCGAAGACACATTGGTTTTTCGCACTAAAACTTTAATTAAAGTGAATAGAAATCTATGAAATTTAAACACAAGGTTTATGACCACAGAACAAAGGTTGGGATTGATTTTGGGAGTTTTGGTCCCAACAGTTTAGGAATTAAGGGCCAAAAAAGGGCCCAAATAAGCATTTTTCTTGGTTTTCGCACAATAACTTAAGTATAAATAGAAATCTATGAAATTAAAACACAAGGTTTATGAACACAAAAGGAAGGTTGGGATTGATTTTGGGAGTTTTGGTCCCAATGGTTTAGGAATTAGGGGCCAAAAAGGGGCCCAAATAAGCATTTTTCTTGGTTTTCGCACCATAACTTTTGTATAAGTAAATAGAAATCTATGAAATTTAAACACAAGGTTTATGACCATAAATGGAAGATTGGGATTGATTTTGGCAGTTTTGGTCCCAACAGTTTAGGAATTAGGGGCCGAAAGGGTCCAAAATTAAACTTTGTTTGATTTCATCAAAAATTGAATAATTGGGGCTCTTTGATATGCCGAATCTAACTGTGTATGTAGATTCTTAATTTTTGGTCCCGTTTTCAAATTGGTCTACATTAAGGTCCAAAGGGTCCAAAATTAAACTTAGTTTGATTTTAACAAAAATTGAATTCTTGGGGTTCTTTAATATGCTGTCCAGAATCTAAACATGTATTAAGATTTTTATACGACCGCAAAATTTGAAAAAAAATTTGTCGTATATTGCTATCACGTTGGCGTCATCGTCGTCGTCGTCGTCGTCGTCCGAATACTTTTAGTTTTCGCACTCTAACTTTAGTAAAAGTGAAT
Organism: Mytilus edulis; assembly: GCF_963676685.1. NCBI lineage: Eukaryota > Metazoa > Mollusca > Bivalvia > Mytilida > Mytilidae > Mytilus > Mytilus edulis. The sequence continues at coordinate 82,430,215 of NC_092345.1, read as the reverse complement.
AGAAATCTATGAAATTTTAACATAAGGTTTATGACCACAAAAGGAAGGTTGGGATTGATTTTGGGAGTTTTGGTCCCAACATTTTAGGAAAAAGGGGCCAAAAAGGGCCCAAATAAGCATTTTCTTGGTTTTCACACTATAACTTTAGTTTAAGTTAATAGAAATCTATGAAATTTTGACACAAGGTTTATGACCACAAAAGAAAGGTTGGGATTGATTTTGGGAGTTTTGGTTCCAACAGTTTAGGAATAAGGGGCAAAAAAAGGGCTCAAATAAGCATTATTCTTGGTTTTCGCACAATAACTTTAGTTTAAGTAAATAGAAATCTATGAAATTTAAATACAAGGTTTATGACCATAAAAGGAAGGTTGGTATTGATTTTGGGAGTTTTGGTCCCAACAGTTTAGGAATAAAGGGCCCAAAGGGTCCAAATTAAACTTTGTTTGATTTCATCAAAAATTGAATAATTGGGGTTCTTTGGTATGCCGAATCTAACTGTGTATGCAGATTCTTAATTTTTGGTCCTGTTTTCAAATTGGTCTACATTAAGGTCCAAAGGGTCCAAAATTAAACTTAGTTTGATTTTAACAAAAATTGAATCCTGGGGGTTGTTTGATATGCTGAATTTAGAAATGTACTTAGATTTTTAATTATTGGCCTAGTTTTCAAGTTGGTCCAAATGGGGGTCCAAAATTAAACTTTGTTCATCAAAAATTGAATAAATGGGTTCTTTGATATGCCAAATCTAACTGTGTATGTAGATTCTTAATTTTTGGTCCAGTTTTCAAATGGTCTACATTAAGGTCCAAAGGGTCCAAAATTAAACTAAGTTTGATTTTAACAAAAATTAAATTCTTGGGCTTATTTGATATGCTTTATCTAAATATGTACTTTGATTTTTGATTATGGGCCCAGTTTTCAAGTTGGTCCAAATCAGGATTCCATATCAAGTATTGTGCAATAGCAAGAAATTTTCAATTGCACAGTATTGCACAATTGCAAGAAATATCTAATTGCACAATATTGTGCAATAGCAATTAATTTTCAATTGGAGTTATCTTTCTTTATATAGAATAGAAGTTGATAATATATGTTGGAAATTTGCCAGACATGACTATGATGTCATTTTTTATTTTTATTTGCCAATAACTTTATGTAAATAACTTCATTGGAAATTTGCCAATAGAAAATGTTGCTGATGAAGCTTTTTTTCCTTATCTTATCTAAAATGTTTTTAGATAATGTATGTTGGACATTTGCCAGACATGACTATGATGTCATTTTCTATTTTTATTTGCCAATAACTTTATGTAAATAACTTCATTGGAAATTTGCCAATATAAAATGTTGCTGATGAAGTTTTTTTTATTGTTTTATACAATAAACAATGTATATTCACTTTTACTACCAACCAATCTTTACCATTCAGTGATAACAAGCACTTTATTTTACATTTTAATATTTTATGATGTATTTAAAAGAGTAGTTATTGTTGCAAACTCCATTAGAAATTTGAATTGATATCAGTTTTGGAAAAAGGGAAACGGGGATGTGAAAAAAAAGGGGGGGGGGGTTAAATTTTTCTCATTTCAGATTTCATAAATAAAAAGAAAATTTCTTCAAACATTTTTTTGAGAGGATTAATATTCAACAGCATAGTGAATTGCTCAAAGGCAAAAAAAATATTTTAAGTTCATTAGACCACATTCATTCTGTGTCAGAAACCTATGCTGTGTCAACTATTTAATTTTAGATTTAAAAAGTTTGAAGAAGAAATCTTTAATTGATTTGTAAAATCTTGACATTTGTTTTGTGTAAAAAAAACCATGTAATGTCAAAAATTTGATCACAATCCAAATTCAGAGCTGTATCACGCTTGAATGTTTTGTCCATACTTGCCCCAACTGTTCAGGGTTCGACCTCTGCGGTAGTATAAAGCTGCGCCCTGCGGAGCACCTGGTTGCTTTTGGGGCCAGTTTTCAAGTTGGTCCAAATCATGGTCCAAATTAAACTTTGTTTGATATCAACAAAAATTGAATCCTTGGGGTTCTTTGATATGCTGAATCTAAACATGTATTAAGATTTTTGCTTATGGGGCCAGTTTTCAAGTTGGTCCAAATCGTGGTCCAAAATTTGACTTTGTTTGATATCAACAAAAATTGAATTCTTGGGGTTCTTTGATATACTGAATCTAAACATGTATTTAGATTTTTGATATTAGGGCCCAGTTATCAAGTTGGTCCAAATCGAGGTCCAAAATTAAACTTTGTTTGATTTCAACAAGAATTGAATATATGAGGATCTTTGATATATGATGAATCTAACCATGTATTTAGATTTTGGATATTGGATTATAATACATGTAGGTAAATGTCCAATTTAAAATTTTTAAGTTTTTAAGTTTAAGTTCTTAGACCACATTCATTCTGTGTCAGAAACCTATGTTGTGTCAACTAATTAATCACAATCCAAATTCAGAGCTGTATCAAGCTTGAATGTTGTGTCCATACTTGCCCCAATTGTTCAGGGTTCGAACTCTGCGGTCGTATAAAGCTGCACCCTGCGGAGCATCTGGTTTTTAGGCTAATTTCATCAAGTACTGTGAAATAGTGACTTGTTAATTATACCATTACAATTTTCATATTGGATTAACAAAATAATAACTTCTGATTGTCTTAGAATGAAATAAATGTTGGATGTTTGATAAACATCAATTTCAACTTTTTGTGCAGATAAGATAAAAGTGTTGAAACTTTATTGTGTTATATACATGTGTTATACATGTTATATATGGACCATAATTTGCTATTGGGCTCCGTTTCCTATAACTATAGAAAAGTGATAAAATGTGAATTACTGTAAGAAAAGTTGCAACTACATCTAAAGATGCCATTATTTTTATCAACATACAAGTGTATGCTACTCTTCTCTAGAAAAAAAATTAAAATATACGAATTTCAAAGATTCTACAACCGTATTTTTGTGTCGTTTCTCGCGTTATTTTTTGCTTCCGAAGAGCATAACGCTGACTGATTTATAGATAATCGTCACCGGCAAATTCGTAACTTTTGCTTTCAAATAACAAAGAACATCTACCAATAAGAATAGTGAGAAGAAAATGCCGAGAACTATAAGTATTTATGTAGCAGATGTAAGAACAGTGGCGTGATTTTTGTGTCCGATTTCGTAACGCAATTTTTAGATGATGTAATCTGCTTTGTTGTAATAGAATCCTTAAAAACAATATGCAAATATGAACTCTCGCGAGATGTTCAAACAGGTAAATCCGAGATGATTTACATTCTTGTTTTGATCTTCGTAATAATTGAGTAAGAAAATTACGTTATCGTTATGCGTTACATTTCACACGAAACAGAAGTCCAGTTATTTATTAAAATTGTTTTTGTCCTTAAGTTCTAATCATTTCCGGTCATACGTGAAACATGTGACTAACATGTGATAACGCCATTACGGCCGGATGTACGAAATACTAGGTCTAAACATTGTTTTTGTTTCCAACGGGATGTTAGCAAACTTAATCTGTAGATTTGTTTCGTCTTGTTTAAAAGAGGAAAATACAATTGTCAAAGAGATTGCGCCGATGGTCTGTTATTTTTCCTATGTGCATAATGTTACATACGATCCTGTGTGAAAATAAATGCCCAATGACTTGACAAAATCGATTTCATATTTGACAGACGTTAGAACACACTTCGTTTCCCGATAATGACGTGAAGAGTCCTTGGAAAAATCAATCGAAATTACGTCTCTTATCATTGTACCAATGCTCTTTGGATTGATTTAACTTCAGCAGTAAATATTATTGGATATTTTAGGTGAATAAATATATAATTTAATAAAAAATACATGTTAATATACCGTTACACTTGGAATGTACAAAGTTGGAATCTTTGTCACAGTTTTTAATTAATATTTTTTATTCATGTTCTGCAAATACTTATCAGAAACGCAATAAACTTGTCAAAGGAGAAGTAAACTTTTACCATGCATGACTTGAAAGGAAGTACTTTATTGATTTTAGTCCACTAAAGAAGGTTAAAATGTGGAAACCATGTAGATGGTGTACAGGTCACAAGTATCACATTGTGCCTATTTTAAAGATTTTAATTCCAAGTTAAAAGTTTTTTTCTTTACTGGATTTAAAGAATGTTACATTGCCAATGATTTGGAATAAATTGTATATAACTGGAATATCAAAACCAAATATAAATACATTTTTTTGGCTTAAACATCAAGATACAACGATTATGGTATCTTGTATCAATGAAGAAAATATGGAAAATTCTGAATAAATTGTACTAATTGTTTTCAAAACAAGCACATATTTAGGAGTTTTATAATACTGTTACATTTAAGATGGATTTTAAGAAAAAGTATACTGTTCAGATTATTTTAAGCAGATTTTGCAATAAAATAAAACTAAAAAAATGCTTTCGGTTTCTTATGGTTTCCTGTCAGGTTTAAAAAAAACTTTAATATAACATTGAAAATAGATTTTAAATATTAACATGAAGCAAGTAACATTAATAATGGTGTTTATTTATGCCTTTTGAATTATATTGTGCAAAATAAAGAAAATAAAGATTGGTTTCCTGTTTGGTTTCATGTCACGTAAACGGTGAATCAAAATGTATTAATTTTTTCTCGAAAAAACTCAATTGTTCCATTCATACTATTCTAACACCAACACAACCCACAAAATAAAAGTTAAAATTTTAAAACTTATAAAAAAGGATACAAAAAGAAACCAAAGGCCGAATACCAAATTATGGTCCATATACATGTTGATATTGAATGTTAGCTACAGAAAATAAACTGCAAAAAAAGGACAGAAAAAAGAACAAGGAATAAAAAATGGCTTTTTTTTTATTATCAAAGTACAGGAATCCCTGATTGTATTTATAACACTAAAGAGAAATATAACTGAAAATCTCTATCTTGTACAATTTTGAGAAGTGCTTGTTATTTTAGCTTGGTCATGTATCAGTATGTTGTTTCTGATGACTTGTTTATGTTGTGCACAGTGACTTTTAACTGTGAAGACAAATAATTATATTTACAATGTTGGGATATTCAGCTGAATTTTCTGCAAAGATCCCTAGATCTGTCTCCAAATACCTTACTGACATTGTTTAACAATCACTTTTTATTTATGAAGTTAATTGTTATAAATTTGATACAACATTTTGTGGGAATTTTTTTTTAATTTGTGACAGACAAATTTACAAATTTGCATAAAAGCATAAATATGTCTTGTATAGTTTGTCATCATTCCTAAAGTTGAGAACACTAAATTTTTAAAGTTGTGTGAATCAAATGATTTGTCAGTTCATAAACCTGTGGTTAAAACATGATGACACAATTATATTTATATGATTAATTATCAGAGTAAATGAATTAAAAGAGTGCACATATTTATATGGTATTTTAAATACGTGAACACACATGGAGTTATTAATAGAAGTTATAAGAGTGGGCATATTTATTTTATTAATTAAGAGAGTGAGCATATAATAGATATAATAAGATTTGGTATCAGTGCCAATGAGACATCTCTCCATCCAAGTCACAATTTACAAAAGTAAACCATTATAGGTCAAAGTAGGGTCTTTTACACAGAGGTTTTGCTCACACCAAATAGCAAGCTATAAAAAAATTACTAGTGTTAAACCATTCAAACGGGAAAATCAACATTCTAATCTATATAATAAAATATAAATAAATCAATATTTTTTGTCAACAGACTATTGTACAAGAAGAAGATACACAGCCATTGACAGAACCAATTATAGCTCCTGTGAAAAAGAAGAAATTTACAATGGCTGAACAAGATCTACCAGAAACAGTTTATAATATGGAGTAAGTTGATAATAAAAATTTTAAAACTAAGATAGACAAATCATTTGTTAAAGCAATGGTCAATTATGTTGAGTAGAAATTGCAAGTTATTTGCCTGGATATCCTTAAAAAGTATTTAAAAAATTTTGAAACAGTAAAGTAAGTATGGATGTGTGTAAAAGATGGGAAAAAGATACCAGAAGGAAATTCAAACTCATAGATTGAAAATAAACTGACAAGGCCATCGGCCATGGCTAAGACAGAAAATTACAACCAAAAGTACACAAAACACAACATAGAAAACTTAAGACTAAGCAACACGTAACCCACCAAAAACTGGGGGTGATCTCAGGTGCTCCAGGAGGGTAATAAATCCTGTTCCACATGTGACACCTGTCATGTTGCTTATGTTAGTACAAAGCTGGTAATAGTCTAATTTAGGAGATCAAATTCGTGACAAAGGGATAGGATTGTAGTTTCAAAATTAGGAACGTGTCCGCTTAGTGTGATTTAGTTAATAGTAATATTTAACATTGCATTATAGATTTGTAGTGCAATCATTGGTGAGCAAGTATTAAAAATTTATAAATATTTTCAGATTTTTGGCTGATTTAATGGACAGTCCAGATCTGATCAGAAACGTAACATTGTGTGGACATCTTCACCATGGAAAGGTAATATTATTTCAACAACTGCTGTGTTACAATGGGTATTGAAAACAAATTTGTCACGGTATTGTTAAATATAAAAAAACATTTAATAGCTTGCACAATGCCAAAATATAAAAAACAGTATCAACAGGGCAAAGGAATATGAGTACTTTAACTATACATGTATGGCAGTATGTATTTCGATATGTTTCAATTTTCAAAAACATAATCAGTGTTAATATTTAGAAAAACAATATTTTTTAAAGATTTTACTACGGTGTTATATAAATCATCTTTACTTATTGATCAGTATATATTGATTGTATCTAAATGTATGGGCTCTATAAACAACATCACCATAAAATTAGTATGGGATATCCCATTTTGGATAAAAAAAAAATACTCTACCTTCAAACTTCCTAACCAATATAACTAGATTTAAGATTTGTTGTTTATTTTTCAGACTTCTTTTGTTGATTGTTTAATGCTTCAAACACATCCTGAGATGCAGGTCAATGATGAAAAAGATGTAAGTATTTATTTGTTTGCTATAAGAAAAGCAAACATTGTTTTAGCTCTGATTAAATTACATATTTTCATCTGTTTAAGGATGGTGTAAAATAAAATTATACTTGGATGTCAGAATCTTATTTTTGTCGAATTCTGCTTTTGACAATGATCTGCCAATATATTTTTTTTTTCACATCATACACCTGTCCGTAAACTGCTGAAATATTTAACATTATTTGTTACTTTTATAGAACAGAAAGCAATTGCATATCTTTTTCTGGCTTTTTGTGCTCTACTTGTACCGTGCCTTAGAGGGAAATCCTTATAAAGAAAAATGATAGAAAACGATTAGATAAAATGTATTGCTTACACAGTTTGCAATAGAATAAACAGTGAAATGCATTAATGACAAAATTTGAATCCTAATTGAACAAACTATTTGTTTGTGATAATGTATTCCAAATATTTAACTGTTTACTATTGTACAGATTGTATTGTCAATTTTCTCACCTGTTTTACTTTTCAGCTTCGTTACTCAGACATCTTATTTACAGAGCAGGAGGTAAGCATTTCATTTTCCTAAAATAGTTTGACTAGTCAAATGTTTTCATCCTTTGAAATGAAGTCTGTTCATCAACTACAGTGTTGGAAACAAATGCATCATGTTATCTTTATGAAACAAAAGATGTGCGATATCTAAAACATTGATTTATATATAAAACATACATTTTACAAATACATGTTCATTGGTTCATGGTGGACAGATTCCACAGTAAAGGTTGCATAAAAATGCATGGAACTGGCATTGAAACTCAGGAATTCATCATCTTTACTATTAAAAGTGTTGTCTTTGCTACTTTGAAAAAGATCAATTTGTTCATTTAGAAATTAATCAAAGTGCTATTTTAAGCCAAAAAACTTAAAACTTTGCCATTTAAATGATCATTAATAAAACATTAGATGATTTTACTTTCAAGAGAGGATGCAGCATCAAATCGACTCCTATAACCCTAGTGCTGCCTGACACCAGAAACAAGTCCTATCTTGTCAATATGTTTGATACTCCAGGTATTGTTTTAAACTGATACTGCAGTTTTTCTCTGTGCTTGTTTCATCCTCCTTAGCTCTTGATAAAATTTAATAGTCTTAAAATTATGTTTGGCTTAGCCATAATAACTTGATAACCTAGACTTATGTTGATTCATTATAATTTGTTGGATATCAATTTTCATGGGTTTTGTGGAAACAGGTGAACCTCTAATTCAAATGCTAAAAAATTACAAATTTTCAATAAGCTTTGTTTGCAAAGATTGGCAAAACCACAAATTCAAAAACTTTTCATGTTTTCTACAGGTTAAGATTGTAAAAATTAAGAACAACTGTTGTTCTTACCTTGAAAACCACACAAATATAATCAAATAAACCATTCTTTTTTTCATTATTATCTTGCAGGACATGTAAATTTTTCTGATGAAACAACAGCAGCATTCAGACTAAGTGATGGAGCAGTTATATTTGTGGATGCAGCTGAAGGTGTAAGTATATATATCCAGATACTGGTATTATGAAAACAATAGGTAACAAACATTCCTACCAGTTAGAATATATCTAAGCTGCATAAGCTGTTTTGCTTCTAGTGAGATAATGCTATGGCAAGCTGAGATTGGAATTAATGAACTCAGTATAAAAAGATACAATGCCTTTATTAGTCCCCTACCGATGAAGTCAAAGGAGACTAGGTTTGCACTTCGTGAGTCCAGGAAATCAGTTTTCCACACTTTCATTCTTCATGCTTGAAGATATTGATTTGATATTTGATGTAATGTTTTATCATGAGAAGTAACAGATCAAATTCGAATTAAGTTCCTGTCTGATGATTTTGTGCAGAGTTTTGATCCTTTTAACTTAGAAATTCACTGAAGTAATCAGTTTTCCACCCTTTTTTTTGGTCATTCTTGAAGATATTGATTTTTTATTGTATACTTTTTTTTCTTATTGTATACAGGTGATGTTGAACACAGAACGATTGATAAAGCATGCTGTACAGGAAAGACTACCAATCACTGTGTGTATTAACAAAGTAGATCGACTGATACTGGAATTAAAATTACCACCAACAGATGCTTATTATAAACTCAGACATATACTGGAGGAAATTAACAGTTTAATCAGGTTAGCTAACTACTTTACCAAAGGTAATGGTGAGGGCAATCCTGCCCAGGGAAAAAAAAATATTGTTAAAATTGAATTGCAAATTTAATGAAAATAAAAACAATGTAAACTCAGGAATATATTTTATAAAAATAAACATTTTGACTGGGAACTAACAGTTCTACGTAAAACTTAAACAAATTGCAGTGGAATATGCACTACTTCTAAAGAAAATGTTGATGGCTTTAAAAGTGCAATTGATTCAAAACAAAGATTTGACATTATCATGACATAAATTTAAGTTGATACTCCTCTTTTTGAAATAGAAGTATCAGGGTGCTCAACATATATAAAAAAAAAATTACAAAGATATATATTTTTAAACAAAAGTATCAGGCAGTCTAAGCTAGTTTTGAAAATTAATATCAAGCAGGCAAATTTGTGGAGTAAGATTTTGACCGATGTAAAGAAATCAGAAGTTTGTACATTTAGATGTAACGTATTAAGTGTTAAATTAAAAAAAAAAAAAGACAGTACCCTTCTTATCATCATAAATCTATACTACTGAAAAATTATTTTGCAGGTTAGTCTTTCAGCCTTCTATTATTCTTCTTCATGGGACAAAAAACCCTTGCTCAAATTGCATAAATATTTTGACTGCATTTAAAAACAATTTAGAATCCTATACTCATTCTACGTTAAACTGCAGATGAATGTCATTGAATAAAATTAAAATTACATTGCTTTGTTTACTTTCAGTGTATATTCAGAAGAAGATGAAGGCCAAGTTATATCCCCTGTTCTAGGAAATGTGTGCTTTGCTAGCTCATACTTCAGATTCTGTTTTACATTGGGGTCTTTTGCTAAAATTTATAGTGATACATATGGTAAGTTTAAAATATACCATACAGTTATATATATATGTACAGTACAATTATAGGTAAATTTTGTTGGCCAAATTCAAACTCAGTTGTCTTTTTGAAATATTGGGTTCTCAATGCTCTTCAACTTTGTATTTGTTTGGCTTCATAACTTTTTTTATCTGAGCGTCACTGATGAGTCTCATGTAGATGAAACGCACGTCTAGCGTATTAAATTATAATCCTGGAACCTTTGATAACTATTGTCAACTCAGATTTTGTTTAGAGTAAAATTTAGTATTCATATTTCAGTAAATTTTCAAGGTCACAGCAAACAGAGGGGAAGTAATAACTAGCTCTTTTTTTTTTGGTCTCACAAGCTACTTTGTAATGATATCTTCAAACAGTGTGTACTATCAATGAATCACTTATTTAGAATTTAGATTCAAATGAATTTATAACATTCTTTAAATATTTTGTTATAGGTGGTATAAATGAAAAAGAATTTGCAAGGAGATTATGGGGTGATATATATTTCAACGCTGCAACGTAAGTTTTATACACCAGAAAGTATATATGTATGATATATATTGTTGCTAGTTATAAGTTATCAGGTTGGTCTTTATTTTTTTTTGTGCTGCATTGTATTTTCTAAACAATCCAGTATGACATTATAATCTAAATTCCTTAACTTTGCATATTAAGGAGGTACCCAACACCTTCACTAAAATTAATTTGGCTCGTTTAATTTTCATAAAATTTTGACAAATTATTTACTTTGACCTTTTGACAAAAATATAAAAATTTCAAAAAATTTGAACCAACCGTTTGATCAGAAAAATAACACTGGTTATATAGCACTTTGACAAACACTTATTTTGAACATTGAAAAGCTTAATATTCCCTTAACAACGCAACGTAATTAAAATGTTTAGCTAATTTTACAGAGTTATCTCCCTGTAGTGTTAGGTACCACCTTTTAAAATGGACATCTATGAGAAAACCATGCAGATGGTGCTCCATGCAAAGTTGTTTGATTTTGATGAAACTTTGCTGACATGTTCAGGTTGACCTCATAGGAAAGTCATGCAAGTTTGAAGCCCTTACACTGCTGGTAACCATGGCAACGATAGGGATTTAGAGTATTTTCGAGTTTATTTATAGATGCATTTATTGAAATGCATAGATTTCATAAATTTCTCAAATAGAAATAAATACTATAATACTTCTGAGTGTTTAAATACTTTAATAGCACAGATAGGATGTGTATGAAGTATAAATCACATAATTTTATTAAACATAATGATATATATAGAAAATAAGGGTGTGGCAAAACACATAAAATGATAAAAAATATGGCCTTTTCATCAAATCACACTAAAACAGACACTACAGCCCAAAAGTCGCTTTAATTTACCCTAAATTTCAGAAATGCTTTGCAATTATTTTATGTTCAAAATATTTTGAAGGGATTTCGGTTGCAAATTAATTTTATAGATTTCATTGATCATTTAGATAGGTAGGTGTTAATATAAGAAAGTTTTATCCTATTTTGACGCTTTTTTGTGTAAAATTTATCATGCTGTCAATTTGTATTTTTGTGATTTTATTCAGTTTTAAGAACAAAATGCATATTGTTTAATTTTTTTTTGTTATAAATGATTGAATAAATACATATCTAAAAAATTTGAAAAGACTTAAATGATATGGGATGTACATAATTCTTGTAAAATCATTTTTTGTATCCCTCACCCATTTTCTCAAAATTTTGACTAAAAATAGTGACTTGATAGGTCGTAAAATTTGAAAACTGGTTTATTCAAAAACCATTCATTGTAAATACACAATTTTTTCACAGAGTTATGTTTTATCATAATATTTTAAAAATTCATTGATATTTTCCACTTGTATCACACGTTTTCAAAATTATTCAAGAATGAGATTTCAATGAGACTGAAAGGTTAGAAGAATACATCCTTAAGTGCTGTAATAACTTGACAAAGAGCGCAATTGAAACATGAGACTGGATTATTACCATTTATTTCATAGTTGAAATGGATGATGTGGATAGTATAAGGGTTTAGTGGGGGGCCATATTTTTTATCACCTTAGAGATAAATATAAATGTATCAATGTACAGTTGCTTATAATTGCTTTCAATCACTTTATTTGAACTTTGGTGGATATTTGTCTCATTGGCAACATTTTTATGCCCCACCTACGATATGTTTTCTGTTATGGAAGTTGAAGTCCAATCAACTTGAAACATTACACATGTTCCCTATGAGATGATCTTTCTAAATTTAAATGCCAAATTAGATTTTTACCCCAATTTCACGGTCCACTGAACATAAAAAATGATAGTGTGAGTGGTGCATCCATGTACTGTGGACACAGTCTTGTTTTTCATCCACTGAATATTTTCTCAGTAACTACATAACTACTAAAAAAATGACTTCATAATTGGTCAGCAGCCCAATAATGATGGGTTGTATTGAAATCAATTCATTGACTATGATATAAAGAGAAAAGAAGAGAAATTGACAGACAAATTTCATATAAATGCAGGAAATAATGAGCTGAATTTTAAATATGCAGCTTTGAATTTAAAGATCGAAATTCAAAGTGACCCTAGAATTTTACCATTTAACTAAAAATAAAAAAGGATATGTGGCATGATTGATAGCCAAGTAGACCATTACCAAGGAGAGAATGAAAGAAGAGAATGAAAAAATATAAGGGCAATGTTCAATTTCAACAATGAGCAAAACCCAAACTGAATAGTAATTATAAGTATACAAGGACTGGGCAGGACATAATGTGTAATAATTTAAAAGAGAAAACTAACAGTCTGATTTGTGCTAAACATGACAAAAGAAAATCAAAAGAAGACAGACAGCAACCTCTGATGACCTCCATTTAATTATCTAGTCCTGCCTTGGAACAGGAACATTTAGAATGTGGTGGGGTTGGGCATATTTGTAAAACTTCATCCCTCCTTCAAATCAATGGCTGCTTCAGTTTAAGTTTGACTTTATTTTATGATATTAATACTGTTTCTATGATATTATTGTTATTATAGGAGAAAGTTCTCAAAGAAACCTCAAACTGGATCTGCTCAAAGAAGTTTTGTTGAATTTATTCTGGAACCATTATACAAAATTTTTGCACAGGTATGTATGTTAAGAATAAAAAAGAAATATTATATTAATATAAAACCTAATGTTGACAAATTTCTAACAGTATCTATGAATCTTATAGTACAAGCTTCTGTGTGCAATAAATAGTCGGTTAGTTATCTTTTTGATCATTACAAATACCAAAATTATAGAATTTAAAATTTAAAGAATGAAAACTTAAGAATGCAAAGGTACTGGTTAACCATTACTGAAAGTTGCACAAAACTAGCCTATGATAAATGTCCAATCTCTAGACTTCTTCCTGTTAGTAGGTAGTCTTCTGGGTTTGTAGCTAATATTATGATTTTGAATCAAAAATTGAATATTTGTTTTTGTAATTTTTTTGATGCGTGAAAGCTTTGTCTGCAGCACACTTTGTTTAAAGCACTTCATACTAAAAATATGTACATGATCAACTCTTTTACACCCTTTACAGCTTATTTCCTAATGCATGTAGAGCAAAACTTTGGTAAGCTTGCTTGATTTGTTTGTATATTGTACAATCATATTATGATAACATCCAATTAAATTCAAATATAATATTTACAAGTTAAACTATGCCTATACATATTATTTAAAGATGTCAATCTTTTTTACAAAACTTGTATAAACAATTATACAAACAAAGCAAGCAAGCCAACCAAAGTTTTACTTTGCAAGCATTAGGAAATCAGCTGTAATTTTTTTTTTAAATATGCATTCAATTCTTATAATTACATTTATAAGCTACAACAATGAAATTGTGAGTTATATCAAGCTTTTCATTTGTTTCACATTCTATTGAGAAATAAACAAATGTAATTTGGAATTCCTCATGCCTGTTGTCAGCCAATCAAAAGATCTTATGAAAAATACATGTAATGTAATTATTATCTCTTACTGATGAAAAGAGAGTCATTATATGTGATATGCTATGGATCCAATGACCAGTTACAATCATTTGTAGATCAAATCCATAAAAGGTATACATTTTTGCAACAGGTTTTAAATTAATGTTAAAGCTTAAACAAAATTTAGATGGCAAAAAGAAAAACATAACGATACAGTTCTGATGTCGCCTTACCATTTGTGTACATTTTCATAGATTCAAAGGCACTGAGTTATAAGTTGTACTTATCTGTGATCATGTATAGGTTTCATAATGATAAATCTCTACTTGTTAAACTGATAACTTAGATGTGAATTTTGATTTTGTTGCAGGTTGTGGGTGATGTTGATGAATGTTTGCCCAGAGTGTGTGACGAACTTGGTATTGCATTAACAAAGGAGGAAAGAAAACTGAACATTCGCCCATTAATGAGATTAGTATGGCAAAGATTCTTTGGAGATTTCACTGGCTTTGTTGACATGATTGTAGAACATATAAAATCTCCAATGACCAATGCACAGACTAAAATAGAACATATGTATACTGGACCGAGTGATTCTGATCTAGCTGAGCTCATGGCACAATGTGATCCAGAGGTAAGAAAACAAACATGTTTTTGTAAGACATTTTCAATGATCTGTGACTATAAACTAAAATAATGCTGATACCGGTGCTAGGGGCCATCTCAAACTTGCATTGAGTTAATATTTTTTTTGCCACCTGTTGAAGGCCTCTCTGTGACTTTGAGATGGAGAACAGCAATACAAGTGTGTTTCTTTTGCTTTTTGTGTTTTTATTTTTTTATGTCCTGATTTTGTGTCACAAATGGAAACAGCATATCCTTTCTTTTCTATTTAAAATTTTATAGTTATGAATGGCACAGAATAGCATATAATACTTTTATAAAACAAAGCAATGGTGTATGAACACCTTTTTGTGAAGTTGTATAAGTTAATAACCTAACCTTCTTTTTATGCCCCACCTAAGATAGTAGAGGAGCATTATATTTTCTGGTCTGTTTGTTCGTTCGTCCGTCTGTCTGTCCGTCCATCTGTCCCGTTTCAGGTTAAAGTTTTTGGTCAAGGTAGTTTTTGATGAATTTTAAGTCCAATCAACTTCAAACTTAGTACACATGTTCTCTATGATATGATCTTTCTAATTTTAAAGCCCAATAAGATTTTTTACCCCAATTTCAGGGTCCACTGAACATAGAAAATGAAAGTGCAAGTTTCAGGTTAAACTTTTTGGTCAAGGTAGTTTATGAGGAAGTTGAAGTCCAATCAACTTGAAACTTATCACACGACATGTTCCTCAAGATATTATCTTTCTTATTTAAATGCCAAATTAGATTAGATCCCACTTTCATGGTCCACTGAACATAGAAAATGATAGTGTGAGTGGGGCATCCGTGTACTGTCGACACATTCTTGTTTAAGTAAACTTTTATTTCTTTAAAAGTTAAAGTAGATAAATTAATGAATAATTTCGATTATTATCATCTGAAAATTATTTAAATTTCAGGGCCCATTAATGATCCACACTACAAAATTGTACCCAACACAAGATGCTACAAGTTTCCATGTGTTTGGAAGAGTCATCAGTGGTACATTACATTCTAACCAGGAAGTAAGAATACTAGGGGAAAACTATTCTCTTCAAGATGAGGAAGATTCAAGATTTGGTCAAGTTGGTCGACTTTGGGTGTCCGAGGCGAGGTATTGATTAAAAACACCAGCTTACATAGATTTATGTTCCAAAAGTTATACTGCCTTTCAGTAACATTGTCACTTGCATATAAATGAATAATTAAGTTTGCTATATAATTGAACTTATTTTGAAAAATCCTTGATGACCAAAACTTTGGTTGACTTTCTTGTAAACTTTGTTTGGATAATTTCTTAAGCCATGTGATAGATTGACATCTGAAGACAATGAATAGGCAGAGTTTCAGTATGTTTATGATGTATAACCATTTGGTTGAACATTGAATAATATTTAATTGTATTAAGTCATTAACTATATTTAAAAGGTTGAAATTTCAAGAAACAAGATAATATTTTAAATAATCCCTGTTCACATGGATGTTTTATGTAATTTGCAACAATAACACTGCCTATGAACTTAGATTTCAACTCCCTACAGAATTAGTATTATCATATATTTACAGGTACAAAGTAGAAGTAAATAGAGTACCAGCAGGTAATTGGATCCTTATAGAAGGCATTGACCAGCCTATTGTCAAAACATCAACAATTACAGATGTCTCAAGCAATGAAGAGGTAGGTACAGACATAAACTTGTTTTCTTTCTGTGAAAAGGGGTTTGTTTGACTCCTTAAGAATCTCTTTAAGTAGGCTAATGAAAATGTCTCCTCCCAACATCTGAAAAATGTATAAATGGTCAATAAATGCATCATAGCTAGAACAGACCGCTATTTGGAGAACCTTATTTCTTTTCTGTGATTTGTTTTTTCTTCATGATGAAGTTATCCTGCAGGTCAACAAAAAAGTTACAAAATCAGCAAAATATGGTAGTTTTTTTCATGGTTCTCTCTGTTAAGGTCGTTACACACAGTTAATTTCAACTTTAATCCCTCATTGGCTATACATGTACCTAATTATTTTTTCCTGTCTAGTAACTGCTCCACTCTGTCATTCCTTTATTCTGTTTGTATGGAATACCTTGGGTAGAAAAACTTTCTTCGAAGTTTTCTTGGCCTTTTTTAAAGCCATAAAGGAAATGATTTTATAATTGGTCAATGTCTTGATACTGTTGATTTTTGTCGAGCCTGCAACTTTAGTTGCAGAAAGCTTGACATAGGTATAGTGATCCAGCGGCGGCCGCGGCGTTAGCTCACTTCTTAAAAGCTTTATATTTTAGAAGGTGGAAGACCTGGATGCTTCATACTTTATATATAGATGCCTCATGTTACGACAGTTTTCACTTGACCTCGACCTCATTTCATGGATCAGTGAACAAGGTTAAGTTTTGGTGGTCAAGTCCATATCTCAGATGCTATAAGCAATAGGTCTTGTATATTCGGTGTATGGAAGGACTGTAATGTGTACATGTCTTACTGGCAGGCATCATCTGACATTGACCTCATTTTCATGGTTCAGTGGTTATAGTTAAGTTTTTTGTGTTTTGGTCTGTTTTTCTCATACTTTATGCAATCGGTCGACTATATTTGTTGTATGGAATGATTGTAAGGTGTACATGTCTATCGGGCAGATGTCATCTGACCTTAACCTCATTTTCATGGTTCAGTGGTCAAAGTTAAGTTTTTGAGGTTTGGTCTTTTTATCTAATACTGTATGCCATAGGTCAACTATAATTGGTGTATTTAAATATTTTATGATCTATATGTCAGTCGCGCTGATTTTATTTGACCTTGACCTCATTTTCTCTGTTCATTGCTCAGTGCTGAGTTTTTGTGTTTTGGTCTGTTTTTCTTAAACTATAAGCAAAAAGTCAACTATATTTGATGTATGGAAGAATTGTTAGTCGATCATGTCTGTCTGGCATGGTTCATCTGACCTTGACTTCATTTTCATGGTTCATTGGTCAATGTTTAGTTTTCTTGGTTAATGTTAAGTTTATGTTACAGGTGTAATAAAGCTTTCCACTTGTATTTTTGTCCATCTGATGAGTTAAGCCTTTTTCAACTGATTTTTATAGTTCGTTCTTATGTTGTACTGTTATACCACTGTCCAAGGTTAGGGGGAGGGTTGGGATCCCGCTAACATGTTTAACCCCACCACATTATTTATGTATGTGCCTGTCCCAAGTCAGGAGCCTGTAATTCAGTGGTTGTCGTTTGTTTATGTGTTACATATTTGTTTTTCGTTCATTTTTTTTCATAAATGAGGACGTTAGTTTTCTCCTTTGAATTGTTTTACATTGTCTTATCGGGGCCTTTTATAGCTCACTATGCGGTATGGGCTTTGCTCATTGTTGAAGGCTGTACGGTGACCTATAGTTGTTCATGTCTGTGTCATTTTTGGTCTTTTGTGGATAGTTGTCTCATTGGCAATCATACCACATCTTCTTTTTTATATTATATTTAGGACTATCAACATAATATCAATGATTAGTAAAGAAGGTGAGACATTTCAGCGTGTGCACTCTTGTTTACAAATCAATTGCTGTGCAGCCACTTACTCTTTACCTCGCATTATACAGGGAAAATTTTCATTAATCTTTTATAGCTTCTTTGCAAGGGAATGATGGGTCTGTGTTTTGAAAATATTGAGTTGTAGCATAGCAATTAGGCATACAATTAAGAAACATATGAAGAAAAGCATGTTTAATATAGTTTTCGTACTTAATTTCAGATGCACACATGTTACAACGGTGTAATGTATGCAATTATATGATGTCAGTAGCAATATAACAACCTTTGAAATAACCATATTGGACTACAAAACTGCCTTAAGTAATTTATAATATAAATGACTAAAATGTATCTTTAATTCTAACAGGTGTATATATTTAGACCACTCAAATTTAACACAAACTCTGTGATTAAGATAGCAGTTGAACCAGTCAACCCCTCAGAACTTCCTAAAATGTTGGATGGTTTACGTAAGGTTAACAAAAGTTATCCACTTCTAAATACTAAGGTAAGTTGGTTTTTTTACTTACAAGTGTCTCTTTCTTGGTATTTTCTTACATTTGACATTAAGAATGGAAAGGGGGAATGTGTCAAAGAGACAACAACCTGACCAAAGAGCAGATAACAGCTGGAGGCCACCAATAAGTATTTCAACATTTAGCGACAAAATCCTGCACCCAGAGGCAAGCTTCATCTGGCCCCATAACAAAAATATGTACCTGTATTGAAAATGGATGTCATACTAAACTCAAAAACATATATTGAACTTTTGGTATTTTCTTACAATTATCTTTCTATTGGTATTTTCTTACAATTGTCTTTCAGTTGGTATTTATCTTACCTATGTCCTTTAGTTAGTATTTATATTACAACTGTCTTAACTATTGGTATTTTTCTTACATATGTGGTTTAGTTGGTATATACCTTACCAGTATCTTTTTGATGATATCCAAACTGATGGGATATGGGAGAAATGATGGAAAAAAATTGAGTAGAGTAATTTTAATTGAATGTTTAATAATTATATTTTAGTCTTTAATACATATTTGATATGTTAATACATATTTGATATGTTTATTTTAATTTTTTCCATCTTATTCCAATGTTTTACAGGTAGAAGAATCTGGAGAACACATTATTTTAGGTACAGGTGAACTATACCTGGATTGTGTCATGCATGATCTCAGGAAGATGTACTCAGAAATTGGTATGTACTCAGAAAGAAAAGAATTACATTTGCATTATGCAGTACTTAAATTATGCGTTATTTTATCTGTGTATTTTACGTAATTCCTACAATTGAAATCTTTTTCTATTAACAAGCCTTGTATTTTTAATAAAATTAAGTGAAGGATCCGTATTGCATTGTTATATTTTGAAAGGTTAAATTGTAAAAAAAATAATATATCATGTTCATTGAATTTAAGATGTCCCTGCAAATATACATGATACAATATAAAATGTAGACTGCACAAGCAGGAATCAATAAAATATCACAATCAAGAATAAAAAAATGGCAACAGAGAAGTACAAGCCTCCTGGTTTTACATAGATTTTGATATGAAGATTACAATGAGACATTATAATAGCAATGTCTTAAAAAGAATAGTAATGTGTTATAATGTAGATTTAGTAGGGGTAAGTTAAAGTTAAAAGATTTGGTTGGTATTATTTATATTGAGCATCAGACATTCAGAAAGATTTTGTAAATTTGTAATTACAGATATAAAAGTGGCAGATCCAGTAGTATCATTCTGTGAGACAGTTGTGGAGACGTCATCACTAAAATGTTTTGCTGAGACACCTAATAAAAGGTTAATATATTATATATGTTGATTATGTATACTAAAGTGTGTTCATATATATTATATAGGACTCAACGTGTTTGTTGATTGAGATACAGTGGAATATTGGGATGGGTAGAAGACAGAATGGGATGCTAGGGTGGAGGGAAAAGACTGGACTGATTTGGTTCAGGGGACAAAAATTTCTCCTTGATCACCAAGATTTGGAGGCAGAGGTCAAATATAGAATTTAGATAGGTTAAAACTAATAGATTTGAATATTATTTCAATCTTAGAAAAAAAAAGCAGAACAAACAAGACATGAATTCTAGCTATGATTTGAAATGTTCGTCTATTTAGGAATTTTAATGGTTTATATTCAGGAATAGCTGACTTATTTCTAATGTTTGATTGCCTTCCAGAAATAAGTTGACAATGATTGCTGAACCTTTGGAAAAAGGATTAGCTGAAGATATTGAGAATGAAGTTGTACAAATAACATGGCCAAGGAAAAGGCTTGGAGAATTTTTCCAGACAAAATATGATTGGGATTTGTTAGCAGCTAGGTCCATTTGGGCCTTTGGTCCCGATGCCACTGGACCCAATATTCTTGTAGATGATACTCTACCATCTGAGGTAAGGACTTATTATTTTAAAAAAAATTTATTATACTATCTTAATAAATCTTCATTATCTACATTTATATGTTTTGGTTATCTTTGTATAAGATACAAGTCCCTACACTGAATAATTAATCAGTGAAGCCATTTTTGTCGAGCCCTTGACTTCAGTAAATAAAAAGCAAGACAGCTATCCTACATTCTGTAGTCGGAGGCGGCGGCAGCGTTCACAAATATTCACTCTGTGGTTAAAGCTTTTGAAATTTTAATCACTTTCTTACTGTATTTTACTTATAAATGGACTTAATTTTTCTGCCAGGAAACATTACATTCACTCTGGGGTTAAAGTTTTTAAAATAATAATAACTTTCTTAAACTATCCTAGATTTGTACCAGACACGGACAGAAGCTTGTTTATGATAATAAGATGGTATCCAGAAGTAAATTTTGTAAAAAAAAATCTTTTTTTCCCTGTATTTTACTTATAAATGGACTTAGTTTTTCTTCCTGTTAACATTGCATACAGTCTGCAGATAAGTTTTTAAAACATTTATTAGATTCATAAACTATCCTGGATTTTTTTCCAAACATGGACAGAAGCTTCTTACAATCAAAAGATGATATCGAGAGGAATATTTTTATTGATATTTTTCCTCATTTTTGTTGAGTGTGCAATTAACAGCAAAAGTAGGCCAGACACTGGGTTCCGAGGAATCCTTGCAAATTTTATAATCTCTTTGATAATGTACTGCTGAAATGCACCATTGTCATAATATATAAAGTTACTTTGAATTCATTGAAAGCTTGTAAAATTAAGAATGTTAATGAATATGTAATCATATTCAAGAATCACAAGACAAAAATAAAAATGATATATGATATAACATTAAATAAACTAAAAAGATTACCTTCTGTAGATAGTTGTGCAGATATACTGTAAGAAACTTCAATTAAAATGTACATGTATTACTTACAGGTAGATAAA
Organism: Mytilus edulis; assembly: GCF_963676685.1. Classification (NCBI taxonomy): domain Eukaryota; kingdom Metazoa; phylum Mollusca; class Bivalvia; order Mytilida; family Mytilidae; genus Mytilus; species Mytilus edulis. The sequence continues at coordinate 82,408,635 of NC_092345.1, read as the reverse complement.
AGTTTGTTAGGAGCAGTAAAGGATAGTATAGTACAAGGGTTCCAATGGGCCACAAGAGAAGGACCTTTATGTGATGAACGTAAGTTTGATGAAATCAAGTCTTTTAAAAGTATTATTATCTTCATATTATTATTTGAATTTCCGATTGTATGTAGAAATTCATATAGTTTTCAACAGTATGAATTTTAAAGTTCAATACTTGCCTAAGTACTCTAACTTTACATTTCTCATTATCTTGTAATTTTAGATATGTGCTTGCTAAATATTTAAACTGCTAAAGTATACACTAATGTAATCTCTTATAAACAATTGAGAATTCAGAGTTTAATGCCAGTTGTGAAAATAAGACATAACCTGGTTAAAAATGTATATTTCTATCTATTAAATGCTGTTGTGGGTTCTTCTTCTTTGAAAATATTTGTAGTTTAAGTGCAGATAGAATCATGAATTATCTCATGGAATTAAAAATTGGAATTATACACTGGTATTAAAAGAATTGTTGATTAGTACCTATTGATAAAAATTAGTCACAGCTATTTGACTTGAAATAATCTGAGTTTTAATATTTTATTTTTCAGCCATTAGAAATGTCAAATTTAAGATATTAGATGCTGTGATAGCACAGGAACCAATCCACAGAGGAGGTGGACAGATTATACCAACAGCCCGTAGAGTGGCATACTCTGCATTCCTTATGGTAAGATTTTTTATTCAATGTCAGCTGAGGAACTGTTAACGTTAAAAACTTGTGGCATAACTGCAGGTTCCTAAATTATTTTGTATGTCATGTATTTTATTGTTTATTCAGTGTTGTAACATTAACTATTTAAAGTTGCAGTGTTTTTGTTTTGCTATTTCACTTATCAATGAAAGTTTGTTCTTATAAAAAGTAATAGTAAGAGAAAAATATTAATTTTACACTAAGGAAACAATTAAAAGCAGTCTTATTCCACTAAATGCATATAATTGTATTCCCTTTAAATGTTTCAATGTTTGCAAAAGACAAAAATTGCTACAGTATTTTATTGCATATATTGATATTTTAGGCTACCCCACGTATGATGGAACCATACTACTTTGTAGAAGTAATGGCTCCAGCAGATTGTGTATCAGCAGTATATACAGTTTTAGCAAGAAGAAGGTAAACATATTAATTGATTAGAGAAGTAATGTATTTTACACTGCGAGAAATTGCTCGATTTACCCATTGAACATCATATGCAAATTGCAAAAGATTTTTCTTTCTAATGGTACAAATCAGATCAAAAGTAAACATTTATCTTTTACATTTGATTCAGAATACAAGTTATTGCTATTTTGAATCTATATTTTGTGTTATTTATTTAAATCAAATAACAAGTATTTTTGGTTTGTGGCGTCATGTGTTTCCTCCTGTGATGTTGAAAGAAGTAGGTATGCTGAGAGCCATTATTTGGCCCTTAAAATTGCAAAAAAAGATAACTCATTTAAGCCTTGATTGAATACAACTCTGCCCAATTAAAAAATTGAGAGAAGAGTATGTTATCATGCATGAGTTTAAAAAAACCACCAATAACATTTAAAAATATCACATCTGGTTAATTTTATTAATTTTCTGAGCATCTAGAATTTACATTATTTATTCACAGAGGCCATGTTACCCAGGATGCACCTGTACCAGGATCACCATTATACACAATTAAAGCTTTTATCCCTGCCATTGATTCCTTTGGTTTTGAGACAGATCTGAGAACACATACTTTAGGACAAGCCTTTTGTCTGTCAGTATTTCATCACTGGCAGATAGTACCTGGAGATCCATTGGACAAAAGTATTATAATCAGACCATTAGAACCACAGCCAGCAACACATTTAGCTAGAGAATTCATGATCAAATCAAGACGAAGAAAGGTTAGTTTTTGTTACTCTTCTTGCAATGTAATTAGGAAAGGTTTTTTTATCTAAAAGTCAATTCATTCTGTTTTTAAACAGTGTAAATGTTTTCATATCATTTGTAAGAATACGTAAAATATTTTCTAATCTAAATTTAACTGCTGTAGCAGAGTGGACATTAAGTTTAACCCTTGTCCTTCAACGTCCGTCCATATGTCAAAAAATTGGTTTCTGTTCTATAACTTAAGTATGCCTCAACCAAATGTTATGAAACTAACATACCATGCTTTTTACTATTAAACTCAATTTAAATACAAATTTGGGTAATGTCCCTTTTACTGTTTTATAGTGATGTCCCTTTATAATGTTTTATGCAAGCAGGGGCATCATCTGTGTCCCATGGACACATACCCCATTTATTGACAACATTTATTTAAGGAATGACTGAAATATTTTTTCAGTCTATGAAGAAATAACATAAAAAATGTGGTGAACACTGAATAACTTGGTAGCGGGATATTTTAAAGTGTCCACCACACTTTTTATGTTATTTCGAATAGACAGAAAAAATATTACAATTATTTCTTACGTCACATGACAAAATTATGTCTATGACCTGATAAAGAAAACAACGTCGGCCAATCAGAAGATGCGTTACATCCAAAATTAAATTATTAGAGGGTAAGATGAAATTAAATGAATATATGTCTAACACAGCTACCAATATGTTCCATTTGGGCTTTAAAAAGATCCTTAATGAATATATGAATTATTGTTTTAGGGAAATTGAGTAATGTGAAAAATGCAGTCTTTTCTTAATTTCTACAGAATATGAATTAGTTTTTAATGAGGAAGGAAGGTTAAATGATTTTATAATATTATTTTAGGGCCTCAGTGAGGATGTCAGTATCAATAAGTTTTTCGACGATCCTATGTTGTTGGAGTTGGCCAAACAAGATGTCATGCAAAATTATCCCATGTAGAACAGTTCAATGGACTTTTGTTTAAATAAGACAACATGCAAAAACTATCCAGTGTAGAACAGTACAATCATGTATAACAATGTTACAAGGAGGAATAGGAATTCATTTACAGGACAGTGAAAGTGGATCTTTTCAGCAATAAACAAAAGAAACAGTGAAAATTATAAAACAGTGTGCTGTCATCATCTGTCATGTACAACATCATGGCATAATTCAGGAATGACATTAAAGAATTGTCTGTGTTCAAGTTGTTATGTTAATTATAGTAGTTATGCATACTTGAAAGAAAAATTGATATGAAATATCATATTTTTGTTTTTAAACACTGATTTGACCTTTAAAATACACATTAGAAACAGTTAAGAAAACTATCTTTGAGCAATTCAACTTTAGCAGCATTTGGATGAGTGTATGCTACCTTTTCTATTTATCTTATATTCTGAAGGTCATGTCATTATTATTATCCTTTTGTAGCTCTCATATTTTGATGCCTTTGTCATGACAGTAGTTTGTTTCTGTGTGTGTGTGTGTGTGTGTGTGTGTGCCTGTGTGTGAAAGAGAGTGAGAAGCATATATTTAATTTAGATCTGTATGTGGAAAATATATTGTCTTTCTCACAGATGCTTGATTCAATAGAACGCTTTGTTTTTGCTGAATATAGTTTGATTCAAAGTAACTAGAAATATTATCATCAAGCTGTGAATGACAATAGCAATTCGTCTGAAATTAGACATTTCTTAATTTTGTCCACAAATAATCTACATGGCCGTAACTGTTTTTTTGGGTGATTTAATTTTGTCACAATGTTACAATCCTTGATCGAGAAGATTAGCCTCAAAGAAACTATACATTGATTACAAGTGTTGAATGAAGAAGTATCATTTGTAAATAATCATAATGGTGGAATACGTATTGCTGGTTATTTGGTAGCTGAAATCTACTAGCTACAATCTCACCATTCTGTTAACAGCTGTGTATACATGTATTAAAAGTCACAGTTAATAGAATAGTGAATAATCAGTTTTCATTAAATGTTGTTATCAATATTATTTTCAATCATTGTGTCTTCAATAATATGTACCTTTTTACAGTCAATTTACAGACAATTTGCATAGGAAATATATTTTCATTGTAAATCATTCATATAACTATAAAATAAAATAATACTGCAATTGCGAGTTAAATCTTTGTCTATAGATCTAAACAGATATATTAGTGTGCATGGTGAGACATTTTTCAAATCAAACTATTTTTGATAATGTTTGGACCTTTAAATAACCCACCTACATTATTAGGTGGGGCTTTATGTTTAAAGTCATCCTTCAGTGAGGCTGGTCTTTTGTTTGTCCTTTGTTCTGTTCAATTACCTCTGTATCCTGTTTGGGGTTTGGTTTAAGGTAGTTTACCATGAAATTGTATTTAAATCAACTTAAGACTTAGAACTGTTGCTCATCATGCTTGAAACTTTATATAAGTATTTGACAAATTAATTTAGGATGCTGTGCCTAGATTGTCAGAAGTTATAAACTACAGATAATGTATTTTTGTAAACATTGCATATAAACATTGTTTAGCAAAGCAAATCGTGCAAAATGCAGGGTAATAAAGCAAACAAGAAAAGTCTGCAATTCTTTATCTCATTTAAGCCAATAGCTGTTGCTGTATCTCAGCCACATCCAATCAGAATCTATATGTGAAAAGTAATTTATTCAAGATGGTGTGTATGAATTAATGGAATATGTAAACTTAATACACTGCACTGCACTGCAACAAATGATATGTTACTAAGGAAAAATAGGAAAATGAAATTGGTACATTTGTCATAGATTCTATTGAAGAGGTCAATCTGATTCAATACCAAGAAAATAGCTCTGTTGCATCCTCAAAGATTAGATATAGGTTACAATCCTTTGCTGTCAGAATGTCTAGGTTTTTTTATCATGCGATTTTTCAAGTTTTTTAAATGATTAATAGGGCAACTATATTTGGTATAAAACGAAATGCAAGGATTACATGTTCATCTGACATTGGCTTCTCTTTTATTATTCATGGTCAACGTTAAGTTAAGGTCATAGTAGGAATACTTTAAGTAATAATAAAACGTTTTTCATGAATAGAATGATTTCAAAGTTCGTCTAATAGGGATTCATCTGACCTTGACCATGTTCATTGGTAAATATGACGTTTTCGTGAATAGGGCTGGGTACTGAAAACCACAACCCTTTTAATAAGGCCTGTGAAATTTAGTGGCTGAAGTGAAGCATATCGATCGTTCTTTCTGTCGTCGTTCACCATTTAGGTTCAGTTTGTTGTAAAACAAATTATTTTAACATCAATGACTGTCAAACCATTCCAGAAGCTTTTTATAATCAAAAGATAACTGTCTACTCCATGCAGACTCAGATCAACTGTTTCAAGTCTCTGATTTAACAAATTTCACCGACACTACATTTGAAAACCGTTGCGACATGACATACGATTTATCCCTTAAATGCAGGACTTAAACATTGCTAAAAACGGAATAGCAAAGCAATAAACTCATCATAGATACCAGGATTGATATTGTATATTTTACGTGAGTTTCATCTTCAAAAGACTCACCAGTGACACTCGAATAAAAAATGTTAAAAAGGTAAAATAAAGTACTGAGCTAAAGAGCATTAAGGACCAAAACCTGATTTCAAATTTTATCAAGGGTGCTGGTCTAGATGCCATTACATAAAGGGAGCTAAAAGGATTTTTTTTATCATATATTGTGCTTGTCTCAACAACTTTTCAGACAATTCTTTGAACTAGTTGATTTACCATATATATGGAGGGAGCAAATGAAAGTCCAATATTCATGAAGGGAAAACGATTTGATGCAGTAAATAGCAAAGGAACACATTGTAACAAGTCACATAATTAGGCACGCTGACAAATATTTATAGCTTATCGTTGGTTATCTAAACGAGATTGCTTTTCTCGCTTGAGCCGGTCACGCAATCGAGTTGAGATGACCAATGATAATTTGTTTATCGCTATTTTACCTAATAATTAGCATGATATGAAAAATTATCTCAAAAAAAGATCAAAGGAAAAATGCACAAATAGCACTTTTTCCCAAATAACAAATAATTTTTATACGTAATTTAGCAATACAATACTATTCATTTTAAATGTTGTCCTCTATACATGTCTCTACAGATGAATAAAGTAACTTGTAAAAATTGAACTGCAAGATCTCATTGTAACAAAATAAAGGTTTTTTTTGGTAGTTTTCAAAAATTAGCATTGTCTTGTTTTTTAGAAACTTCACAGAATAAAAAAAATATCATGTACCTTAATAAAATCAACGGTACCAATTTTGTTGCACCAGATGCGCATTTCGACAATACATGTCTCTTCAGTGATGCTCGTAGCCAAAATATTTGAAATCCAAAGCTTACATAAAAGATGAAGAGCTATAATCCAAAAGGTCCAAAAAGTATAGCCAAATTCGTGAAAGGAATCAGAGCTTTGCATGAGGGAGATACATTCCTTAATTTATAATAATATCTAATATTTTGTAACAGCAAATTTTAATATGTAAACACAAAAAATCCGTATTTTCATGCCAGTACCGAAGTACTGGCTACTGGGCTGGTGATACCCTCGGGGACTAATAGTCCACCAGCAGAGGCATCGACCCAGTGGTAGTAATAAAATCAACGGTACCAATTTTGTTGCACCAGATGCGCATTTCGACAATACATGTCTCTTCAGTGATGCTCGTAGCCAAAATATTTGAAATCCAAAGCTTACATAAAAGATGAAGAGCTATAATCCAAAAGTTACCTTTCATAAAAACGTACTGTTTTAAATATAGCATAGATGGCAGATTTGTATTTTTTGAAATGTTCACACAGGAAACGACAGACTCTTATACTGTGACAGGAAAAGTTTAGAGGGTAATGTTTCATTTATGACTTGAACAGCGGTATACTACTGGTGCCTTTATTCATTTATAGGTATGTGCTTTCGACGTGATTCAATAGTCATGTATATAAACTGATACATCTGGAATTGTTCTACATCAAAATTGAAAAAAAAATGGATCATAATGTCACTCAAGGTGTAGATCTGGAATATGAAAATGAGTTGCTCACATTAGATGCGATTCCCGACATCATAACAAACTTGATTTATCTGATATCTGGAACTATAGGAAATGCACTAGTCATTTATATTTATGTCTTCAAGCTGAAGTGCTTATACAGTGAGAAGTATTTCATTGCAGTTGTATCAATGGTGGATTTTATTATCTGTTGCATTAACTGTACGTTCAATATTGTTACCGACTGCATGCAGCTTATATTTGTTCAGGAAGAAACTTGCAAAATAATGATATTCATTACTTGCGTTTGTCCAATTACTTCTGGGACTTTGCTCTTAGTAATAGCAGTACAGCGGTATTTATTAATTTGTAGACCCAACGGCGGTCAAATGACTTTGAGATGGAAGAGAGTGGGTTTATGTTCCACAATTACTTTTGCTGTTTTATGTAGTAGCCCTGTTCTGAAATTCTACGGAAAATCCACACCCATACACGTGACAAATTCGCCCAATAATACTTTTTCTTGTGGAATTCAAACACACTATCTGGGATCAAAATCGGTGATAGTATATGAGCTATTCGTATTTGCTTATTGCATTATTGTCATCACTACAATGTATACATTGTATATGTTAATCCTTAGACAGTTATACCACCAAAAGAAGATTCAAGACAGACGTCACTCGTATGTTAATGTGATATTGCAGAAGAAAGCTGCATTTGTTGATAACGTAGACAATAATTTGAAAACCATATTTTGCAGACATGGAAACGATAAACAATCTATTAAGAACACATATTGTTACACAATAATGTTTTTTGCGATTACCACAACTAATGTGATATCATTTGTACCAAACAGTTTAATGAAATCCTTTTGTGCTGGAAATTTGAGGAATGTTGTTTCTTTCTTAGGGAATAATATGACTCTTTTCCGTTTTTTGTATCATAGTTATATTTTGAATAGCGTTCTAAACCCATTCATTTATGCTTCTTTTGATATAAAATTCAGAAGTACTTTTCGGAATATGTGCACAAGTCGAGCTTAAACAAATTTCAAACGACAGATACAAAAAATATATGAGAAAAAATGGGTCGTTGTTAGTTAAAACTATTATTTTAAATGAACCGCATATTCAATATTCATGATGGAAATCATGATGGACAAAATGGATTTCGTAGTCAGATGATTATTTACGTTGTCAACCGATTTGACCAAAAACCTTTATAGGCTACTCTGGCCTTTTTCCAAATTTTGATAGATTGATATGAATATGTATTGAATTCAATGGTCAATTTTAAAAGAACAATCGTAGTATTTAATGAAATCAATTGTCGAATATATTGATAACTTAATTAAAAATGAATATTCAATATGCGCATACACATCCCGTCTATTAATGAAATAATTAAAGACAACCCATTATGAAAGAAAGACACACTATTTTATATATTTGTGAAGAATCCTAATCATTTCATCCAAACACACACATTAAAAAATGTAATCTATTAATATAGTTTCTTAGAAAATTACCAGCATGTTTAAAAAAAAAGAGTTAAAAATCGTAATTATAACTCTAATTTTGGAAATAGATGCAGAATCCTTTTATTAGGTCCAGAATTTTATAATTTTATTTTTGCTGCCAATATCACATTCCAAATAAATATCCTGACTTTATAAATTTTATTTATATTTTCCACTATATCACTTGATTTTACTTTATCCACAGTATTCCGTTTTTATTTCATTTCCCCAAGATCTATGCCACGGTTCAACAATACTAACTTCTGAACTTTATAATCACTATTTCCAATATATCATTCAATTATTTTCAATTTATCAGTAGATTTGAATCTATCCACTGTATTCATTGTATTTCATTTTCATGATATATATCCATCTAAACGGCGAATGTTCTTCATATTAAAAAAATGAATATGTTCAAAATCACATATAATGCCACTGAAACATGTTGTATGAGCTTTTTTTTCCTTCTTGAATTCCTGATTAATTTTTGTTTATCTTTTAGATTTACTTAATCCCATTTTGTAAAAAAAAAAAAAAAGTTCCATTGAGTGAGCATAAAGTGAAGGCCATACGTTTACTTATATCAACTTTATTTGAACTTATGTGGATTATTGTCTGATTCTGATTGGAAATTATATCTCATCTTCTTATTTTCATAAAGAATTTGTATGCACAAAAATCCTATTAGTAACAGAATTCAAAGAAAAATACTGCAAGATAATCTCCAAAATTAATTCTTACAACAACATCATCATTTGAAAGCCATGCAGTATTATTCCCTCCTTGAGTCTTTCAAGACAATCAATTCTTGGTAACAAGTCACAAATTTTAAATGAAGCAAAATTAAACGACATCTAAGAAGGGAATTAGTATAAAATAAATCCAAATATTTTGTGCACATTGATTCCATAACATTTGTAGTTTAAAGACCACCGGTGTTAAGAAACACCTTTTTTGCTCTCCCTTTAGTGGTCTCTTAATACAGGTTTAACTGTATATAGTAAATTTAACAATCTGGTTGAACAATATGTAAAGGTAAACGGAAACACCTAGTCAAGTCACAGTAATGATATTTTGATTCAACACTTAAGTGTTGACTACTGGGCAAGTGATACTATCTAGGACAAAACGTCCACCAGTAGTGGCATACACCCAGTGTTCTGGAAACTTTTAAAAGATACCAGGCTATATATATTATTTAGAACAGTAAAAGGTAAAATCACAAAAAATACTGGTCTCCGAGGAGATTCAAAAAGGAAAGGTCACGATAAGAAGAATAAATCAAAAACGAAGTCGAAAATATTGGATACCAAAATTTCAAAAAAGGTTGCGCCAAGTCTGAACGATTTTTATACATTAACAGTTAGTGGGCTATATGTGTTGTTATTTGTGATAAATATATTCCATATATAACGCTGAATTGAATAATAAAGGATTCCGTTTTACTTTCGTTGGTGAAAGCTTTTAACATTATTATTTGCTAGCTTTGGTTAAATACAAATTATAAGCAGCAATAATCCATCAAAGACTAGATTATTGGTAACTCGTGTCCTGGCAAATCGTATCAATTCGCACATATTAATTCATATGAAGGTATTACTGGAATTTTATTACAAAGGATTGTCAAAAGACTTTTTTTAATCAGTATTGAGCGTTCTACAAATAATATTTCAAGGACAAGGTCAGCAACTAACTCTTTGTCTTAATGAGGTACAAAAATGGATATTTTTGAAATATGTGAAAGTCAAGGTCTAAGAAGAAAATCAACTGCTTTTTATAATTATTTGCTAATTAGTTGAAATACACAACAACCTGTTTTGATGAATTCACCTTTTCCATAGTTTTTACAAAAATTACAAATTTATCATGGTTTGGTTGTTTCATTTTTCGTATGCTCAATATTATCCTTCTCTGCCAGTTGATGATATCACATAATGCGACTTCATGAGCAACATGACACAAGCTATCATTATAGGTTTCAATATCTGAGTTATAACTCTAGGTGAAGGTCTCGTGTATTAATCACCCGAAAATACTACCTTTATGTTTCAAACTTTCACATGCAGTCATGTAAAAGACTTAGCTAGCTCACGTGTACCAATGATTTTTCTAAAATTGTCAATTAACATTTAACAATCCGCTGTTTTGTGAAACCGCATCCCTGATTGTGACTAATTGTCGTACTTCGATAGGGACAACACGACTAGGGACGCCGGAACTGTTGATCCCATTGCTGAACTTGACTTTAACCGCGATTTTTGCTATTTTTTATGTATCTCATTCTTTTCTTTTTTCGGTTGATCATATTGTGCCTTGATATAGATCTTTTATACGACCCCAACAAAATTTTGGGTTCGTATAATGGTATGATGTCGTCTGCGTCGTCGTCGTCCGAAGACACTTTGGTTTCCGGATAATAACTTTAGTTTAAGTGAATAGATCTTAAATTTTCAAAAGGTTCAATACCACAAAAGGAAGGTTGGGATTTATTTTGGGGATGATGGTCCGAACCGTTTAGGAATTAGGGGCCCAAAAGGGGCCAAAACAAGCATTTTTCTAGTTTCAGGATAATAACTTGTTTACCAGTATTTCAATTGCTCTGAAAGTATACTGCGATGTTTAAAATCACAAGTAGAAGGTTTGGATTCATTTAAGGGGTTATGGGGCCAAAGTTTTGGAATTAAGGGCCAAAAAGGGCCAAAACAAGCATTTTTCTAGTTTCCAGACAATACCTTGTGTGTAATTGCATGGATCTCAATGTACCATATAACAAAGGGAAGCTGGGATTACGTTTAAACTTTTGGGTTAATTGCCCAAAATATGTAGGAATTAAGGGCCAAAAAAGGGCCAAAAAGAAGCATGTTTCTAGTTTCCAAACAATCATGACAATAACTTGTGTTTAAGTGTATGTATCTCTCTAAAATCGTACTACAAGGTTCAATATTACAAAGGAAAGCATGGGATTGAGTTTAAGGGTTATTGCTCCAAGGGGGGGGGGGGGGGTCTCAGTTTACCATTTTTTTAAGGGATTTTTTCAACATTTTTCAAATTTCATATTTTGAAAAGTTTCAATAAGAAATATTCAATTGCACAGTATTGTGCAATAGATATGTTAGATCTTGAACCACATTAATTTTGTGGCAAAAACCTATATTATGTCAAAAATTTTATCACAATCAAAATTCAGACAGTATCAAGCTTGAATATTGTGACCAAATTTGCCCCAACTGTTCAGGGTTTGACCACTGGGGTCGTATAAAGCTGCGCCCTGCGAAGCACCTGGTTAAAATTTAAATTGGTACAGAAGAACAAAATGAAGATCACAACTATAAGCTGCTTGCTATATAACATCGACAGCATTAAGAAAGAAGTTATTGTTTTTACTTAAAAGCAGAACCAAAAAAACGAACTCAAAAGTAAATTCAAAATGAATTAAGTCAATAAAAACTGATAAAATCAATTGTTAGACTTTATCAACCAACGGAACGAATGGATAACAACTCATATTCCCCCACTGACTTATTATAGGCATTGTCCGATTGACAATTGTGGATTAAACCTGTTTCTATATGGAGCGTTAGTTTCAGACCATTTGAAAGGCAGACATCAATCAGTGATAATTATATAGACGACATGAAATTTTATTGTCATCATAATAATAGTAACAATAAAATTTCATTGCAAACGAGTTTTATTTCATGACAAGTATCCCAAAAGTTCCAAAAACTGTTGATTTCTTTTTTAAGTTATGGTATTATTGTTAGAATAGCTGAAAATGAAAATCCTCTTTTGTGCAAACATGTTGTTAATAATAGAATACAATTTGTTTAAACAATATTTTTTCAAAAGGACTTTCCCCTGCCTCAATTCTATATTTCCTGTGCTTATTTTCAAATTACACTTGAGAACAATAAGTGACCTATGTTTATGGTTCAATGTACAAGTGTTTATATCAAAATGAAACACCTGAAACATCATACAAAACATGCAATTTTGTACTTTGACTCGGTGGAACGGACAGAAGAGTAATAAAGATCACTAAAGATTAAATATGTTTATGAATTCAAGACAATAATTTGTTTGGTATAGACTACTTACTATAGTGGATGCAATTGATAACAGTTTACTGCACATTATAAATTAACTGTTTAAAAAACTTTGAATTTTGGAAAAACTAAGGCTTTTCTACCTCAGGAATAGATTACCTTAGCTGTATTTGGCAAAACTTTTAGGAATTTTCAGTCCTCAATGCTCTTCAACTCCGTACTTTATTTGGCCTTTTTAACAATTTTTGCTTTATTTGGCATTTTTAACAGACGTTAATATAAAATTTTAATCCTGGTATCTATGATGAGTTTATTTGATACTCAAGCATAGTTATGATATCATTGGCATCATCTTAGAACCAAAAAACTGCTGGACCAATCAAATCATTTGTAATTTAAAGTGATATGGTTTGTTTCAACTAAATGAATATTTTATTAATATAACACATCTCCAAAAACTTAATAATTGACCTCATATGGATTTAGCTATTTTTAAAAGTTCTTTTGTCATATATAGCCCTGTTTCGGTTTTTATACTTCCTCGGCTTTCAAATATTCGGCTTTGGGCGTTCTGGGTGAAGGTAAATTTAGAAAATCACTTGTGACACATTAAATCAATAACCAAGTTGCTTGCATGTTTTGGAGAGTGCGAACATAACAGAAAAGACCACAAGTATAGCAAAAGCCGGAAAAAGAATCAGAGCTAAGGATGCTTGAGATAAAAACGTTTATAAATTATCAATTGGAAATACAACTTCAAAATATTGATGGATTCAGTCGAGGATTATGCCAGGCAGTGGGCTAAACTAAACGCGCGAAAGAAGAAGTAATAATACTCTTTCCGAATTGATTAAGAATGTGAGGTAGTTGATACAAATCCGTATTGTGAAACTAAATGGATGTATCAATACCCACGCTACGTCAATTTTTAAAGACCAAAATGTGGCAAAACACTTGTCGTACCCCCATGACCAATATGTTGTTGTCCCCGAAGATAAATCCTCAAACAACATCGTTTGTGTGTGTAAATCTCATCACATAAACTGCTTGATAAATGAATGAGGTATTGACAATTCAATTGCAAACTCAACATACACCCTCACGACACTTACCAAAGAGGAAATCCTGGATAATCATAGGTCTGCTCTATAAAATTGAGAATGGAAATGGGGAATGTGTCAAAGAGACAACAACCCGACCAAATAAAAAAACAACAGCAGATGGTCACCAACAGGTCTTCAATATAGCGAGAAATTCCCGCACCCGGAGGCGTCCTTCAGCTGGCCCCTAAACAAATATATACTAGTCCAGTGATAATGAACGCGTAGGATAGCGGTCTATGTTCATTTGGCATTTCAACCAAAGACGAAAAACTGGATCTTCCATCACTGTATTTGATACCTAAATTACATAAGTGTCCTTATAAACAACGGTATATTGCTGGGTCTTCTAAGTGCTCCACGAAACCTCTTTTTAAATGATTAACATTTATTTTATCAGCCACCAAAGCCGGGCTACAGATTTATTGTGAAACTGCCTATTCTAGAGGTGGCGAGAATTAGATGTGGATACTAAAAAATTCTAAAGATCTTTCAGAGACATACAATTTAAGACTCTCTCATCTTGCAAAATAATTAAAACATTTGACTTTTCTACACTTTACAAAAGTATTCCTCATTCCAAACAAAAAGACAAATTGAAAGAGTTTTACTTTGTTTCATTAAAAAGAATGGCGAACGTATATACAAGTATCTTTTCTTGGAGAGGGATACATCCTACTTTGTAAAGAATCACTCTGATTCAAACAGAAAATTCTCTGAAACCTACATTATCGAGATGCTTGATTTTTTGATTGACAACATATTTGTTAAATTTGGAGGACTTGTTTCTTTATTATCATGAGGCTGACTCCATTCAGGAACTTCCTAGGAAGAAAGATAAGAAGTTAGCAATATCGTTTAACTTTAGGTTCCGCTATATAGATGGTGTTCTCTCACTAAATAATACAAAATTTGGTGACTATGTTGAACGAATCTATCCCATCGAACTAGAGATAAAGGATACCACAGATACAGTTAAGTCTGCCTCATAAAAATTTTAAAATTGTTTGTACGCACATTGAACGACAAATTTATGTGACGTATAAAATTTTCTGACGTCAGACACTCAAATCAATAAATGTGTTCGTAGATAGTAGATGTTTTTGTGTTCTGTTAAATTGTTCCTTTTAAAATTGTTAAACGATGATGACTGATGTACCCATATTTTGACTATTTTATTTATTGTGTCTGTTTATTTAACGCATCAATGTAAAAATATCGGAAATTGATGAGACTGTCATTAAAGTGAGAGGGTTAGCGCTATAGAACCAGGTTTAATCCACCATTTTCTACATTCGAAAATGCCTGTACCAAGTCAGGAATATGACAGTTCTGGTCCATTCGTTTTTGATGCGTTTTGTTATTTGATTTTGCCATGTGATTGTGGACTTTCCCAATTGATCTTCCTCTGAGTTCAGTATTTTTGTGATTTTACTTTTTTCATATCTTGACTTACATATAGAAATTGACAATGAGGGTCGGTTGAAAACAAAACTTTACGACAAAAGAGATGATTTCAGTTTCCCAATTGTGAACTTTCCATTTCTATGTAGCAACATTCCAACAGCGCAAGCATATCTCCCAATTGATACGATATTCCCGGGCTTTTATATCCTATCATGATTTCTTTGATGGAGGATAGCTGCTCACAAGGAAGCTATTAAACCAAGAGTTCCAAATGGTGAAGTTGAAATCATCCCTTCGTAAATTTTATGGACGCCATCACGAGTTGGTTGACCGTTATGGAATAACCGTTTCACAGATGATATCGTATATGTTCCTTATGTCGTAACTACAATCCCTTTCCCGTTTCACGAATGCCACTGCTTGTGAAAGTTCCCTTCACTGCTTGTGAATGTCCCCATCTAATTGTAAACATTCTTTCGTCGACATGAAGCATCTTTGGTAAATTATTTTTTTGGGGGTAAATTTACTGTTTATCAAATGTTAAATTCTTGTAAATATTAAGGATTTTCTACCCAATGAATGGATTGCTTCGTCGTATTTGACATAATAACCCTGTCATCTATTTTGAGTTTTTGAATAAAATCGCTTCCGTATTTTCAAGCCAGGGCAGAAGTACCGACCTACCGAGCTACCGAGCTACTTTGCTGTTGATACCCTCGGGCATTAAAAGTCCACAAGAGGAAGTTAAAATGTTACATATATTTTCACGTACTCGTTGTAGTGACTTATGGGTATAGTACCAGAGTTCACCCCTGGATATTGGAAGATGCACCGTTTCTTAGCTTTCTATCTTTGAACTTGTACTTTGACCTCTGTCACACACTAACAATGTGTGGGACGGACGTGTTACTGTTTCTGAACAGACCTTGTGTGTCCAGCAACAACCAGTACTCAGTAGCCTGTGCAATATCAAAAACTTTGCAGTTTGCTACCTATGCACTACTATCCTGTTCACCGCTATCCTACGCACTATCTGGCTTGTTCCGCCTGTGCAATGCTTAGCATTATACGTATTTACCCGTGATTTATTACCGCACAGTCGCCTATGCACCTATTTCCAGGTGTATGTTCCACTTATATCCTCCTGCAACCTTATTCAGGTACGCTATTCATTAAGCGACCCTTTTTCTGATAGTGTATCAGGTTTTATCGCTATTTTGTGCATTTTTCTTTTGATGTTTTTTTGTGATAATTTTCATATCATGCTTCTCGCTTGAGATGGAAAAATTATCGCTAGAAACTAAGGAGGACACGTGGCGTTGCTAACGAAATTGACATGAAATTGACAACGTCGTCATAGGTAAAATAGCGATAAACAGATTATCATCGGTCATCTCAACTCGATTGCTTTTCTCACTTTCGCTGTTCCAGCTCAAGCGAGAAAATCAATCTCGTTGAGATGATCAACGATAATCTATAATTATATTAAGTTTTGGACCATACCATTTACTTTGGACGATTCCAAATATTTTGTTCCTAAGAGGGTTTGTAGAATACCTAATCCTTATTGCTAAAACGTTTGAATGACGGCTCTTAATTTTACGATTGCAGATCGAAATATTTCCGGGTTTGTTAACCCCAACCTGTCCGTTCCTGATTCTAAATATTATAAATTTTAGCAATGCATAAACAAAACATTACCGATAATAAACACACGTTCAATTTTCAAACTATACGAGTTCGTATAACAATGCTTTAACTTGATAAAATTCATAATAAGTTGAATCCTAGTAAAATAAAACAGGTAAAACTAATTTCATCACAATATTGTCAACTTGGGCCCTTTTATAGTTGACTTTGTGACAAGGGTTTTGGTTATTGTTTCATTGCCAATCATACTTCATTTCCTTATTTGTATATATTGCGTTTTATTCGACGCAATCATAGGTTTGAGAGTTGTTTTCAAATTAGACTTGTTTATATTTATTTCGTTTGGGCTTGTTTTATATTTTCCCTTATAATCCGTTCATCCGATTTCGACTCTTTAAAGTTCAAGAGTCTATCCTAAATAATTGAGGTAAATAATATGGCCTTTGAAACACTTTTCGATCCATGAAGAGACATTAATTGTCGAAATCCGGATATTGTGTACAAATTTTAGAACCTCATGTTTGTGGTTTACAATCTTTACCGCAAGTTTATTATTTTCTATTTGGTATTAGATTATTAAATTAATATAAAGATCCACTTTGTTATACCTGGTGATCAATTTATTTGGCAATCGTCAATTGCAGTCAGCATGGTTTAAGAACATCAGTTGTTCGACCTGCTAGTCAAATGCGTTTTGTTATAATATACTTTTTTTTTTGTCTTTTAAAAAATGTTGTTTGTGCTGTATTTAGACCCCTCTACATATTGCTGGAAATTTTTCTGTTGTCCATAAAAGATAAAAAAAAAAAAATCAACCTTGAAAAAAGTTCAAAATGTAGTCTCCTGATTTGAGTAGGAAATAGCTTTACAAACTATTGTTGATGTTTTTAGGTTGTTTTTTTTTTTTTTTTAAATCTCTTTGAATTTCAAAAGTTCAAAAGTTTAGCTATATATATATATAGAAACTTTAAAAGTATTGATACGAAAGTTTGATTTAAAATTTTTAATTTTCTAGACAACACAAGATTCTGTTATTCTGCGTAATCTATTATTCAATGATGGGTATATAAGCAGACTTTTGTCGCAACTTTGATTAGAAGTTTGAAAACGTCATGTATATTAATTTAGTCATTTGTTCTTGTTTCGTAACTGTTTTTAGTTTTCCGAAAGGATTCATTTCCCTGGTACCAATCCCATCAGAAAACTTTGAATTTTACGATGTTTTGGATACAAATAAGCATTTTCATTTGTTTTGGAAATTTAACGAGACACATATAACGTTTGAACTTCACGCGAAGACAAGAGGATATGTTGGGTTTGGATTGTCTCCGAATGGTAAAATGTTTCCATCCGACGTTGTTATGGGATGGGTAAAAAATGGAAATGTACATTTTGCAGTAAGTAAAACATTTAACTTTTTCCATAACTACTGATTTTGTGTAAGCGCTGTTTGTTTGTTCGATTTGCTTTCCACCGAGTTTGCATTGTGGATTTCTGTTATTATCTCAAAATGTATAAGTCATTTATTTATTCTTTTGGAACATAATCGTTATGATGTTTTTCCTTTATATATTTCGCATAGGACTACCATACGACTGAACATTCAGCACCAGTAAAGGACCGTACTCAGGATTATACCTTACTTAACGGAGAGGAAAATGATTTTGGAACAGTTTTAAAATTTGTTAGAAAATTGGATACATGCGATGAAAATGACTACAAAATATCGGTATGTTAAAATATTTTATATGCAAAGGCAAACATTTACATACTTTTGTAATAGGGATTATCAAAATATGATAACATCTGAATTCAAGACACTTTCAACAGGAAGTAATACCATGAATAATGGAATAGGAGTAATAATTTGATATTTTAACATTAGCTAAGCGTTTGTGTACTTTTTAATTTAGAAATATTTATTTATTGTGGATTTGGAAACAAGTTATTGTTTTTTTGGGTTTTTTTTTTATCAGAATCAGTTGTTTAAAGAAAAATTCATAAAACCTTTAATTTTCATTTACATTTAAAAAAAATAATAATAATACGAACCGGAACTGCATGTTTATTTCATTCTATCTCAGTAAATATTATTAACTTTTGCTCAGGATGACACTATTAGAATAATATTTGCTCACAGTGAAGATGATCCTAATGATGAGAACGATCTGAGATGGCACGGTACAGAAGGGCGTGGTGTCAAATTTATGTATCTCCTCAATGCTGTTACCAAGCCTGACTTATCGGGGAACATTATCACCAGAGATATGACACAAACCAACGTAAGATTATAATATATAAAAGAACACGTCAAAGAACTCTCCAAATTTGATTTCAATATGTCTTCAAGATCTTGGTCTTAATCCTGATATTTATTTCCTTTAAAAAGTATTAAAAAAATGTATAATAAAAAGACTGTTTAACGGTTTTATTCATATACTTGAAAAAAAGATGAAGTAATTCAATTTGTATTATAAAATAAACTGACAATACCATGACTAAAAAAGCAAAAGACAAACAGAAAATTAATAGTACACTGAAACAAAAATTTCCATTTCATGTTAAGGTATATATATATCTTTATTACAAAAGTCTATATAAACTATAAGTACATATGTTGGGTCAAATTTTCAGAGCTTGTTACGAAACCAGTAAAAAAAAATTGAAATGATTAAAACAATATTTTTAACACGTCAGACACTAAATCGACCAACACCAAGGCTGTCAAGTTGTAAGAATTTTATCACATGAACTCGGGGCAATAGATTTCTTCTATTTTCTTTTCTAGTTGTTTTGTAATATTTTCTTTTTTACTTCTTTTTTTTAATTTTTTGTTATGTTATATTTTCTGTTTTTGCTATCAATATGTGATGTATGATTTTGTTGTGTTTTATAATTGTCTGAATTAGATAAAAATCCCCCTTTTATTGATATAATGAAAGCGACCCCGAAGAAAGATATAATAGGGGACTGACAAAAAATGTTTCTTCCAAAGACAAACATTCCTCGTATGACGAGAAAAGCCCCAGAAAAGTTTTGTAAATATAAGATAACCTTATGAAAACTTTTAGAATGCTGATTACTGATAGTAGATTGTTTATGTTACCGTATCTTTATTTTATCTCTTGATTTAATGTAAGGAAATTAACAAATAATGCGTATAAATAAAGAAACAAGTATGAAGGCTTCATTTGTGGTTTGCTGCAAATTTCTCGTTGATGAAAACCGTTCGACAATTTGACGTTGTTTCCGTCCTTGTTTATGTTAAATGCATGTAGCTGTTTTATTTTCACTCATTCCTCACAAAAACAAAGTCACATTACAAAGTAATATAAAACGTTTGAGTTTAATGTAGTGTGATTTTCAATGAAACTATCCAACAAAATTCAAACTTTACTAGTTCCTGGCACAGAATTCAACAATGAGACAAGAGAAATAACCCATGCCGTATAGTCAGCTATAAAGGTCCTGGAAAGACAAGAGAAATAACCCATGCCGTATAGTCAGCTATAAAGGTCCTGGAAAGACAAGAGAAATAACCCATGCCGTATAGTCAGCTATAAAGGTCCTGGAAAGACAAGAGAAATAACCCATGCCGTATAGTCAGCTATAAAGGTCCTGGAAAGACAAGAGAAATAACCCATGCCGTATAGTCAGCTATAAAGGTCCTGGAAAGACAAGTGAAATAACCCATGCCGTATAGTCAGCTATAAAGGTCCTGGAAAGACAAGAGAAATAACCCATGCCGTATAGTCAGCTATAAAGGTCCTGGAAAGACAAGAGAAATAACCCATGCCGTATAGTCAGCTATAAAGGTCCTGGAAAGACAAGAGAAATAAGCCATGCCGTATAGTCAGCTATAAAGGTCCTGGAAAGACAAGAGAAATAACCCATGCCGTATAGTCAGCTATAAAGGTCCTGGAAAGACAAGAGAAATAACCCATGCCGTATAGTCAGCTATAAAGGTCCTGGAAAGACAAGAGAAATAAGCCATGCCGTATAGTCAGCTATAAAGGTCCTGGAAAGACAAGAGAAATAACCCATGCCGTATAGTCAGCTATAAAGGTCCTGGAAAGACAAGAGAAATAACCCATGCCGTATAGTCAGCTATAAAGGTCCTGGAAAGACAAAATGTGAAACAAATCAAACAAACAATACAAAAACGGCCTGATTTTAAGACAGAAAATAAACGGAAAACAAATATAACAGACATAAACCAACGACAACCACTGAATTACAGGTATCTGACTTAAGACAGTCACATATTTAATGTAACAGAATGAAACATGTTTGTCAGCCTCAAGCCCCCAACTCTCCCCTAACATGGCCCTAAAAGTTGTGTAACAACATAACAAGAAACTGTAACAATCAGTTGTAAATGGCTTACTCAGCAGATTGTAAATTTAAAAGACAATTTACATAAAATACAAGGCTTCGGTGTATTATAATATTCTGTATTATATTTATACTGTACTGTATTGCTATATACTTTTGTTTTTTTCAACACGACATGACAAATTCCATACATATACCACATGAAAGTAAAAACATTAAGTCAATATTTTGAAAAAGTATTGCTATCTATCATGATAATTTTTTCAGTATCACGTCCCACCACAAGTTACCACTTACCGATGTAAAGCATTTACCTTGTCAGATCTAGGGAAGAAACATCACATGATTAAGGTGAGTCGATATTTCGGCAAAGATTTGTCTATATTTTCGTATAATTTAGTAGAGATAGAGAATGACCACGGGGAATGTTTCAAAGATACAACAATCCAAAATAAGGTCAGAAAATAGTCAGAGGTCACCAATGAGCCTTCAACGCATCACGAATCCTGCAGTCGAAGGCCGGCTTTAGCTGGACTATAAACAATAATGAATATTGAATCACCTAAATGGAACCCAGACTGTACTCAGAAACATACAAATGAACTAATAAAACAACATAAACTGTTTTCACTGTTTGTATTTTAGAATAAACGTTTATCAAATTCTCAACAACAAAAAACGAGCATTGCAAGGTGATTAAAAGTCAAACATGAAGAATTGAACAAGCGCTGTCACCAAGTTTTAAAAGACTCAAAATTGAGTAAGGGTTTTATGTACACACGCGAGTTCATTGTGGAAGATATTTTCATATCTATCCGATCGGACTGTCACTTTTATGATATCTGCATAGCACGGAATTTTTGCCAAATAATTTCCAGCGTCTGTAGAAAGGGAAAAAATAGATTTTGGTCTAAAACTTTATTACGGATTGTAACGTGTAAGCGATTTTCAGCCATGCTGTCTCGTTCTATTTAATAACACTTTGATTTTTTATACCCGTAAGAATGAAATGTTTCGTATAGTAATCTGTTGTTAAGTCGTATAATGAAGAGTTGTGGTATACTTTGCATGTCATGGCATACAATTTCTTGTTAACATATTAATTCAAATGCATTTTACGACAGATGAAATACATTATTTTTGTAGTTTGAGTCACACATTCAGCGTGGAATGGAACCATATGTCCACCATATTTTAGTATACAAATGTCCTCCACTCAGCAAAGAATGGATAAACAAGGACTATTTCTGTTATCTTAATGGCAGAGAAGTGGCACCATGCGGCAGTGTCTTCTTTGGGTGGGAGTATGGAGGACAGGTAGGTTATCACATTCGTCTGTAGGAACCGAAAATATATTTTCATTTTCTTTCTACTGTTCATATCATCTATAATGAATAATAGTTTTTCTTATACCAGTTTTCTTGCAAATGATGAAATTGAGAATGGAAATGTGGAATGTGTCAACCTATAAAGCATGTCCCGGACCTTCTATTTTAAACTATCTAATCGTCTTCCTTTACATATGTACAATGCGAAAGACATTATAGAGTCTATTTGGAAAATCGCTCTTTAAAGCTTATTATGTTTAATAGACCCTTACATAAATTTGTGTGTATGTTACAAAAAATACTGTTATTCAAGTTATTATCCTTAAAAATAGTTTTTATTAAAAGTTATTATTGTTAAAGGAACAGAGTTGAATGGTACACCTTAAAATCAGAAAAGACAATCTAAATGTCAACACCCAGCCTTCAACAAGTGAAAATGTGTATCCTGTATTATTATATGTATAGAGACATGTTCAGTATGAACACAGAAATAAATACTAAATGTCAATAAAAGCAACACCGAATTCCATATAAAAATAATAACACTGTTTATCATTAATTTAGGGTAAATGATTGAAAAAATAACGGACGATTTCCTTGACTTGAGGCAGCACCATTAATATTGCCATCTTCTATTTTAAGAAACATTCTGGAAAATTTGTATAATGCACCAGCAACTTTTATCATTCGCTTAATGACTACTTGCCATCTCTTGTTTTAATTGAAGGATTTCTATTTCCCCGACAATGTTGGAATGCCTATTGGTGAACCAGATGACGACGCGACATATATCATGGAAGTACATTATAACAATCCGGAACTGCGTAGTGGTAAGCATTCTTTCTGAAGGTTTGTTAAAATTCAAAATCTTAATAAGTTCAATTCATATTTCCTATTCAAAACGCAGATTTCAATCTAATGGTAGTTAGTTTTGTGGAAGCTGGTACTGAACGGACATTGAATTCAGGCCAATCTCAAGTTACTGGCTTTTGTTATCTTAGATGTTTCTGCTTTTGTTATTCTTTACAAGTAAAGTGATTTGTTTCATGATTTGATAAACTTATAATATAAATATAACAATGGCATATGAAAATACGTAAAAGAAAGAAATCGAAACATTACGTGTAAAACCATTATAGTATTTTATGTAGAAATTACAAAAGTGAAGTACACAATTAGCTACACATTGGTTGTATTCTATGTCCACGGTTCGATGTCCAGTAATCTGAATGAGTTTCACAAAAATAACTTACGACTGAGGTTTTGTTTTGTAAGTATACTGAATTGTCCTCATTTGTCTTTATTTGTTACTTAAATAAAAATAGTGTATTAAAAAATAAATACACACAAAAAAATACAACTCATGAGTATCACAGCACTTAAATTGCCATTAAACTCATCATAGATACCAGGATTAAAACCTGTACGCCAGACGTGCATGTCGTTTCAAAAAGATTCAACAGACATGTTCGAATAAAACAAGTTAAAACGCCTTAAAAGTACGAGGTTGCATAGTATGTAGTTTCGGAATAGTTTTGCCAAGTACAGCTTAGGTAATCAACTCATGGGTTAGAAAATCCTTATTATTTTGAAAAATTTAAAGTTTATGTATTTTAATAGTTTAATAATTTTTTTTACTTTAGATCTAGTGGATAATTCAGGCATGCGCATTACATTTACACCAGACCTCAGGAAGTACGACGCTGGACTGCTTACTACTGGAGTTCAAATCGGTCCAACTCATATGATTCCGCCGCATGAAACGGACTTCGTAAACACAGGCTTCTGTCAGGCTGAATGTTTAGAACAGGTATATAGATAAATTTGTGATTTAGCTCACCTGGGCAACATGTTTCACTTTGCATATTCGTCTGTTTGTGATTTTAAAGTTATATTTTAAAACCACCATGCGTGGCAATTAAAGCAAAATAGGACAAGCATAGCAAATGGAAGGTCTTTTATAAAACTTCCTCATTTTTCATTCCGATTGGCTGGGGAAATGTCCACTTGAGGCGAGTTTTCTAAATATTCTCTGAAACAGCACAAGGATAGTTTTGAGACTTTTGACTTATGACTTATGAATGAAAGACCTACTAAACAAGAACGTGAGTCCAAAGACACCATGCACTGCTCGCAATATGACATGAACCTGTTCAGTGAACTGTGCAACACATAATAATGTGTACTAAGTTACATGTTGATGTGACCATTACAAAATATTTTATAGAAACATCAAATTAAAGAATAATGGTGCTTTGAAACACTCAAGATATATGTTTATGACTCAGAAGTGTTTTACTACAATAAGATATAGGATTAATTTCCTACTACTGTCAAATTCAAGGGAATAATTTTTCTACCCTTTTTCGTATGCAACCGGATGTGACTTACTATGGTATGACTATATGATAATTGTGCATTTCATAGAAAGTATAATAAAAATCATGTGATATATAATAATCATATAATACTTGTTTCAGGGACTGAAAGATATGCCAGGCCAGCAAGTCAAAGTTTTTGCTGCATGGCAACATTCTCATCTTTTGGCCTATGCTATGACAACAAAACATCTACGAAACGGAAAAGAAATCGAACCATTTGCAGATGATCAAGCTTATGACTTTAATTATCAACAAATAAGGCTTCTCAGAAAAGAAGTTCCATTAAAAATGGTATTGTTTATTTTACTAATTAGTAGACATACGTTTCGAATTCCTCTGCTTTGCCATGTTACTATTTCAATATATTTTCAACTCGACTTTACTTCAGATAAAATATGCAGCTGACTTACAGATCTCATAATAAGAATAAAATAAGAGTCTGCATTCATGGAATTTAAAAATGTATAAGTACTGAGACTCCAATGATGAAAAACTGTAATGAATATGTTTATAAAATGGTCTTCTTTCTACAATAATATTAATCTAACCTAATTATGTTATAGGGCGATAGTCTTATTACACAATGTACGTATGACTCGACCTCCAGAACCAACTTGACACTGGTAGGTACAATGCATTTTCTAAATCTTTCACCTTCTAATGGTTTTTCATTTTGAGCTTACTTATTCTAATTGACATGCTGGTTTATTTTTTTTTAAAACTTATCTATTGAAATTCAGCTGAAAAGGCAGTGGAAATATTGAATGGTTAATGAGAAAGAAAAACCATTTGTTCTATGAAACTATAATCTTTATTTTTTGAACACACGAATGGCTGAAAGTGTAATTTTATGTATCTGCAAACATAATGTTTGTGGTAAAACATTACTAAACGACGATATCATTCGCCTTACTATATATAGTAAAATAACTTAAACATTGAAAAATAATATGTTCTTAACTTTTCAACAGCAAGGGAAACCATCTTGTTATATAAATTAATAAAATTAAAATGTTTTTTTCTTCATATAGTCTGAAAATAAACCTGTTAAGAGTGTCGTTTCTGTTCTTTTTTTTGTGTTGTTTTAGCGGCAATATTGCACATCATTTTTAACGCTCTGGGCTAGCAAAAATATATATGGCAATTTTAAAATTCTGGTCATCTGTTGGTAGCAAAACTGTTCGGGTGTTTTGTCTAGCCGGCGAAGAGGGTAAAAGAATGCGAAACACAGGGATAACTATCCTGAGGCAGCGGCGTAAATTGTGTGAATTAAGCTTCATATTTCAGAAGGTAGAAGAAACCTTTTAGATTTTGTACATCGCGTGAACTTGTAGACACTATTTATTTGATAAGGATTTAGATTGAAAATAACATTAATAATCATTGCACGAAATACAAACAACGTCCTATTGAAAGTAAAAGAAATTCATGAGATATGCCTTCTTTTTTGGAACATGGAAGAGGAAGGACATTTAATATTCTATTTTCTTTTTTAGGGCGGTGAAGCTACCACAGATGAGATGTGTATTTCCTTCATTTTCTACTATCCCAGAATGCCATTGGACGGCTGTTTAGCTGATCCCATTTTTGATACCATCCCCGAAATAAAAGATATGAAACCACCAGAACAAGTGAAATTTCTACAGGGTTACAACTGGAAGGACCGTCATGCTAGACTTCTATTCAGAAATAACATGGAAAAAACAAAATATAGGTCGTCATGTTATGCAAGAAACCCGTCATTTGTAAGTTTAGTTATTTAGATCGTGTTCGAAAATATAATACGTTTAAAACTCTAGAAAAGATAAAATTCAACGAAAAACAAAATACTTCTATATATACAGTTCTGTGTCTCATTTAGAGTAACTGTTACGAAACACAGAATAAAGATATAATTTTATGCCATAGAAAATCCATGATTCCTTCTAAATTTTCGAGTTATATTGTAGACTTTACTATATCATTTAAATTTATTCCAAGATCTAACGATTCTCCCAAACCACGCGATCCAAACGGGATTTTGCTTCACACAAGAAGGACACAATACACGAACAAACTATTTTCAAACATTCAATGCCGTTTTGTGTTTATTTTAAGCATGTAACATGGCTCTGTACTTATACATCCCGTCATTGTGTTATTGCGTCATGGTAAATTTTGGTTAATATTTCTATTTATTTTTATAGTGATTAGGATAATAACACAACGTTGACTGCTGTGCCCCTATTTTTTACTTTTTGTTACTTATTATGTCTGTTTGTATTGTTCACACATCTTTGTTAAAATAATGGAATTTAATACGACTGTCATACAAGTGAGAGGTTAAGCTAGCCAATAAACCAGGTTTAGCACCCAATTTTCTACACAAGAAAGTCCCTGTACTAAGTAGGGAATATTACGGTTGTTGTCCATTCGTTTGATGTGTTTGAGCTTTTGGTTTTGCCATTTGATTAAGGATTTTCCGATTTGAATTTTCCCTCGGAGTTCATTTTTTTTTGTGATTTCAAATTTTGGTAGAAACATCTTCGTGAGAAATATTCGGGGGTCCATAATGAATAAAGATATTTTTCGTATATGATTTATTTTAATTGAAAACTATTCAGTAAGTGCCATATGAAGGTTTCAGAAAGAAAAAGAATCTGGAGAACGATTTTATCCTACACGACATGACGTCATTTAACAAGAAACACCGCAATTGCTCCTCATTAAAACATTTATGACAGTTCTTGTCCATTCGTTTTTGATGAGTTTTGTTATTTGATTTTGCCATGTGATTATGGACTTTCCGAATTGATTTTCCTCTAAGTTCAATATTTTGTGATTTTACTTTTTACATCATAATTATATAAAAAAAAAATACATTTAAGACAAAACCATTTTTACCTAGAATTTGACATCTTCCTTTATATTTCTTTCTTTTTTACTTATTTACAGCTTAATTTCAAGACTGTGGATAGACTACGCCCAACAGAAATATATCACCCTCCCCAAAGGGATTGCCAAAACAGTGGTCATGTTTAACGTCAGTACTGTACCAGGACTACGATAACAATTAATGTAAAAGATGAAGTTTACATAAAACAAACATTGATTATCAAATTGAAAACTATGATAACTTTTTACTTTACTAGTGTCATTTATATGTGTTTTATTTTTGTATCAAAAAAGTAAATATACTCTAATTGGTGTTTTTACTCAAATACAGATTATTTTTAGTCATTAAATATGCCCTGCCCATACTAGGCTACTGCTAGGATAAATTACTAATTTGGCGAAGGATGTTCTTATCCAAGGCAGAAAACCCCAGCCGTATTGGGCACAACTTTTTAGAATTTTTGGTCCTCGATGCTATTCATTTTTGTACTTTATTTGGCTTTCGAACTGTTTTTCATCAGAGCGTCACTGGTTAGTCTTGTGTGGGCGAAACGCACGTCTGGCGTATTAAATTTTAAACCTGGGCCCTTTTGTCATCTATTAAGTGTGTATCTCTGTCCTAAATGTTCTCCCATTTATTTGTATTATAGTCCTATCATGTAATGTTGTCATTTTAATGTTATATTTAACATTGCCATAAAAGCGGGAGGTTTGGCATGCCACAAAACCAGGTTCAACCCATCATTTTATTTTTTATTAAAATGTCCTGTACCATGTCAGGAAAATGGCCATTGTTATATTATAGTTCGTTTTGCGGGTGTTACATTTTAATGTTGTGTTTCTGTTGTGTCGTAGTTCTACTCTTATATCTGATGTGTTTCCCTCAGTTTTAGTTTGTAACCCGGATTTGTTTTTGTTTTTTCTCTATCGATTTATGAATTGCGAACAGCGGTATACTACTGTTGCCTTTATTTAGTTATTTAATTAAAACGAAATTTAGATTATATATTCTAAACAAAGTGGTTGTTGATTCTACCAGTTGAGGTACAGATCTACAAATGAGGACCAATGCTCACTTTAAAAAGCAGGAAAACTTTGTGCTTGAAATCATATTTGTTCCGATTTCATTTGGACTTAAACGTTGAACTAGTGGCCCATACTTTTATCATGATTATATATTTTTTTTTAATTTAGACTTTTGAATTGAGACAATTAGATAGATACATAGTTTCTCTTTGCGTTATCTATGTCCATAAACCCCGCCTCAGTAAGTTTTCATTGGTAGCCTCTTTTCAAAACATGAATTCTATAAAATGTTTTTTTATCTGTAAACTCTCTGTTTCTTCTGTATTGGTATTTGGTGAGATGCTTTTTTTGGATTTAACTTTACATCTCCAATCCTTATGTTTTTTAAACTACGGGCATGAGCTGATACATCAAACAAATGACGATATTCTTTTTTAAGGAAAGGGTCTCTTTTCTGGACTTGTTAATGGAATTATTTTTATTTTTTATGCATGGTTATAGAAACTTCAGTATCAGTCATCACCACAGGTTGAATTGGTAGGTTGGTATGGAACTCTTGGATCCGTAAGTTTCAATGTTGTGGTTGTATACCGCTACAAAAGAGCGAAAACATGTTCAGAATGTTTCCGTTTCCCAATATTATCTAAATGAAACTATAAGTATATGAATACTCTAATACGCATTTATATTATTACATTAGAATACATTCATTTAGGAATGACAAGTGTACTAAATCCTAATATGTAATAATTAAACTCATCATATAAAGTTTTGCCAAATACAGCTAGGGTTATCTATTCCTGAGGTAAATGGTTTCTTAATAGGCCAGAATAGAAGGAAACAACCGTCAAAGTATCTGGTTTCTAACTTTTGAGATATATTTTCATAATCCTTACGTGGTACATGCTTTTAAATAAACTCAACATACATACAAGGATTAAAATTGTGTTCGCCAGACGCGCGTTTCGTCCAGATAGAGGTGATCTAGTTTTTAATGCGTGCTTTAGTCATTCTGAGCTGTAATGAACTGCATATGTATCTTTATCTATTTGTTATATATGACCGTGACTGAGAAAATTGGTGCAGATGTGATTTATACATATTTTCATATTTTTTGCACTTTATGTGTATTTGACTACGATAATATTTTTTTATTCAACTTATGGGTTTGTGTTGCCCCATGGTAACTTTTCCCCGTTTTTCTTCGTTTTTTTTCCATATTCAATTTAGGCTAGTTGTACAGTAGTTTATCGTTTGTTTATGTAATTTATACGTGTTTCTCGTTTCTCGTTTTTTATATAGATTAGACCGTTGGTTTTCCCGTTTGAATGGTTTTACACTAGTAATTTTGGGGCCCTTTATAGCTTTTTGTTCGGTGTTAACCATGGCTCCGCGTAGAAGGCCGTACATTGACCTATAATTGTTTACTTTTATTAATTGTTATTTGGATGGAGAGTTGTCTCATTGGCACTCACACCACATCTTTCTATATCTAGTTAAGTCATTTATCAATTTTAAACAGCATAACATTTTGAGAAAAAACATATAAAGGTTAAGTTGTCAACTTCAAACTAAAACACAGTTTGCCACACTGGTTTCCCTTCTGGAGCACCTGAGATCATCCCGAATTTTTGGTGGGGTTCGTGTTGCTTAGTCTTTAGTTTTCTATATTGTGTCTATTGTAATATTATTTGTCTGCTTGTCGTTTGCTTTTTTAGCTATGGCATTGTCAGTTTATTTTCTATCTATGAGCTTCACTGTACATCTGATGTCTTTCGCCCCTCTTTCGAGACAGTTCATGCTAACACCAATTTAGTGACAACATTGTGATTGAATGGGACCAAGTTATATATGAAAAATTAGTATGAGCGTGAAACGTTCACAAAGATATGATAGCCGGAAAATCCCTTTAACATGATATTAATACCTGTCATAAGCATCGATATCCTTTAATAGATACCAGTCCAGATGCAAAACTATATTAAACTTTAAATAAGATAACATGGTTCAACATAACAGCAAGATAAATAAGTTTAACATACAACTGGTGACTGTTTCCAGCTGCAGGTGCTATGCAGGGTACTGTTGAGTACGTCTTGTTGGAATTTACTTCTGACTGAGTCATCTGTCCAATCATAAGTTTCCACTAGATTAACCATTTCATCAAGAGAGCTTTGATCATCCCATGAATACGATAGTAATGAAGAATGACCAGGAATGGTATCATAAATAAGAGACTGACTGGTAATATACAATGGAAATCGGGGATAATAGTATATAAACGAGAAACACATTTCGTTTTCAGTTGATAGTCCTCCCTACAAAATCAAACCCAATGTGTATGAAAGACATATTCGGCTCAAGACAAACATTATTTACCTATTAAAAATATAACAACAACAATATTAAAATTAAACTAACTTCCTGTAATTACATGTAATGTGAAAACAATTTAGTTTGATGTAATCGTTGTGCCAGAAATAAATCAATTTTGATTTTAAATTCAGTAAGTTCTCATTAAGAGTAAAACAAGATACTAAATATTGCATTTGAGCACTCTCTTTCCCTTTCCACTTTGTTTCTCACATCTCTGAAAACATTGCATGTACGTTTTTCAAAGGGACCTGCCAATTGCGTCAATCCTTGAGTAGCGTGCATAAGTGAAACAACAAACAGTATAAACATCGAAATTTGGCAGTAGCCTTATATTTGACTTTTGAGTTGCTAGAACCCACTCCTTTTTTTTCTTTTGCCTTTTCTACTGCATTAAAGACACACCCGTTTCTAGTTGCCCCGATTGGTATAAATAGTTCTCAATTATAAGGGTAATCATAACCCTGTGTTCTATATGAATTTTCTTGATACAGACCCCGGAAGAAAATGAATTGATTCCAAAAAAAAATCGAGCACCAAGGATCAAATGATTAACTGATATAGTTTGACAAACATAACATTGATCAAACGCATAACAGTTTACTTTGGAAATACTCTGCAATCGTAGTTTCAATCTCAATGTTCGTCCAATGCCAATTACTTGTCATGTTTTTGTTTACCTTTTGCATCTAGACAGTGACATCATGGTAGGCAGATTACTGTTATCATTTTGATCAAAAATCAAATTCAGCTAAAAGCGTCTGTTGCATACCAACAATTGGTCAGCGCACTACGGGCAATGTTTTATTAACATAGGGCGATACTTACATATGTTATGTTTTTCCGCAAAGAAGAGTCGTATGTGCATTCTACTCTGATACTATCACCCTGAAAAATAGCGAAAAGGAGAAAAAATATAAAATCAGATGGTTCCAAAAAAATTAATGCTTGGTTTAGCAGTCCTATTTGGCTTTAAAAAAGTTGACAAGTACACATTGTATGAGATGCACTGAAGCACTTTATGCTATAAGATGCTTCTTAATGTAAATTGGTCTGTGTATGCGTGTAAAAGAGTTTACAGTAAAACGTACGCACCTAAAATTGTGCTTACTAAAACGATGGAACTCTTGTAGAACACTCATATAATCTATCTTATTTAATAATTCAGTGTTTAATGCTTGAAAAATAAAGGAAAAACTGCGATATTTGTCTTCATTCGACAACATATTTCGATTTTCGAGAATTTTGGTTTGTTTGAATATTAATTTCTCATTAACGACGGATCCGGTGCGGGAAAAATTGGTACCGTTAATGTTATAAAGGAATGCAAAAATGAATGCATGATCTCCGATTTTAATCTTTCTTTACAGAATTTGACTAATTCACTCTAAGAAAAAAACGAAATTAGTTCTTTGATATCGGAATCTTTCAACTAACATTTCAACTTCACTCTCCCAGCTTTAACATACCTTTTTCACTGGAACTTCTTTTCTGAAGAGCCTTGTTTCTTGGTAATCAAAGTCATAATGTTGATCTTCTGCAATAGGCTCCAGTTCGACATCATTCCTGAGATGCCTTGTTGTAATGCCCTTCCCTAAAAGATGGGCATGCTGCCATACTGCAAACAATTTTATTTCATCTATGGAAGCATCTGTTAGACCCTATAATTTTCAATAACATAAAAAGTACTTAGGTTGCTTTTATTTTGGATTGATTTTTAATAGATCTGAACAGATTTACAGAATGATAATAATCAATATATTTTATAACTGATAGGTGTTCAAAAATGTTTTCTACGTCAGTATTTTGCAGTTATATGCAGATGGTAAAATTATTTAATGCAAAAGAGATCCATTTATACAACTTGCATTTCTTTTTTATAATCAAGGAGTCGACTCAAACGTTTGATCAGTGGAATTCTTTTTATAATCAAGGAGTCGACTCAAACGTTTGGTCGGTGGAATTTTCCGAGGTTACCACAAAACTGTTTTGTTAATGATTTGATACAGTGCTGGAATTGTTCAGTTGACAAAAAGATATAAATAATCAAAGACTTGCTTACCAATGTATTTTTATATTTTGTGTGGGTATTTTGAGCTTAATAATTTTAAAAGTGTTTCACCATTTTAGATTTTTAAGGTAATACGAACGGTACTAAGAAAAACATTAGTCGCAGAAAAACCGAGTAATAAGTATGAACAAAAGGACAAATGAACACACATACAATAGTCCACACAACACTCCACGTAAGATTGAAAAGCAAGAACCCGACACAAATCAGGGTTGTTTGGGGGTACCTGTGCCATTAGTCGCCAGTCCGATAAAACGTCAGATAAGTGTATGCAAGGCGGTAAACTTCAATATTTTGTTTTAAACAAACACCGACTAGATAATATTTTTTTTTTGCTTTTTAAGATTTCTTTATTTCCATCAATTGCTAGTTTCAAACTCAATGTGAAGAATAAGTATAATGTTCAATTATGTTTCTTTATTTCGATCATTTGCTTGTTTAATTGTCTTCAACAAGTTCAAAATCAATGTGAAGAATAAGTATAATTTTTTATTCTGTTATATTAATGAATTGTCAAACATTAACTCAGAACTTGATTTCTTCTTCGGGACGTCATCAAAAGATCAATGTAGGATAAAATTGCTGTAAGTTTTGTTATCTAAAATCGATTTTACATATATCCATTTTGGTCAATCAATTTTTCCCAAATTAAGTTAAGGAGGGGGGCAGTGAAAAACTATGTGAATTATTTTTTTTATCTTACATTGAACAACCTTGATATTTTGCATAAGCTTTATAAATATCACAGTGAAACAAATACCTTTGATATACATTCCTTCGTGGCCTCTATTTGTACTTTGAATTCGTTATAGTGAGGTGGAATGATATGCTGACGATTTTCCCTCATTCCAACCGTCAATAATCCTGCATCGTACTGACGTAAGTGTGAAGTATATGTGAACCTTATACCAGAGCTGTCAACAATGTCTTAAAAAACGTAAAATTGATAAACAATCGAAATTATTACTAGTAAAACAGTTTGAATTATAAGTACAGATATGAGAGTATTTGCATTGCAACCACTGACAACTAATTCAGCTCCATTAACAACAAATGAAAATAGAAACACAGTTAAGATAACTTCAAATGGTGACACCAAACGATACACAAGCTTGTAGAAGCTGGACATATATGGCATGATTACTGAAATTATTTCTTTTGCCCAACGTTACACACATTATGCTGTAAACAAATAATTTGTTTTGAATACAATGCTTGTTATACAAGCCAAAGTTCGTATTTTGTGTATCACATTATAAACTTATAAGGCTTTTACACAGTTTTGTACTCTAGACAGGCATCTACATATTACAAAGAGGTGGAAACACTTATTCCTCATTCGTTATAATTAAATGTTTTACAATGCTTTGTAATATATATATGTAGGACTCTAAAGTGCGA
Source organism: Mytilus edulis (assembly GCF_963676685.1). NCBI lineage: Eukaryota > Metazoa > Mollusca > Bivalvia > Mytilida > Mytilidae > Mytilus > Mytilus edulis. Next base: position 82,374,185 of record NC_092345.1, on the reverse strand, counting down.
TGGGGACGCTAACGTACGATGGTCACGCTAAAGTGCGATGGTATACGCTAAAGTCCGATGGTCCGCGAAAGTATAGACGTAAGAATTGTACTTGGATTATGACGTTAACAGTTGTTTATACAAATTAAAAATGAATATGCCGGAAGATAAATTAAGAATATTTGATTGACAACTGTTAAACCAAATGTCCATGACTTAATTTCAGACCTAATCGTGCTTCGTGTGTTTATTTATTTCGGATGCTGGAAGAAGAACGTGTGTCCTGCAGTCGACCATTTTACTATATAGATACAAAATAGAATTACGCATAGGTATCGTGTATCCTGCTTCTATTGGTAGAAAACGGTCCCCGTTAAAATAATATCGATTTTATTGAAAAGAAACGTCAGTAAAATAAAGGTTCGTGCTTTTAAGCGTAAATTATAAATTGTCGGCTAAAACATAGTTTGTACAGTGTAGGAAAATATAACATGTATTTTTCACGGAAAATGAGAAAGCTCGACGAATATCGCTTTTTCTCGCATTTTAAATTAAAGCTTAACGCCTTATACAAATGTTATTTATTCCGACAATGTGGTAGATCTTCTGAATTTAGAAACTATCACTTAAGCCTACCGGTAAATCATAAAGTTATCACATATGTTATACCTTTAAATACCGGATTTGTTACAACACGAGCAACACGACGGGTGCCACATGTGGTGCAGGATCTGCTTAACCTTCCGGAGCACTTGAGATTACCCCAAGTTTTTGAAGGGGTTCGTGTTGCTTATTCTTTAGTTTTCTATGTTGTGTCATGTGTACTATTGTTTGTCTGTTTGTCTTTTTAATTTTTAGCCATGGCGTTGTCAGTTTATTTTCGATTTATAAGTTTGACTGTCCCTGTGGTATCTTTCTTCCTTCTTTTAGCATACTAGCTTTTGCAAAAAGACTTTCTTTTTTATCCATGTACATTTTAAGCCGTCGAACCTTATCATATTGGTCCATCGCACTTTAGCGTGATATACCATTGTACTTTAGCAAACAAACAACCATCGCACTTTAGCGTGATACACCATCGTCCTTTGGCGTAGACCATCGCACTTTAGCGTGACCATCGCACTTTAGAGTACCATCGCACTTTAGAGTCCTACATATATACATAATTTAATTGCATTATTTGATTAAGGTTATAGTTGATAATAACAATAATAATCTTGTATTGAATACAAATCACACATTCTCTACCAGGTCAGGTTATTCATGTGTTTAAATAAAAAAAAACTTAAAAATATTCAACACATTATCTACAACTTACTCGTAATAGCTCCGGGATTATTATAATGTATTTCGATGATGTATGCATATTCATTTTCATTTTCACCAATTGGTAATCCAACATTTGGAGGAAAATGAAAAGGCTGAAAAGAAACCAGTAGATTCAAGTGAAATTTAACTGGTGCTAGGAAATGTTTGTTACGCTATCAACAATAGTCAGTGCATAACACAAAAAAAGTCTATGTACATGACGATAACTTTTTTATGAATTAGTATATTTTCACGGTTTTTTTTCGAATAAAACTTCGATCAAAGAAATTTTCAGGATGTTATAGTGTGTATTCTCCGTATTATTTTCCGTGTAAAGTAAAGACATTCATAGTTTAAACAAATATCTTAATTTAGCAAGTCATTATTGCAATTCCAACGAGTAATGTTTGATATCTTGTTTGATGAATTCTTGAATTCAAAAAGGTATTCGACAGATAGGGTTGACATAGAAGGAAAAACAATTCATTTTTATGGTTTTGACAAATTTCATTCCCAAATTGGGAGCATATCGGTCGTTTTTTAATTTTTTTTATTTTTCGTTCAATTATATTAGGTGATGCTTGAATATTCTTTAATAAACTCTGTTGAAGTTATTTGATATTTGCCTAAACTTTGATCGACTTAGGCACTTGCCCTGTGTCAATTGTGTTTATGTTAAGGACCTTCCGAATAAAAGTTGAAACCTGAATGTAATTCATTTGGTTTTTTTATGTATGATATTTATGTGATTATGATTGTTTTTTCACCGGTATTATCTTAATTTTTTTCTTATCTTACACCACTGCCAACAGCCCAGCCTGCTACAACATTTCCACAAGGCATCATATCTAAAGGAACAGCGTAACATTCAAAATTTCGTCCTATGTACTTTCGTGGATAGTTATGGCACTTGTAAACATTCATGTGGTGTACAAATGGTTCATGGTCTTTTTGTATTACAGCCTCAAACTGTTGATCAAAAATTAAATTGCTTAAAAATATCGCATTTTAGATTTAATATGCAACTACTGTTTGCAGTATATTAAAATGTATACAGTTTCTTATCAGATAGAATTTCATTTTCTTTTCATATAAAATGCAAAATAATACCTTTCCCATAATTCAAATGTCTAATCTTTTATTCAGATAGTTATCAATTTAAAAGACATAAAAATATTATTAAATTAGAATAAAATTAGCTTTTCGATAAAAAAAAATATTTGAAAATGATCTATTAAGAACCCCTCGAAACCCTAATTATTTTCCTGTCCTTTAACAAAGTTAATCGTTCGTGCCTACCTTTATCGTATGATGTTTAGTTGTAATATCCTCCAATGAATAAACTCTACATTGATATGTTGTACGTTTAGATGGAATATGAAACTGTTAGAACAAAAAATTACTAAATGAATATAAATTGCCTACAATGGATACAAATATATAACTCTAGAAACGATAATGTCATGTTAGCAGTTTGGATACAAATATATAACTCTAGAAACGATAATGTCATGTTAGCAGTTAGGGAGATGGAAAGGGTTGCTTCAGTTCATTGCAACTTCTCGCGTGAGACCCCCAAAAACTGTTTTACTGATATTATTATCGTTAGTAATTACGACAAGAGATCGTTAGTACAACCCTTTAAAGTTTTTTATAAAAATTAGTATAACGCGTGTGGTATATGTTATATGGTGTAATGGTGTTTGATATATAGTGCATTTTTGTTCTTCCCCAAAACACGTTATGTTTTAAATAGTACAAATAGCGAATGTAAATGAAAATCACAGGAGTCTTTCAATGTATTATATACCTTTGTTATGAGTATAGTCAAGAGTTGCATTCGCAAACACGAAAATAATTTGTATTCAATTTAACATAATATCCTACATAACATTATAGCTTGTGGTTTGTATATACGTTTCGACTATTTGTGTCTGGAAAAAAACTTTTGTTTATCTGATCTCAATGAGTATGTCAATAGCTCTCCTAAATAAAGTTATACTGATTACTTACTTGATGATGGACCAGATCTTTAGTCTGACTATCATTGGGAAGTTTATACTGTTTTGATGTCGATAATAATAATACACTTTTAGCGCCTCTTCTTGTAGCACCGTGCCAAGGCATATGATTATCGTCGGTTGGGTCGTCAGGGTGATAAGAAAATATTATTCGCATTGTGTCATCCTTCAATGGAATAATGATAAATCAGGATTGGATTTAATTTTGATACATCTAATAGGAGTAAAAAAAAAATCATACACATATATCTTGGGTATTTCTAAGCACCATATGTTTGTATTTCTTTTTTCTACAGAATATTTTGGAAACTTGAGGTCACATGGTTACTAGAGCTTGTACACCGGAAAAAGGGGGTAAACGTTTGATTGGCTAACTTCCAGTGATGGTTATTTTCTTATTACATGCAATGAAATGTTATGTGAGATTTGGTCTGTAGTACTGGACTGGATAAATCGTTACTCATGCCATGTATTTCTTTATTTGAAACAAAGATAAATTCTAAAGTTATAAAGGACTAATGAGGGAAATCAATGGTGCTATTATACCTTAACACTTAAGGTTTGATACTCTTTTGTTTTAGAATTGAAAGAAAGTAACTAGAGGGGTAGCACTCTCTTTGGAAACTTTTGAAAATTTTTAAAGTTTCGGACAGACAAAAAACTTACAACAATATTAGTATCATTCTCGTCACACGTACTCAATAGTCTTTCAAATTTAAGAACTGTTCCAAAATTATTCTCTTCCCCATGAAGAAGTGTCCAATCCTGTGAAACATCCTTTACTGGCTGGAAATGACTGACAGTGTGATAGTCCTACATAAAACAATCAATGTGTTAAAATAAAACATTATGTATGTGAATGTAAAAGAATATATAGGGTATCATACAGAAAACCCGTAGCAATTTCAACATTTTATATTTATACTGTATAAAAGCTGAGTAGGTTATATGTCAAAAAAGGGATACATTTATTGTTTTCGTATATCACTGCCTAACGCGTATGATGTGGCTGCTTTGAAATAAAATTTCAGGCTCATTATTCAATTTTTCATAGTTTTACTCTTTCATATTTTTCAAATAACATATAGTTGTATGTCCTACAACGAATAATAGGAAAACATTACTTACTAGTGTTTCAGATGCAATTTTTCAAAATGTTTACTTTCGTATACCTCCGTTTAAAAACAAAAACGGTTACAATTTACAAATCTCCCAGAGCAACAATTAGATTGACCTTAAGGCCAATTTTTTAGGAAAGTTGTCAACTGCGTGCCAGTTTTATTTCGTCCCTGCAGAGCCTCCAACAACTATAGAAGAAATCTTAAACTACGAATAGAAATGTTAAAACTTACCGAAAAATGGGGCACTCCATCTTTCACCCAGCCAACAACTACATCAGAAGGATACATTTTACCATTAGGAGAAAATCCTAAGCCTACATATCCTCTTGTTTTTACATGTACCTCGAACGTTATATGTGTTTGGTTAAACTTCCAATAAACATGATAGTTCCCGAGGTGATCTAAAATTTCATGCAAAAGGAAATGTTCTGACGGAACTGGTGCTAATTGCTGAATGGCATTTGCGATAAAAATATAATTTAGAAAAAGTAGCAAGTGAGAAATGATCTTCATATCTCTAAGACAAGTAATGTTTCAATTGTGTACTTGCATTTACAAATATATATATTGATAAGATAAATCAAGGGCAAACTTCAAAATACGTTTATTTAATGAACTTTCCTTATCTAATACGTGCATTTAAGCAACATATTCTTAACGTTCGGAATATTAAATTTAAATATATATCTATGTCATTGCGTACATTCTAAAAGTATTGGAACAATGAAGGGTACATCATTTTGAAAGTGGTTGACCCTGAGGGTTGACCAAACTCAAAACTTTATGATCGGTTATGTTTGTTTTAATAGTGATTAAGATTATAACACTATGTTGACTGTTGTAAACCTTTTTCTTTTACTTTTTTTTTTACCTATTATGTCTTTCTGTTTTATTCACGCATTGTTGTCAATATAATTTAATTTTATATAAGTATGAAGACTACCTAGCTATAAAACCAGGTTTAATCCACCATTTTTTTCTACACAGGAAAATGTCCGTACCAATGCAGGAATATGACAGTTGTTATCCATTCGTTTGATGTGTTGTCAATATAATTTAATTTTATACAAGTGTGAAGTCGAGCTAGCTATAAAACCAAGTTTAATCCACCATTTTTTCTACACAGGAAAATGTCCGTACCAATGCAGGAATATGACAGGTGTTATCCATTCGTTTGATGTGTTGTCAATATCATTTAATTTCATTCAAGTGTGAAGTCTCGCTAGCTAAAAAAACCAGGTTTAATCCATCATTTTTTTTCAACATAAGAAAATGTCAGTACCAATGTAGGAATATGACAGGTGTTATCCATTCGTTTGATGTGTATTCAATATAATTAAATTTTATACAAGTGTGAAGTCGAGCTAGCTATGAAACCAGGTTTAATCCATCATTTTTTTTTCTACATAAGAAAATGTCCGTACCAATGCAGGAATATGACAGGTATTATCCATTCGTTTGATGTGTTGTCAATATAATTTAATTTCATTTAAGTGTGAAGTCTCGTTAGCTATAAAACCAGGTTTAATCCATCATTCTTTCTACATAAGAAAATGTATGTACCAATGCATGAATATGACAGGTGTTATCCATTCGTTTGATGTGTTGTCAATATAATTTAATTCAATTCAAGTGTGAAGTTTCGCTAGCTATAAAACCAGGTTTAATCCATCATTTTTTTCTACATAAGAAAATGTCCGTACCAATGCAGGAATATGACAGGTGTTATCCATTCGTTTGATGTGTTGTCAATATAATTTAATTTCATTCAAGTGTGAAATCGAGCTAGCGATAAAACCAGGTTTAATCCATCATTTTTTCTACATTAGAAAATGTCAGTACCAATGCAGGAATGTGACAGGTGTTATCCATTCGTTTGATGTGTTGTCAATATAATTTAATTTCATTAAAGTGTGAAGTCTCGCTAGATATAAAACTAGGTTTAATCCACCATTTTTTCTACATAGGAAAATGTCCGTACCAATGCAGGAATATGACAGGTGTTATCCATTCGTTTGATGTGTTGTCAATATAATTTAATTTTATACAAGTGTAAAGTCTAGCTAGCTATATAACCGGGTTTAATCCATCATTTCTCTACAGAAGAAAATGTCCGTACCAATGCAGGAATATGACAGGTGTTATCCATTCGTTTGATGTGTTGTCAATATAATTTAATTTCATTCAAGTGTGAAATCGAGCTAGCGATAAAACCAGGTTTAATCCATCATTTTTTCTACATTAGAAAATGTCAGTACCAATGCAGGAATGTGACAGGTGTTATCCATTCGTTTGATGTGTTGTCAATATAATTTAATTTCATTAAAGTGTGAAGTCTCGCTAGCTATAAAACTAGGTTTAATCCACCATTTTTTCTACATAGGAAAATGTCCGTACCAATGCAGGAATATGACAGGTGTTATCCATTCGTTTGATGTGTTGTCAATATAATTTAATTTTATACAAGTGTAAAGTCTAGCTAGCTATATAACCAGGTTTAATCCATCATTTCTCTACAGAAGAAAATGTCCGTACCAATGCAGGAATATGACAGGTGTTATTCATTCGTTTGATGTGTTGTCAATATAATTTAATTTCATTCAAGTGTGAAGTCGAGCTAGCTATAAAACCAGGTTTAATCCATCATTTTTTTCTACATAGGAAAATGTCCGTACCAATGCAGGAATATGACAGGTGTTATCCATTTGTTTGATGTGTTGTCAATATAATTTAATTTTATCCAAGTGTGAAGTCTAGCTAGCTTTATAACCAGGTTTAATCCATCATTTCTCTACATAAGAAAATCTCCGTACCAATGCAGGAATATGACAGGTGTTATCCATTCGTTTGATGTGTTGTCAATATAATTTAAATTCTCCCTCGCCCTGCTCGTCCGAATTTAAAGCATTTAATCTCTAAATTCAATAAGCTGTAAACAAGACAAACACAGATATAGGATTAGTTGCTCGCAGTAACATATTATTTTCTCTTGCGATACAATATTTTATTTTACTTTATTGTACATATTTCTTCGATTGAAACAATGTATAAACACATGACATATAACATTGTTCCTCTTTCGCATCGTTTCTTTTCCCCCCGGCTAATACCTCCAACGCCTGTGCGTACAATAAACATAGCAGCAACTGCACATATACCTATGTGACCAACTTCAATTCGACGTAACTGCGAGCACCTTCGATACTAATACATTTAAATCAAAAACTTTATATAGTATCTTTAAACCCCACCATAAAAACCGCCAAAACTTTCCTCGTGCCTCCTGCACCTAACATCAAACTTATAAATAGTACATACTGTTACAAAACCAGTAACCGAACTAGTTATAGTAGTTCCCATCTATAAATAATACTACAAATAGCAAACGGGAAAAACCCTATTTCAAACGAAATAAAATACATTTAATTTCATTCAAGTGTGAAGTTTCGCTAGCTATAAAATCAGGTTTAATCCATCATTTTTTCTACATAAGAAAATGTCTGTACCAATGCAGGAATATGACAGGTGTTATCCATTCGTTTGATGTGTTGTCAATATAATTCAATTTCATTTAAGTGTGAAGTCTCGTTAGCTATAAAACCAGGTTTAATCCATCATTTTGATGTGTTGTCAATATAATTTCATTTCATAAAAGTGTGAAGTCTTGCTTGCTATAAAACCAGGTGTAATCCATCATTGGTTTTCTACATAAGAAAATGTATGTACCAATGCAGGAATATGACAGGTGTTATCCATTGGTTTGATGTGTTGTCAATATAATTTAATTGTATACAAGTGTGAAGTCTAAGCTAGCTATATAACCAGGTTTAATCCATCTTTTTTTCTAAATGAGAAAATGTCCGTACCAATGCAGGAATATGACAGGTGTTATCCATTTGTTTGATGTGTTGTCAATATAATTTAATTTTATCCAAGTGTGAAGTCTAGCTAGCTTTATAACCAGGTTTAATCCATCATTTCTCTACATAAGAAAATCTCCGTACCAATGCAGGAATATGACAGGTGTTATCCATTCGTTTGATGTGTTGTCAATATAATTTAAATTCTCCCTCGCCCTGCTCGTCCGAATTTAAAGCATTTAATCTCTAAATTCAATAAGCTGTAAACAAGACAAACACAGATATAGGATTAGTTGCTCGCAGTAACATATTATTTTCTCTTGCGATACAATATTTTATTTTACTTTATTGTACATATTTCTTCGATTGAAACAATGTATAAACACATGACATATAACATTGTTCCTCTTTCGCATCGTTTCTTTTCCCCCCCGGCTAATACCTCCAACGCCTGTGCGTACAATAAACATAGCAGCAACTGCACATATACCTATGTGACCAACTTCAATTCGACGTAACTGCGAGCACCTTCGATACTAATACATTTAAATCAAAAACTTTATATAGTATCTTTAAACCCCACCATAAAAACCGCCAAAACTTTCCTCGTGCCTCCTGCACCTAACATCAAACTTATAAATAGTACATACTGTTACAAAACCAGTATCCGAACTAGTTATAGTAGTTCCCATCTATAAATAATACTACAAATAGCAAACGGGAAAAACCCTATTTCAAACGAAATAAAATACATTTAATTTCATTCAAGTGTGAAGTTTCGCTAGCTATAAAATCAGGTTTAATCCATCATTTTTTCTACATAAGAAAATGTCTGTACCAATGCAGGAATATGACAGGTGTTATCCATTCGTTTGATGTGTTGTCAATATAATTCAATTTCATTTAAGTGTGAAGTCTCGTTAGCTATAAAACCAGGTTTAATCCATCATTTTGATGTGTTGTCAATATAATTTCATTTCATAAAAGTGTGAAGTCTTGCTTGCTATAAAACCAGGTGTAATCCATCATTGGTTTTCTACATAAGAAAATGTATGTACCAATGCAGGAATATGACAGGTGTTATCCATTGGTTTGATGTGTTGTCAATATAATTTAATTGTATACAAGTGTGAAGTCTAAGCTAGCTATATAACCAGGTTTAATCCATCTTTTTTTCTAAATGAGAAAATGTCCGTACCAATGCAGGAATATGACAGGTGTTATCCATTCGTTTGATGTGTTGTCAATATAATTCAATTGTAACCAAGTGTGAAGTCTAGCTAACATAAAAACCAGGTTTAATCCACCATTTTTTCTACATAATAAAATGTCTGTACCAATACAGGAATATGACAGGTGTTATCCATTCGCTTCATGTGTTTTCAATATAATTTAATTTTTTACAAGTGTGAAGTCTAGCTAGCTATAAAACCAGGTTTAATCCACCAAATGTCCGTACCAATGCAGGAATATGACAGGTGTTATCCATTCGCTTGATGTGTTTTCAATATAATTTAATTTTTTACAAGTGTGAAGTCTAGCTAGCTATAAAACCAGGTTTAATCCACCAAATGTCCGTACCAATGCAGGAATATGACAGGTGTTATCCATTGATGTGTATGAGCCTTTGGTTTTGCCATTTGAATACGGACTTTTCAAACGAAATAAAATACATTTAATTTCATTCAAGTGTGAAGTCTCGCTAGCTATAAAACCAGGCTTAATCCACCATTTTTTCTACATAAGAAAATGTCTGTACCAATGCAGGAATATGACAGGTGTTATCCATTCTTTTGATGTGTTGTCAATATAAATTTTTCAAGTGTGAAGTCTAGCTAGCTATAAAACCAGGTTGAATCCACCATTTTGATGTGTTGTCAATATAATTTCATTTCATAAAAGTGTGAAGTCTTGCTTGCTATAAAACCAGGTGTAATCCATCATTGTTTTTCTACATAAGAAAATGTATGTACCAATGCAGGAATATGACAGGTGTTCTCCATTGGTTTGATGTGTTGTCAATATAATTTAATTTTATACAAGTGTGAAGTCTAAGCTAGCTATATAACCAGGTTTAATCCATCTTTTTTTCTACATAATAAAATGTCTGTACCAATGCAGGAATATGACAGGTGTTATCCATTCGCTTGATGTGTTTTCAATATAATTTAATTTTTTACAAGTGTGAAGTCTAAGCTAGCTATATAACCAGGTTTAATCCATCTTTTTTTCTAAATGAGAAAATGTCCGTACTAATGAAGGAATATGACAGGTGTTATCCATTGGTTTGATGTGTTGTCAATATAATTTAATTTTATACAAGTGTGAAGTCTAAGCTAGCTATATAACCAGGTTTAATCCATCTTTTTTTCTACATAATAAAATGTCTGTACCAATGCAGGAATATGACAGGTGTTATCCATTCGCTTCATGTGTTTTCAATATAATTAAATTTTTTACAAGTGTGAAGTCTAGCTAGCTATAAAACCAGGTTTAATCCACCAAATGTCAGTACCAATGCAGGAATATGACAGGTGTTATCCATTCGCTTGATGTGTTTTCAAAATAATTTAATTTTTTACAAGTGTGAAGTCTAGCTAGCTATAAAACCAGGTTTAATCCACCAAATGTCCGTACCAATGCAGGAATATGACAGGTGTTATCCATTGATGTGTATGAGCCTTTGGTTTTGCCATTTGAATACGGACTTTTCATTTTGAATTGTCTTCGGAGTTCGGTATTTTCGTTATTTTACTTTTTTTTCTCTTTCTCAAAACGCTGGATGATATGTTGTCCGCAATATGATTTATTTTGATATCAAGCTTATCCTCGAAATGTTTCCCAGAAACAAATTGAAATTGTACGTTTATCGCATAAGCAACACGACGGGTGCCACATGTGGAACAGGATCTGCTTACCCTTCCGGAGCACCTGAGATCACCCATAGTTTTTGGTGGGGTTCATGTTGTTTATTCTTTAGTTTTCTATGTTGTGTCATGTGTACTTTTGTTTGTCTGTTTGTCTTTTTCATTTTTAGCCATGGCGTTGTCAGTTTATTTTAGATTTCTGAGTTTGACTGTCCCTCTGGTATCTTTCGCCCCTCTCTTAAAAAAAGATTCGTTAAAACCGAAAGACTACAAAGTAACCAACAAAAATCCCATTTCAATGAATCAAATGCCTTTGTATAGTCTACAAAATCTATGACCCCTCAATATTGTTTATGTGTCTGCATAATCTATAACATTTTAAATATGTCTCATATTAAAGCCAATAAATTCTTTTTTTAAGGTTCGTTACTGTATTATAGCATGGCAGTTCTGTTATATCTGAAGATACTGATTTTATTTTCTGTAGTTTTTTTAGGAATTCAATTCAAAAATGAATAGATACATTGAATAACTGTCAATCTCATAATCATTTACACATAATAAGCCTTTAAATTGTCTTTTTATTGTTTAATAATAAAACCATTCTTACACATTTTTTTAGTTTCAGCCATGTCGACAAGATGGATCCTGTTTATGATAAGGAACTGCTGGATCTTCGAGTTTCAAATCTTCCTGTGTGCGCTGCAAAAAAAAACGGAGTTGGTAATGTGTAAGAGTGTTTTTCAAATTAAGCGATTTAGTCCATTACAACGAACAAAAAGCGAGACAACAAATGTTTTATTTTAAACTCGATTTCCTCATATATTATCGGAGCATTGTCAGAAATGGTTTCATCTAATGACCATTGTTGTAACAACTTTTTATTGGCTAAGCTGTTAAGTACAAATAGTTTGCGAAAAAGTTTAACGGTGTCGTTTTATTTTGCAATCATTTCACTCTCTAGTTATCATGGATTTATTAATTTCTCGCCATCGTCATCATCATCAAATTCAAGTTTGAAAATTGTTATCAAAGGTACCAGGATTATAATTTAATACGCAAGACGCGCGTTTCGTCTACATAAGACTCATCAGTGACGCTCAGATCAAAATAGTTATAAAGCCAAACATAAACATGTTGAAAAGTGATTGTTTTACTCATATAGTAAATTGAAGTATTTACATCGCTTTTTGAAATTTATTAAATTGAATCTCATGTATTTTGAAGTCAATATTTAGTTCATGCTAAACAAAAATTGTTGTTATATTCTCTATATGATGTCTCATCATTCGTTCATTGCTTGTTTTTTGTTTTGTTTGTTGGTTTCATTAAATTTTGTTACTGGAAAATCTCATATAAGCATGAAACAAGAAACAAGTATGGAACATAAAAATCTTGTATAATATTCAAAAGATAATGTAATATGTACAGTCCTTTTGCGAATAATTAGCTAATAAAATTGAGAATGGAAATGGGGAATGTGTCAAAGAGACAACAACCCGACCATAGAACAGACAACAGCAGAAGGTCACCAACAGGTCTTCAATGCAGCGAGAAATTCCCGCACCCGGAGGCGTCCTTCAGTAAGTTTGTTAAAAGGATATTGAAATAACATTAATGCAACATACATATGGTTTATGTAACCAGTAGCAGCGACTGCGCATGGTACTATTGAGTACATCTTGTTGAAATTTACTTCTAACTGAGTCATCTGTCCAATCATAAGTTTCCACCAGATTTACCAGTTCATCAAGAGAGCTTTCATCTTTCCACGTATACGATAGTAACGAAGTATTACGAGGAATGGTGTCATAAAGTAAAGATTGTATTGTCATAAAAAGTGGTGTTCGGGGATAATAGTAGACAAATGAGAAACACATCTCGTCTACCGTTGAAAATCCTCCCTAAAATAATAAATTAAAAAAAAAGTAAAATCACAAAAATTTTACTTTACTCCGAGGAAAATTCAAAACGGAATTGCCTAATCAAATGGCAGAATCAAAAGCTAAAACACATCAAACGAATGGATAACAACATCAAATATGTATTAAAAATATGTTTTTTGTTTGCAATATAGAACTCTGAACTTTTGAATTTTACAAGAGATGGTTGAGCACTTTCCGCCATTTACTTTTGCAGCTTCACTTTAAGAAAAAAAACCGAAATGAATTCGTTGCATTAATTTGGGAAACACTTAAATAATCGATAATTATGCCTCAAATCTGAAATGGATTTACCAATACACCATAGAATTTACTTCTTTAAGAGAAGCCGTTATCTATCATTTACATGTATTTATAATAGGACGAGCTTTGCATATGTCAATTTCACCAAAATATCTTGCAGTAAGTTGTTTTAATAATGAAGTAATGCATATTCGATTTTTTATTTTTTATTATACAGACTAGAGATCATCCCAACCCCAAGTTTTCACTTGGGTTATCGTTTCTCACTCTTAAGTTAAACATGTACTGTTTTGTAGAACGTTTTTTGTCTTTTCGTCGTTTAATATTTGTTTTTTGCAATTATATTGGTTTATTTTTTAAGTAACGTGATTTAAGGGACAATGCGTAGCTTGCTTTTAAAGACATTCCAACCATAGTTTGTCTTGAATAATAAGTAACTAAAATTGAAATTACCAGTACAACAACTGCAATCGTTATCTTACCGGGCTATACTTACATATGTTATGTTTTTCCTCAAAGTTGAATCATATGTGCATTCTACTCTGATACTATCCCCCTAAAAGAAAACCCTAGAGAATATCAATATAATAGAAAACTTATAAAAAAAACTTATAAAAAAAACAATAACGTTTTTTAAAACTACTTAAAATGTTCGAATGATTTGACTTCATACGGACATATTTAATACAATTTCTATTCCAAAAATTCGGATAAATAAATTTTATTTAGGTTACATTTATAATTTTTATATTTTTCGCCTCTCTCTTAGAACTTTTTATGTTCATTGGTCAATAGGCTCATTATAGTTACCAAGATTGAAATTTTGTACGCTAGACGAGCGTTTCGTCTACAAATAATTCATCAGTGACGTTTCAAAAAATAGTTAAGGCCAAATAAATTCCGAAGTTTAAGAGCATTCATGACCCAAAATTCTAAACAGGTTTTGCCAAATACGTCTTCTTTTGTAATTTATTCCTGGGGTATTACCAATGTAATTTCAACTGATCGGGCGGAGCTTACATTTTAATTTACATAAGCACAGTCTATTTTAAAATGTGTGAGATAAGGATAACTGTCGTTATAATTATTACTGATTTCTAATCACCTGTCATCAAATGAATTTACAAAACAATGACTGGACAATGCATTGATGAGTTTATCCTAAAACACTTATCTATAGACGGACTGGTATATTATAAGCGAACCGGTTAAACTCCGCCCAGTCAAGTGAAATAAATCGAGTAATACAAAATCCGTAAACTACCGTTGCCTCTATTTCCGAATTGTTTTTACATAACATAAAAGGAGTAACACAATGTTATTTGAAATTGGATTAGTGATATTTTGATATGAAATGCGTTTACATATACCTTTCTCATAGCAATTTCCTTTCTGAAGAGCCTTGTTTCTTGGTAGTCAAAGTCATAATGTTCATCTTCTGCTATAGGTTCCAGTTCGACATCGTTTCTGAGATGTCTAGTTGTTATTCCCCTCCCTAGCAAATGGGCATGTTGCCATACTGCAAACAATTTTATTTCGTCTAGGGAAGCATCAGTTAGTGCCTGTGAAGTTTTTTTTTTATAAAGTAAGAAAAGCTGGAAAAGTACTGTTCATGCTTCAAAAGTAAGAGTTATTTCACAGATTTTGATGTATTTGCTGTTCTTCAGTTGTAAAATAGTTTTATATTTGTTCGATGTTGATTAAACTTATTGTTTCAAAGGCCCTTCTATATGTGTCAGTGTATTTAAATATTTGTTTTACAAGTTGCAATTAGGTATCTTTGGTATAACTAGTTTTTTTTTTATTACCACTGACTCGATGCCAAATAATTAGATGACTAAGTTGCAAAGGGTATAACTTATACTAGTTAATTTCTTAAGTTTTATTCCCAACTGCATATCTATTACTATTTATTTTGTTTGAGTGTTGTTGTTGGGTTTTTTTAGTTGGTCTTTTTGGGTTGTTTTTTTTGAGGGGGGGGTTATAAATTCATTGCACCTTAACGTAATGTCCTTTCAATTAGGCAAATACAACACCAAGTTTAACTTTGCATCGTAAATGTTATTTGACCACTTCGTCAATGGCAACATTGATAGACTAAGTTGCGCGAGGTTACACGGTCTATATTTTTACTTCAGGAAACACAACTTTGTAACTTTTCCACAGAGTAAGGCGAGTTTAAAACTTTTGGGGTAAATGTTTATTTGTTCAAAATGTTTGAATTTGTCTGAAAAACTCTTTTGGAAACAGCAGGTTTTAATTAATGCATTTGATATCTTTAAGACTGGGTTTCCAAATACTGATAAAATATCACTCTTATCAACAAAGTGTTTCTGGTCAATGTGATTGGTGTATGTTGTGTGATAAGAGTAGTTTCTTGAAAACAAAACCAAATTATGCACGCAAATACAAATTGTTTCTATTTCATTAGAAAAGTAAAAAACATATCAACAAAAACATTTTTTTTTTACAGTTATGATAAAAATACACAATGGTTTTAGTCAGACTAGAGTAAATATAAAAATAATCCACAGTGTCATTTTACCTTTTTTCTACAAAATATAAGACATGAACAAAAGCCTATTGTATTATTGTAAATATTTTGGATTTTATTTCGATTATAAGTGTAGACAGTCAGGGATTTAGTATATAATATGTTCCTTAAATGTTCAAATATGATGGCGGTATCTGTTCCCAAAAGTTCAGATGTTGAAATTGTTAGCAACCTTACAAATATGGAACGATAACTCTGAATCATTGGTATTTTAAAAATTTTAGATTTTAGTAATTGCTAACATTTGTTTTTGTGGGTTTTTTTTCTCATTCAAAGTATTTTTTTAATATAGGTCGAGATTGTACTTGAAGTATTGAAAATAAAAAAATAAATCATCATTGGTAGTTACAATTGTAGAGTATGCTGAATGTTCTACATGCAGGTAATTTAAATTAAACCTGTCACATGTTAACCTGCATCGTCATAACTTATGTTTTGCTTGTAATTTGCGGACCATAAAACATAATATAGGAACAAATACCTTAGATATGCATTCCTCCGTGCACACTGACTGTATTTTGAAGTCGCTATAATGTGGGGGAATGATCTGCTGTTTATTTTCGTACATCCCAACTGTCAATATTCCTGCATCGTGTTGACGCAAATGTGACGTATATGTAAATTTCATTCCTGAGCTGTCCACAAGTCCTATAAAAATGTGATTTAAAAAATTGAAAATGAATTAATTTCTATGGACTTAAGTCAACACAGGTTATTTTTTGTGGAACACGATAAGTAAATATAAGGATTGTATGACGTATTGCAATTTATTACAGATAAGTGCTTACAGAACTACATATGAGAAAAATGAACAACATCAAATACCGTGGATGAACTCAACTGTTCTTAAATTTTGGGCATTTTTTGGTCTACTAGTGGTACATATCGTACTGGTTCTGGCATTTAAAAGTAGAAGGTCCCAAGAGCCTGTGTCGCTCACTTAAATCTACTGTGGTTTTGCAAATCATGTTTTATAAGGTTTAAGTCATAATTTTTAGTATTAGATACCCTAATAATGATTGAGGCCAAATTTTGATTATAATTTGACCCAATCGTTAAATTAAAAGCAGACGATTTTAAAGTTTACAAATACTGTCAAGAAATTGCAGAAAATGACTTTAGAGATCTTTGAAGGACAATAACTCCAATAAGATATCATTTGACCATTTTGGCCATGTTGACCTATTTGTAGACCTGACTTTGAACCTTAAAATTACCAATTATGCTGCAACTTAACAACGGGTTGTCCGACTTGTCTGCAAATTTAATGGGCAAATATTTAAACTTGATAAACATATTTACACCAAGTCAGATTTGCCCTTAATGCTTTAGTTTCAGAGATATAAGCCAAACAAAACTATATTTTACCCCCTTTGTTCTATCTTTATCCATGTCGGCTATGTTGGTTGAAAAGCAGTTTCATTGGACTCATTTTTTAAACTGATATAACCCAATGATGATATGGTCAAGTTTGGTACAATTTTTCTCAGTAGTTTCAGAGGAAAAGATTTTTGTAAAAGTTAACGATGACGGACAAGTAATGGGAAAAGCTCACTTGCAGGTGGGCTAGAAAGGTGCCAAGTCGCATTTATGTATAGTCATAAACAAGGAGAGGAGGCAGGGATTGTGAATTCTGCAAATGGAACAGTTATTTAGGCCTGCAAAAGTGTCTTTCGAAGAAACTTGTAACCTTCTTTAAAGGAAATCGTGTTAGGAATGTCTAAAATAGCGTATTCAATTCAACTAATAATCATCAGCATGATATATATCAGTTCAGATATGAGTCAGAATTAACAATATCTATATTTTTAAAGTTAATTGGGAGAGTTTGGGTGTTTAAATATTGTGGGCTTGTCCTTAACTGAAAATACGATAACTGTCGAAATGCGCCTCTAGTGTGGTTAAATGTGTACCTTTAATTCTACTATTTGTCTTAAAAACTTTACCGAATAAAGCCCTTGGTGTTCAACCTCTCAGGATATTCACGGTGCGTAATTACATATTCAACATATTATCTATAACTTACCCGCAACAGCCCCAGGATTGTTGTAATGTATTTCAATTATGTATGCATATTCATTTTCATTTTCACCAAGTGGTAAGCCGACATTTGGTGGAAAATTAAAGGGCTGAAATAACAAAGGGAAACATTCATTAAATATCTAAAATCAAAATTCGAGAATTAAAAAAAAAAAGATTTGCGTACGATATTAGTGTGATTTGAACAATAGATACAAATGCATTATTTGTTATATATTTTCAGAAAATATTAGAACCAATAGCTACGGTGCTAGCATGAACATATGGATAGTGTTTAATAATAGAATTACGGAACCATTTTGATTAGTGAAATACATCTATCTCAAACAAAGCTTTGATTCATGTGGAGCAGAATCTGCTTACACTTCTAGATCACCTGAGATACTTAGATGCACGTAAACTCGCACGACAAATATGTAAAAACATAGACGGAGACGAACCATGTCAACGCATCTGATCTCATTATATCTGTACAGACTCGGCTCAAATTACACCAAGTTATAATGTGCTTTTCATATACTTTGTTATTTTTGTTTCAAACAGTTTATATTTGATAATTAACTTACACCACTGCCAACGGCCCAGCCTGCTACAACATGTCCACAAGGCATCATATCCAAAGGACTTGTGTAACATTCAAAATTTGTCCCAATATACTTTCGTGGATAATTATGGCACTTGTAAACATTCATGTGATGTACAAATGGTTCATGGTCTTTTTGTATTACAGCCTCAAACTATTACGAAATGTAAATGAATGATTATCAAGAACTATCAACAATAAGTTAAAATGCACAAGTTTCCGAACAGAGCGGCAATTTTGTTACTCAAAGTAAACGATGCGCAAAATGTTCAAAACAATTTCAATAAGTTTTCGTAAATAATTAAAATTCACACAACCTTTGAAAAGACTTATTAAGATGGGATATAATTACGATACTGTTGTCAAGCGATTAAAGATTGCATATTTTGGCGTTAATATTGAGTCACTGATAAGGTCTTTGCATCGGAACTAAACACATTTATTCTAAAAACAGTTGTTGGCATGACACGGGTTATGTTCTTCTCATATATGTTATGATGGTATGATACTAAACCCCTAACGGGAAGGATTGTGCCTGATGTTCATATGATGAAATCATAATCTTTCAGTCAGTTTAATTGAAGTCTGGAGCTGGCATGTCAGTTAACTGCTAGTAGTCTGTTGTTATTTATATATTATTGTCATTTTGTTTATTTTCTTTGGTTACATCTTCTGACATCAGACTCGGACTTCTCTTGAACTGAATTTTAATGTGCGTATTGTTATACGTTTACTTTTCTACATTGGTTAGAGGTATAGGGGGAGGGTTGAGATCTCACAAGCATGTTTAACCCCGCCGCATTTTTGCGCCTGTCCCAAGTCAGGAGCCTCTGGCCTTTGTTAGTCTTGTATTATTTCAATTTTAGTTTCTTGTGTACAATTTGGAAATTAGTATGGCGTTCATTATCACTGGACTAGTATATATGTGTTGAGGGACCAGCTGAGGGACGCCTCCGGGTGCGGGAATTTCTCGCTGCATTGAAGACCTGTTGGTGACCCTCTGCTGTTGTTTTTTATTTGGTCGGGTTGTTGTCTCTTTGACACATTCCCCATTTCCATTCTCAATTTTATTTCACAAAGCTACTCGCTCTTGCCTACCTTTATCACGTGATGTTTGGTGGTAATGTCATCCAACGAAAAGACTCTGCATTGATAGGTGGTGCGCTTAGTTGGAACATTAAACTGCAAAAAATATTATAGATATTTAATATGGATTGTCATCATAAAGTTTGAATAAAACTTCTGCTTATTAACTGTGACATTTTCGAGTCATAAAAACTACAAAAGCAACATTTTATAAAAATAACTGATACGTACGATTGCTTATTGTGGACATTTATAAATTGTAGCTGCTACGGGATTAAGGATCTTAGCGATCAGTGGTGAACAATAAATGAAGACCGATGGAAAAAGTCGATAAAGACCAGATATCATTTCATGAAGTCTACGACTTGAAATATTATTGCATAAAATAAAACATGATTAGTTTGTTGAAAACTGCTAGAGAAGGTTTCCTCCCCGATGGCATTACCATCAAGTAGTATACTTTTGACATAAAGGATCACTGATATGGTCATTTATAGAAATTATATTTACAAACTATGGAACTTTTCAAAATATTATGCATTTTCTACCCATATATTGATGATTGCTGTAATTGACAAAACTTTCGGAATTTTGTTTGCTCAATTTTCTTTGCTTTCGTACCTAAATTGGCCTTTTTAATTTATTTTTTATTCGACTGTCACTTGTGGGTCTTTTGTAAACAAAACGCTCGTTTGGAGAACACAATTTAAATCACTCTACCTATGTTTATAGCAGATCAGAATTTTTAAAGTGCCACCAAACTCATATTGTAGTTCAAAGAACATAATATTTTGTGTTCACTTTCCAGAAATACATCGTTATACTATGCTGTATGTGTTAAATCCTTGGTAAAGGCCTTACGGTGACCTACAGTTGTTTAATTGTATGTCATTTGGTCTCTGGTGGAGAATTGCATCATTAGTAACGACATATTCGTATTTTTATATTAAAGACTATTGGTATGATGGTGACTACGATTTTGAGTCTGACTGTGATGCTTCTATCAGGTCTGAAAAATAACATAAGTTAACATGTGTACTTAAATCTATTACTTACTTGATGATGGACCAGATCTTTGGTCTGACTATCATTCGGAAGTGTATACTGTTTTGATGTCGATAATAACATCATGCTTTTAGCGCCTCTTCTTGTAGCACCGTGCCAGGGCATATGATTATCGTCGGTTGGATCGTCAGGGTGATACGAAAAAATCATTCGCATTGTGGCATCCTATAGTAAAATAATTGGCAATAAGCATAATACATACAGACTGATATCCAGTAGAAACAAAACAAAATAAAAGACTGTACACGTGGATCGTAAAAATGCATAGCTTAAAAAAAATTAGTGTGATTGTGATATAATACGTCTTCAACCTCTGAAGATATTTAGTCTACCCTTCCACAAAATATTCAATTAATTTTTATGTTTATTTTTTAAAGAGGGACGAAAGATACCAAAGGAACAGTCAAACTCATAAATCGAAAATAAACTGACAACGTCATGGCCAAAAATGAAATACCCCCTGACAACCGATCAGAAAATTATTTTTGAAGTTGACAAAATGCCTAAAGTACATTAAATGAGGTTTATTAGCTAGTAGATACATTTGTCTTTAAAAATACAACTGCCATGCAAGAATCGTAATGAAGATTTGTATGTACATTTATCGGTTTTCAAGAGCTAAATTGGCAGCGCTTCATCCCTACAATGGCTTCTATTTTCACGTTTTGAAAAATAGGTTGCGTAATGATGAAATAATTTAGACGAAGTAGAATTCTGACTAGAAATATTTATTTGATTTTGTGCTTAATTAGACTTACAATTCGGAAATATCATTTAAATAATTACGGCTGTTTAAGTTTTTACGGATCCATTTTATGTAGACACCATTTTTAAATTCAATTTAACGTGAAAACAATGCAGTCCTCAATTCTTCGAATACTAGTAAAACTAGGACATCTAATGCAACTTATTATCGGAAATTTTCATTTTACAGCTCGATTCAATAATATAACAATTGGAGTTTCTTAATTAAATCTGACATCAAATACACATGAACTACAAAAAAAGCCTTCACTAAAATTGAAATAAGTATTATTTTTTATAAAGTTCAAACAATAACGGATTTAGAGACTCCTTTTTATATCGGAATAATTAAAGAGGTTATTCGTATCTATATTTAGGAATATATGTCATATGCATTTTTTTTATCAATTGTTTTATGTTTTGTTATTATGAAGTTAGAACAGTCTTGAGTCCGGTTGTTTAAGTTTACCTAATAACAACAATCAATTTAGATTTTGAAAACATATTATTTCAACATTTAATCAATTTCTTTGTTTTGAACTTTAAAGAACTCCTTACCTAAAAAAAAAAAAAGAAGGAATATGTCCCTCGTGAATAGTTCTGATTCCTTGTTCGGCTTTGACTATACCCGTGGTCATTTCTGTAAATTCTGTTCGAGGTAGGGCTCGAAAATTAATGAAGAGTCATTAATTGCCGTATTTAAATCTGGTGCAATGCAGTAGTATGGCGGTAGAACATGTTTTAATTTCAACTTTCACAATGAAGAAAAATTGAAATCTAAAATTTCATTGTTGGTGAACATTTGAACACATGTACTTTTGTTAGATAGACAAATTACTTACAACGATATCCGTGTCATTAATGTCACATGTGGTTAACGGTCTTTCAAATTTAAGTACTGTTCCAAAATTATTCTCTTCCCCATGCAGAAGTGTCCAATCCTGAGAAGTATCATTCACTGGTTGGAAGTGACCGACAGTGTGCATATCCTGTTTATGCATAAAAATGAGTTGAAATGAATCACAATGTTGGTGGACTTTTTTTTGCATAATTAACACTAACATTTCAAGTTAAATACATTGTTGTCTGCATTTTGCTTCCTATGCCATTATTTACGCATTCCGTCTGTTTTCAATATAAATCTCAGCCTTTGCATTCTAAATGTGATTCAACAAATTTTTTGATAATACAATGGGAATTTCCTGATTGTTGTTAGTAAGTAAAACGTCCTGTCGGGCAACGAAAGTAGAATTTGAAGGAAGTCTTGATGGTTTTAGATGTAATTTGTTGATTATTCATGGTTGGGTACCGTCAAAGAGTATGTGTACCGGATATAAACAAATATCGATGATCTCTTCATAAATCTGCCATATATCGTTCTTTATATTGATGATGGTACATAATATATTGACAGTGTATACTATTCCTGGATTGTTTTTTTAAGGCATAAACTCAATTTCCGATTGAAGACTTTTCGATAACTGTCAAGATTGTGAACACTATAAAGACATTGTTAATTTTTGGTAAATACATATATTTCGTTTTTTTTGTTGTTTAATAATTAGCAGTTCATAGCAGGTTTGCGTTATGCACATCTGCCAAATGTCATGTCTCTCCGCAATTCAAAGTAAGACTGAGAGAGAATTGTTGATTTCATGCAACATTCATTGCGTAATTTTTTTTTTATTTTTTTTTTTTTTGTGTTACAACTTTTTTGGAGGGTAATTTTGCATTTCTATTTTTTAAGCCATATCTTTAAAAACCAAAATATAAATGACCTTTGTAAATGCTGAATTGTTATCGTTTTTGTGCTTTTTAAACATCAGTTGTGTTGGTTTTCGAAAAATATGAAATTATTGGTCTGAAGTAATTGTTTAATTACCAGGATCATAACATAGTATGTAAAAAGTTTCATTCGTATAAATACTAAAGATACTTAATTTTGCAAAATACTTACAGACAAATGTGGAACTCCATCTTTCACCCAACCTACGACTACATCGGAAGGATACATTTTACCATTAGGAGAAATTCCAAATCCAACATATCCTCTGGTTTTCACATGTACTTCAAATGTTATGTGTGTTTTGTTAAACTTCCAAAAGACATGATAGTTCCCAAGATAATCTAAAGTTTCATGCAACTGAAAATTCTCAGTCGGAATCGGAGTGAGATGGGAAAAAGCTTTTGTTGTCCAGAGAAAAACCAGAAAAAGAAACAATTGTCTAATGATCTTCATATTATTAAGAGTCACAAAGTATAATCCTTACTATATATATACACGATACGAAGTACTGATAAGAGGTGTCAAGGCATACATATTTCAAAATACATAAAATTATGAATCTAGGGCATATTTCACAATGTTTATATGACATTTGTTCATATCATGCCTTCACTACGTTCGTCTGTTCAGTACTTTTTGGTGCTTTCTGATAAATATACTGCTTAGGCGGATGTAAGGGGGGACTTTTGTGGGAAAAATTTGGAAGATTATATAGGGAATCACAGAATCGTGACCAGAGCCCCCTCCCTTTTCCCGTTACAAAAAGTTCTGGATCTCCCACTGTGACTGGTATTTGTATTTGACCTCAATGGGTTCTTTAGACAAAATTTCCTTTGTTATACTGTTATAATTATAATGTTTAAAGTATATTGACCTCATTTTTGACATCAAGTAAAGGATGTATACCTTATTTAAGTAGCACTCGGTCTGATGCTATTGGTATACGACAACCCCTCGAGGTTGCTATCCGTCCAGAGGCAAATAAGTCGGTACTGGTGTTACAGGGTATTATAATTTCATTGCTTTACTGGACCGTCAGCTCCAGTTGATCATAGATTAATTGGGATATTTTTTTATGTCCTTTTAGGCCATATAGCTTCTCACGTTTAAACGTATTCATACATCTCGCAATTTCAAATCATTCGGTTGAGCGTGTGTGATTAAGTTAAACACACAACCGATGCTTCGGACTCAAGAATTTGTAAAGTGTTATTTTCATTTTCCAGAATTTTCAGTAATACCGCAGTCCCACTGGGCCACGATCGCACTACGATCTGTGAAAAAAATGCAAATTTTGATGATCGTAGTACGATCGTGTAGATCGCAGTAAGGTCGTATCACGGTCGTGGTGAGGTCTTCAAGATCGTGATGAGCGTGGCCAACTTTGAACATGTTCAAAACAATCGTGGTGCGGTCGTGGCGAAATCAGGTCGTAGTAGAAGCGTAGTGAGAGCGCACTAAGGTCGTGGTAAGATCGCAAAGGTCGCTGTACCATCGTAGCGAGAGCGTAGCGAGAACGTAGCGAAAGCGTGATTCTATTCGGTGAGACTGCGCTACGATCTCACAGCGACATTATTACGACCTCACTACGACCATCACGTTTTCACCGCGACCCAACTACGTTTCCACTACGACTACACCACGTTTACACCACGCTGTTCAAGACCATAGTACGATTCTAGCACGCCCTTGCCGTTCTCATCACGCTCTTCTTACGACCTGACTACGTCCATACTACGACTATCATTCTCATTGTCATTTTCACATAAAATATATTATATATCTCCAGATTTTGTTTGTCTGTATGTAATTAGGACTTCTTGTCCATTTTCTCTAACAGCTCAACCATGCTTCTCGTTTTTATATAGATTAGACCGTTGGTTTTCCCGTTTGAATGGTTTTACACTATCAATTTTTGGGGCCCTTTATAGCTTGCTGTTGGGTGTGAACCAATGCTCCGTGTTGAAGTCCGTACCTTAGCCTATAATGGTTTACTTTTATAAATTGTTACTTGGATGGAGAGTTGTCTCATTGACTCTCATACCACATCTTCCTATAGCTATTGACACATATGTGTCATCTCTGCTAAATATAATTATCGTTATTTGAACTTTATGGACAAGCAAAAGTTTGTAATTTAGGTTGGATTGGTCCGGAATCTCTACTTGATCAGGATTCAATACTATCAGAGCTCCCTCTGCCTCTACATCAACCCCTACCCAACACCCACGTGTTTGGTTGCATCACTGTATTGTTTCCGAGAAATCTACGTTTTAATCAGAAATAGAAGAATGGAACTGTATTGATATGGAACACGATGTTGACGTTATTGCTGAGAACGTAGTAAGATCGCGATATGAACGTAGCATAATCGTGGTAAGAACGTCCTATAATCGCAGTAAAAGCTTGGTAAGATCGTGTTGCAATCGGATAACGCGTGGTATGGTCGTAGTGAGAATGTGATGAGCGAAGAAGAATCTTGATAAGCGTAGTGAGGTCGCAGAATAAGCGCGGTGAGAACGTGGTATAATCGTAGCGGGATCGTTCTAGAAGCGTAATGAGGACGTAGTAGCATAGTGAAAGCAACGAAAATTTACATTTTCATGCCGCTCATACCGCGACTTCACCACGATCTGAATTTATTTTAGATCGCGGTGAGCATGGTACGATCGTGGTCTAGTGGGACTTGGGCTTAAATTACACTTTTTAATTGTATGTCTACTGTGAATATTCAATTGTAGAATTCTGAAAATTATTCTTGAAGTAAATTTGATTTATATTTCTTTAGATTAACTCTTTTGTGTCCATCGTGATTCGATTTCTCATAATTTGCATTTACTCTTCCATTTTTCTTCATACAACAATGTCAATGATGAACATAATTTATTGTATTTTCGTTTTTTCATTTCTTTAACGGTAACACATTTTTTTTTATCATTTCAGAACTAAAATATAATGGTACTCATCACATCTTTCATTTTATTACAGTTTTTTTCGTTTCTATGAATGTTATAAACCATCTGCTCGATTCAATGGGCTAACAATGACAGCCAAAATTAAAAAATATATTAGTATGAGCGTAGTATCGATAAATCACACCCAAAACAGAACTTATTTTTAAATATTCCATAAAAAAATGTTTTATTTGAATCATTCTTGTTTAAGAATTTCTATCAAATTTGAGGTAAAATTACATTTCGATCTCCTTCCATTTGATAGACCACAATTATTAAAAACATATTTAACAAATGTCCCAACCATTTGCTTTTAAAGCTATAATTAGTAAACTATACAAACAGCAATTTATAAAGATTTCCTCTTCACAACTTACAAACCGGAAATTTATCATTCATATTTCAATTGTGAGAGAAATCGAAAATTGTCGGAGTTCTCCATAAATAAAGTTATTGGTATTGTCTGCTTTTAATAGGTCCCATATAATGTCGTAGAATCGCCAGTGTACTTTTTCTAACAAATCCAGATGTCCAATATCCCTGACCTCTATACTATATAACAATACTAGTAAAATGGCTTTATCGAATATATCTAAATGTAAAATTTAAAAAAAAAGAACTCTGAGGAAAATTCAAATCGGAAAGTCCCTTATCAAATAGCAAAATAAAACAATCAAACGAATGGAAAAGATTTGTTCTTAATATGTAAAAAAAATGATGGATTAAACCTGATTTATAGCTAGCTAAACTTCAGTCGCATAAAATTCCATTACACTGGCAACAATGTCTTTGGTCTTATTGTTGTCACTTTAACATATTCTCAATTTTAGAAGTAATAGGGGACATGTCAAAAATAGGGGTACAGTAGTCAACTCAACAATGTGTTATAATCTTAATCACTATAAAAACAAACAAATATACCAACAAAGAAAAACAAATGACATATTGACAACGTACATAAGCAAACATAAAAGAAAAGAATACATAAAATGACCACAACACAACAACACATTGATGGGGTGCATACGTACCAAGCAACACCACAAGGATATTTCCAAACGTGGACTAAACAGTAAAGGTTTTAATTAACAAAGGCAAAGAAGGACACTATAACATGTGATTACGATGCTAAACAACCTCTTATTTACAATCGATAATTATGTCTTCAACTTTATTTAACAAACTAATTCAATGTTTTTATCACAATTAACTACATATTTTATTTCCTGAATTTCCATTTAACCAAAAGACTTAAGTAGAAGGTACGAAATGTGGGGCGTAATTTGTAAAACAAAAATGAATGTATGCAGTACTTCAATGAAACATTTCTATTTTAATATGAAATATTTGTTCATTGTTAGTAATACAGTCTCTAAGGATTACCAATTCATTCAAAGGGTATATTTCATGAACAATGAATTATATATATATGAAAGCGCTAGACAATGCTGCTTTTAAAACTCTTTTTGTGTATTTAATTTTTAATATTTATATAAAAATATATATATTTGGTGCCACGATATCTCAGTAGCATGAGTTCGAATCCCGGCTAGGGAAAAACAAAAACTTTTTGTAAGCAAATTTACAGATCTAACGTTGTTGGGCTGATGTGGAGACGAATTAAATTATATACATATAAATAGAATACACAACACAACTCCTTAAAGCTATTTTAAGTGAAAACTTATTTTATGTTTAACCAATAGCTGACACAAAAAAAACCAATAGTTAATATATTTCTAAAATTAACCTGTTTTTCTTTTCAAAAAGTTCTGTTTCCAACCAAGCCTCATTGTAAATTTATAGATATAAGTAAAGATATGAGGCAGACTTATCTGCATCTGATGTATCCTTTATTTCAAGTTCGATGGGAAAGATGTTTTTATCATAGTTTTAATTATTAAGTTAGAGATCGTCACCTAGATAACAAAAAGTGAAGTTAGAGGATACTGCTTAATTCTTTTCTTTCTTCCTAAAAATTTCCTATATGACGTAACTTAAAGCCTCATGTGAATAAATGAGCGAGTCGACAAGAAGTTGATCACATTTGGTTGACATCGGAATGCCGATTTTTGTTGTTGAAAAACACATCCTCCAAACATAGCAAATATGTTGATTATCAAGAAATCAAGCGTCTCAATAATGTCAGTTTCAGAGAATGATTGTTTTATACAGAGTGGATTTTTCAAATATAGTAAGGTTTTCCCCTCATTAAGACAAGATACGTGTATCTACGTTGGCCATTTTTTTTTATGAAATAAAGCAGGACCAACTCTTTCAATTTGTCTTAGTTTGGAACAGGGAATCGTATGTAAATAATAAAATAAAATTGAGAATGGAAATGGGGAATGTGTCAAAGAGACAACAACCCGACCAAATAAAAAACAACAGCAGAAGGTCACCAACAGGTCTTCAATGTAGCGAGAAATTCCTGCACCGGAGGCGTCCTTCAGCTGGCCCCCAAACAAATATATACTAGTCCAGTGATAAAGAACGCCATACTAATTTCCAAATTGTACACAAGAAACTAAAATTAAAATAATACAAGACTAACAAAGGCCAGAGGCTCCTGCCTTGGGACAGGCGCAAAAATGCGGCGGGGTTAAACATGTTTGTGAGATCTCAACCCTCCCCTATACCTCTAACCAATGTAGAAAAGTAAACGTATAACAATACGCACATTAAAATTCAGTTCAAGAGAAGTCCGAGTCTGATGTCAGAAGATGTAACCAAAGAAAATAAACAAAATGACAATAATACATAAATAAAAAGTTCATATTCAACTCAAATATCTTAACACTATTGTAAGATGAAAGAGTCTTAGATTGTTTGTACTGTATAATATCTTTTGAATTTTTTAGTATCCATCTGATTCACACCACCTCTAGAATATGTAGTATCACAATAACTTTGAAGTCAGCCTTTAATTGCTGATTAAATTGATGTTTATAATTTAAAAAGAGGTTCGTCCCCGAGGGTATCACTTACTCAGAAGTCAACACCTCAGTGTTGACATGAATATCAATAATGTGTTCTTTTTTTTTTATAAATTTCCTGTTTACAAAACTTTCAATTTTTTGAAAAACTAAGGATTTTCTTATCCCAGGCATAGATTATCTTAGCCGTATTTGGTACAACTTTTTGGAATTTTGGATCCCCAATGCTCTTCAACTTTGTACTTGTTTGGCTTATAGATATTTTGATATGAGCGTCACCGATGAGTATTATGCAGACGAAACGCGCGTCTGGCGTACTAAATTATAATCCTGGTACCTTTGATAACATATTGTGGAGTACTTGGAAAACGCAGCAATACAGTTGTTTGTAAGGACACTTGTGTATATCTGTCCAATATAGTGAGGAAGAACCACTTCTTCATCTTCGGTTGAAATTACAAAGGAACATATAACAGACCTATGATTATCCAAGATTTCCTCCTTAGTAAGTGTCATTGGATTATATGTTGAGTTTCCAATTGAAATGTCAATACCAAATTCATTTATCAAGAAATTCATGTAATGTGATTTACACCAACAAAAAAAGACAGGAGAAGCTGATACAAACGTGTTCTATAGAAATGATAGTGTTGAGATGTATCGAAATCAATGTCATCCCAAAAAAAACAAAAGACGATGAAGACTTGAATTAAAAGGCAAGATTCGTCAAAAATCTAACCTTTTGTCATAACCTGCAACCTATATTTCTCGATGAATGTGAGTACAAAAACTATTAAATCAGATAATACCAACCCTGCTGATAACTAGTAAACAGTAAAATAACAAATATACCAAACTCCGAGGAAAATTCAAAACGGAAAGTCTGTAATCAAATGGCAGAATCAAAAAGCTCAAACACACCAACGAACGGATAACAACTGTCAAATTACAGACTGTTTAACATTGTATAACTGATGTTGATTTATTAGTATTTTCTTATTTGAAATACAAGTGCATCTTTAATTGAATTATTCCTTGGTATTTATAGTTAGATTTTGTGTAAAAATATCTACATTTACAAAAAATTGTTTATTTAAAGCGGTTTGAGGTCTTTTGGTGCACTTGTTGTTTTTCCTCCATTAAGAGTGGGTATTTTTTCTGATTTTTCGCGTTTTTACAGAAGGATTTAAAGTCCCTAATAGATTTTTTTTAATATGTATACATCGCTTACATCGCTTTCTAAACTTTCTAAAGCGATGATTGAGTCCGTCCGTCTTTCCTTCTGACCTACTTTTGTACCAATAACTGTGATTTAGCTGCTTGGCAAAATTATGTGAAATATTCACAGAATCTTCTGTTGTACCTTCTTCTTCAATTCTTCATCTGAATGTTTCTTGGGGTGACTTTTGAATGACATTGACTTAGTCATGTCTGAAAACTAAAGGTCAAATTTTAGTGTAATTTGTATCTGCAACTACTACTAAAGACCTTATTATGAAAGTGTTGATCCGGATCATTTTATTATTTTCCTAATCAATGCATAGACATTGCAATTGGTTTATTCAGAATGATATCCATTTTGTACCCGCTTGTCCTCCTTAGTCCTTATTTAAAAAAAACTATTGTAAAATGTAAAACGTGTTCCACATTTTAAGCATATAATGCTATTGTGCACCGTCTTTTAAATTTTTTTAGTCACTATTCAGGTTTCCCTAAGCAAATAATGTGCATACTTCAGCACTTATATGTATCCCCTTTTTCTCCTAATCAGAATTTGAAGGAAAAAAATATTCAAAATATTCAACATACATAACAATGCCATAGTGCAACTCCTGTTATGTTTTTTTTTTTTTTTTTTATCTCAAATAATTTTAGTTGTTCTATTACTATATCGTGAAATTGCAACGGACAGGGTATCATCTTGTGGACTTTGTTAACAAAACCTATAGTTTATAATTACTAATTCTCCTATGTATTATTGTATTTTACATTGTTTACAATTTTATTTATTGTAGGGCCTAAACAATGTCAAGAAATAAAAGATTTTTTTTTTATCGAACTTTCAACTGATTTCTATATATCGTTCTTATGTTTTACTGTTACACCACTGTCCCAGGTTAGGAGAATGGTTGGGATCCCGCTAACAAAGTTTAACTCCGCCACATGTATGTATGTGCCTGTTCAAAGTCAGGAGCCTGTAATTCAGTTGTTGTCGTTTGTTTATGTGTTACATATTTTGTTTTCGTTCATTTTTTTTGTACATGAATTATGCCGTTAGTTTTATCTCTTGAATTGTTTAACATTGTCATTTCGGTGCCTTTTATAGCTGACTATGCAGCATGGTCTTTGCTCATTAATTTGTTGAAGGCCGTACGTTGACCTATAGTTGTCATTTTCTGTGTCATTTGGTCTCTTGTGGAGAGTTGTCTCATTGGCAATCATACCACATCTTCTTTTTATATTGCAGAAGTTTTATAGCATTCTATTAAGAAACCAGTCCTTAGCTAGGAAGAAGAGAAGACTTCATATGATTAAAGTGATAAAGGACTTCAAATAACAGAAAAAGAAAAAAAATACAAGTTTGATTTTATTACGTTAAATTTATATCAAATGTTTAATTTTTTTAACTTCAAACTAAGCAAGCATTAATAAATACTGTCAATTACTTGGAAAATGGAGACACAACTATTACAAAGATTATTACAATGACATTGTCCTGCTTAAATCTAATTATGGAATAAATTGTTCAAATGATTTGTGCTAGGTATAAAGCTGTATTGCTTTTGGTTTGAAATAAACTATTAAAAAGACGGCGCTTTTGTAACAGTTCGATTAACCATTGATTTTTGTCAGCTAATATTTTCTGTAGGCCTATACTTAAACGAATATACCAATTCAGTGCTGATAATAGGTCATCTGTTCACCTCCAGAAAATGTGTTTGACATGCGCAATATGTGGTTTTTAGACAAGTCAATGCTTGTTAGGCGTAATATCAGGTGATAAATTTGTCGTCAGTAATGTTTTACAATGTTTCGGGTTATGAAAATCTGCAGTTTGAAATGTATATCCTGTTATATCAGGGCTGCGAAAAAGAGTCCGCTTACAATATAGGAATTTAGTTTGTAAGGAAATGAATTATTTATTCCACACTAGTTGCTTTTTTCCTGTTGTATATTTAAATATAGACTCAAATTGTTTGTGTATTTACATGATCTCACCTATGATGTGCTCCATAGATTAAAGCGACAAAACTTATCAAAATGGAAACCGTGTGTTAATTCTGTGTTTTATGTTATGAAACTCTCGGGGTCATGAAGACAATAAACAAAAACTACAGCACAGTTATATATTAATCATAAATTTGTCGATCTGAGTTCCATAATACGTCCAATACTTATTTCAAATACATGTATGTCTTTATTTCTGTTGCAATAGCTACTGAATTGTGCTACCTTAGCTGTCGGGTAAACAATCAGTCGTAATAATAATTAGTATTCGGGTTCAAAATATACTCTTCCGCTTATATTAGCTGGAATCGATTTTTTGATATAATATAAAAAGAGCCACTCACTATATTAAACTTTAAGTTTTAAACTATTTTAGAAAACATGCAAACTAATTAAAACAAAAAAGTAAGCAGCCCTTGTTGAACCAAGCTATCTTTGATTTATTACATGGTTTTTAGCCGTCATATCAACCGGCATTTGTAAAAAAAATCACCAATTATCTTACGAGTTTTAATTGAAAGATTAATTGTTTTTAAAAGATGTGGTATAATATGTTAATGGGACAACTCTCCACAAGATCCGATTGCATATTTAGGATCCGAATAAATTGACAATGTATGCAATAGGTACGTTTTGCAAGGTAGAATTTGGACTGCTACATTGGAAATGAAGGTGTGTTCTACAGGGTAGAACTTTTGCCTTGCTACAAAGGTTCTAGTCGTGCAGAGAGCGTTGCACATACCTTGCATATATAGTGTATCGAAATAAATGTCCTTATTCGACTGGACAACCACATTTCTATTCTCTAAGCAACTTTTGTAATTTCGACATTGGATATGTGACATTTATATTGAGTGAACTTCCAACAATATTAATTGATTGATTTGTCCGGTTAAAATCCATTCCATATATAACCTCCCGTCTTGGCATTGAGATGTCACAGATGGGGTTTTTTTAAATAAAAAGTTTGCTATTGTTTTGTTATCTCATAAGTAAATGAATTATCTGATAGTGAGTAAAGAAAACGCAAAAAAAAATATCGATAGTCCTTTTGTGACACTCACATTGCAAAGGAGCTTGGAATTATCACCATAAAGAAGCATGGGCCTGGTTGGAGTATAAACTAGATTGGGTAACTTCTGGAAAATAGATTTACTCTGTCAAGGGAGCAACTTTATCTCACATGAAACCAAACGAGGGAGCCGAGTCGTAAGCATAAGACCAATAGAAAGGGGAAATACCATGCATGATAATTGAAAAAAATATTAGAGCAATGTGCTTACTTTGTCTTGTTCTATAAATGGTATACAGAAATATGTTCGTGTCTGGACTTCTCCCATCTGACTGTAAAATTCTTGTTAAATGTGTACGTATGTTTTAATATTCGATATGCCTAAATACGCAGTCACGACCTGTCGAATTAGGAGCGTTAAATATTAAACGATTTCTCGGGTTGGGATGTCTCTGATGGGCGCATTGGTGAAATGTTACAAGGCAATTTATGTTTTTTCGACTTTGAAACATGTCCCTGTTTTCCTGTGACTGTTCAAATTTTCTACTTTTAATTCGGGTGTATTAACCTTTCAAAAATCATCTGTTGTATTTATTGTTAATTTGTTCACGGACTGAATATGCAATAGATATTTGTCACTGGGTGTTAAGTAAGCAACAATCACAATCAATCAATCAATCAATAATAAACTTTGTGACATGTTAAAATTCTATATATTTAGATTGGTTTACACGACGTCTACAAAAAAACGTGGAGTAGGATCAGATTCACTGGATAAGATAAGATATTTTATTGGTTCAATATCCAAAATCATAACAATACACATTGGCTATATATAAACATAGGAGAAGAAGAATAAACAGTTCTTGTTCCACTATAGTGGCCACGTGATAGTGGCACACATTGTGTTGTGTTCATGGCAGATAAAATTCCGTGATATGTTGTAATAGGTGATTTATAATATTTTGAAAATAGGACAGAATTGTTTGGGTACGAAAGTTGAACATATACCCGATGGTCATCTGTGACATCGATATTCCGAAAAGATCAGCCATATCATGATTACGTCCGCAAAACTGTCGAAGAAATAACGTCGAGTGTATCATTTGGAAATCCTGTTTCCACCCCCTTTTTTTTAAGCAGCAACCTTCTATCAATATAAACAAAATTAAAATGTATAATACATATACAGACGCTGATTCAATGCTGCTGCAGATAAATGAAAAGTCCAGTAGGTATATTGTAGATATCAGCTACAGGAATGATGGAAGGTCTCGGCGATAATCAGCGAATAAGCTTCTTGTGATACTGCGGATAAAATTTAAAGTTAACAAGGGATACGTAACTCTCATACTCTTCAGTATTTAGCAGATGTTCAATACCGGCAATTATAATTAGAAAGCATATATGGAATACGTTCAATGTCCCACAACAGTACTACAATTTTAACTTTGACTAGGTATTTCTCGAAACCCTGTCTTGTGAATTTCCAGTAGAAATGTTATTTCATTGACAGAGTTTCTGTTTTAGTCCCATGAAATGTGTAAGTAGAAACCGCGTTCCTGTTTTGCTGTATATAAATACAATATTTAATTGTTAATGTCTCTAATGTGGACATATATGAAACAAAAGTTACAAATTGTATTTCATCACGATTTGCATAATTATAATATGCAGTTCCATGCAATCGTTTTGCATGGAGAATTTCCTAAAAAAAATTCTATTGCATAGCCATTTACTCCACTTGTGTTTAGCGCATGTCTCTCTTATGGGTATTTTAGATAGTTATAATATCCCGATATGTTGATATCATTTAGTCATACACCTACTAAATATCAATGCATACTATTTTGTTTGTGACATACATTTAGGTATACATCTGTTAATTGGAATAATGTATGGTTTATGTGTGAGCCTTCATGTGTTATGCTAGCTTATTCTTTTGATAGTATTCGTTCTTTTTTTTCTTTTAGTGCGAATATTTTTTTCTTTAAATTTCTGAGATTAAAAGTGAGAACATATAAGTATATATTATAAAACAAACAAAAAACAATCTACAAAACATTATCAATCCCATAAAGCGGTCCATTTTTTAAACAGGAATGAGTTATAATGGGGAAAAAATGGTTTAGTTAAAAGAAAGATAATTATCGAAAGCTTTATTATCATTGCATGGTGATTATTTTGTGGTTTAGCCGGTTAAAATGCATATAAAAATTATTGAAATGTCTATAGAACACGAATTTGTACATCTGACATGAACATGATGATGAATCATGAGATTATTTTTTTCTGGTTGTGTCAGTTATAACTTGGTTCTCTTCAAGGCATAGTGTTGATATACTAGCATTTGAGTCTAATCTGTTTATTTCATTGTTACAATAACAAAATATCTATTATATGCTTCTTCAAATTGGAAAAAAAGTATTATGCCGGTTGGGAAGTTGTTATAATGTATTCGTGCATTGCTGTTGAATATCAATAAACCAGTCATTTCTAGGTCATCTGTAAGTATTACAACAGATATGCTACAGGCATGCGCACAACAGGTAGATTTTTTCCCGTCAGTTTCCAGATACGTTGTTTTAAACACGTACAGCGAATTTATGTACAGAGTAACTACGATCTTATCTTTCAAATATTAAAATGCATTATTACTGAACAAATTAAAATATTGTAACATATAGACCTAATTCCGTAATCTAAATAAAGTGTTCTGTAATTAAATAGTTTTTATTTTCTCTAACGAAACAAGAAATCAAGAAATACTTGCAATACAATAAACTAGTAAGAATGCATTTTCAAAACCAGACAAATTATTAGCATGAATAACAAGTGACTTGTCAGTTAATGCATTATGTTTAACGACTCAAGTGTACTGAAAATTTTTTTTCTGGCTGTTCGTTTGAGAATTGTAACATCTTGCACAAACCTCTTAACTCTATATTTCGTTTTTATGTGGTATTTTTCATCGCTAAAAGGCTTAATATAAATGAAATAGTCAGGTTGCTGTTTGTGTATATATCCACGTAGTACTCCAAGACTCAAAAGGAGGTAGTTCCGTGATACTGCCAGATTTCAAATCACTTGATAATTAGCATGCCTATTATATATAGTCTTATATCGAATTCACTTTAATCTAAAAAATATATATATATGTGATAATGAAGATTTTTTTTTATTAGAATAAATCTATTCAGCATAATTATATACTATTTCTTTGCCCGTTTAGTACAGATACCCCCCATTAAACGCGTCATAACTGTATCAGTCTGATTAAAATCAGATTTTACCGTCAAACATAACATGTGTACCACAGTTTTCAATTTTTCCTCGTAAAATTATATTGATTAAATTTTATCCGAATTTTATATACATTAAAAAAGATGACAATAAACAGCCACATATGTTTCAACGAAATAGAACGTTTTTTTGCCAAAGGACTTTTCGTACCAAAAAGTGGAATCGGAAGTTTTTTCGTAGACCTATGTTTATATATAAATGATGAAAATCAAATTATGTCTAGGCAAAGAGGAAGACAAAACTGATGTAGCAGCTGGTGGCTAAACGATGCATATATTGATCGGGCTTTCATTCGAGACAGATACTTAATGTTCTAAAATGTGTTTGCCTGCTTTCACTACGGTTCATCCTATTTCATCCGCCCGGTCATATGCTTTAATTTTGCTAGATGATTGTGAACCGTATCTTAATCGTGTTGATAGTGGAATGATAAACATGAATAAAGCTTCTGGAACTTTTCTCATTATAATCTACACCATCCGTAAACAGAACATACCTTTTCTTAGTTTTACAAATGTGTATAGTCTAAAATTGGGCAATATCTTTATATTTGCAGTGGTGACATCTTTGTGTGGTCATACCGTGCTTCTGAAGATAAAGTTAATAAAACTCAGATTTTACTGTTCATTCATAAGTTATAGTGATAGCTGATTTCACTCTAAAAAGGGAACCAATAAACTTAACATATGTTTTATATTTATCTGTTGATTATTTTTTAATAACAGGTCATCTTGATAAATTTGATTTTTATGCTGTCTTTGTCCAGTCTGTTCTAAGAATTAGTACTGAGATTTAAGTGCAAGTTTACATAATTATGCAATTTGATTAATTTTGCTGTATTGTTTTCGGTATAATTACTATGAGTCGTTACTATGATACATACTTATTTTTCATTTTATTCCCGTATAATACACATTTATTAACCAGGAAAATACCGTTGGCAATGTCTGTATTTACTGATCTATACTGTGGGGTCTTACTACCATTTTTAATATTATAGGACATTTTTAATTTACCGAATTTCCC